>NW_028197176.1:90000-181014 GCF_050613455.1 Vespa mandarinia | reverse complement strand
TGCCAAACTTTACGCACTAACCCAGGGACCCTGCCCGCCAGAGGAACCCTTCACCATTTGGGTCTTTCTTAAAGTCCACGGAGTGTCGGGCTCACCGTTGGAATAGGCTCTACCGTCTAAACTCATATCCATCCTAGTGGCCTAGTGAAACCATCCAGGCACCGCCATGTGGCATTATTTTAGGATTATGCCACTACTTCTTGTCCCTTAACTGGGCTACCTCTTTGGCTCTACGTGGCAGGAACCGGGAGCAACGTTTGGTGGCTCTTCTATGGGCCACCTATATCCTTCTTCATCTTGCTTAAGATTGACCTGACGTGCCAGGTAACTTTGTTCCACTCCTTCTGCCCACGTAGCATTTTTTTGACGACGTTGTCCGGCGAGATGACTCCGAGGATTTGTTCCAAGGCTAGTCATTCTGCGCTCCACCGAGTACATAAAAAATACGTGTGGTGGGCGTCGTTGTTGATCGAGTCCCCATAGGGGCAGTTGGCGTCTGCTACCTTCCTCATTCTAGCCAGGTAGGAGCGGAACAGGCTTAGCCTTGTCAGGAATTGGGTGAGGTCGAAATCGACTTCTCCCGCCACCCGATTTAATCAGTTGTCTTGTTGACTGATGTGTCGAGCAGTCCATCTGCCCCTACGGTCCTGCTCCCATCTACTTTGCCAGGCCTTGATGCTGATAGACCTGGCAAGCCTTGATGCCTTCTCCTTTCCCATGACACACCTTTGCTGGTGGACGAATTTTTTCTTCTGGACTAATAGATCGATCGGCATTACCGCGGCGACAACTAGCACTGCCGGCTCTGAGACCGTGCGGTAAAAGCACGCGATTCGGAGGGCTCCCCTTCTCTGTACCGCGGCTATGCGCTTGCGGTATTTCTGTTTTCTCAGCGCCTCGGCCCATACTTCCGCACCGTACAGCATCATTGCTTCGGCAGCACGCATCAGTAGTCTTCTCATGCACGGCCGTGGACCGTTAACATTGGCCATGAGCATGCCCAGTGAAGCTACTACTTTGGCCGCCTTGTCAGCTGCCATGATAATATGCTCACCATAGTTAAGCTTGTTGTCAAGCATAACCCCGAGATATTTGACAGCCTGCTTAATCTGGACCGCCGCATCTCCTACAATGAAGCTGCTCAAGGTTTTGATGCGCTTCCTCGTAATTAGCACGATCTCTGTCTTCTGGGCTGCTAGAGATTGCCCGTGGTCTTTCATCCAGGAGATAACTTTCCGCATGACCTGGTTGAGCAGCAACTGTACCCCCTTCGTGTCTCTTGCGGTTATGACAACTGCAATGTCATCTGCATATCCAACCAAGAAAGTACCTTCTGGGACTGCCATACGAAAGATACCGTCGTAGAATATATTCCATATATCCTGTCCCAGTATAGAGCCCTGGTCTGCCCCCGATGTCAACACCAAGCTTCTTGGACATCACTCGTGTCGTATACTAGGAAGCGCTCGTTTAGGTAATCGTCAATTATTCGGAGTAGGTACTTCGGAACGTCGAAATTACGAACGAGCGCTTCCCTTGCCAGATCCTACCTGACGGAGTTGAAGGCATTTCTCACGTCTAAGGTGGCCACCAGGCACAGAGGTCGACTTCGATGATTGCCTCGCTCCATCATTTTCGCGGCCGTGACTACCTCCAGGACTGCGTGGATGGTGGGGAGGCCGGATCGGAATCCGTACTGGTGGGCGGCAAGATCCCCCGCTGCCTTCACGGTTGCACGCAGCCTTGGCCTTATTTGCTTCTCCAGGAATTTTCCAGCCGTATCGAGCATACAAATAGGTCTGTATGAAGAAGCTGCCCCTACTGGACCCTTGCCCTTGCTAATGAGCATAAGTCTCGCTTTCTCTCATGGAGCGGGAATGATGCCCCCCCTGAGGCACGTGTTATACATGTTCAGCAATAGCTCAGGGTGATTTTTCGCGACGACTTTAATTATTTCTGCTGGGATCATTATTATTATTATTAATATTATTTTTATTATAATTATTATTATAATTATCGATATTATTAACATTATTATAATTTTTTTATTAGTATCGTTGTTATTGTTGTTATTTATATCATTATTATTATCGTTATGTTATGTATTATAGGTTTTATTATTATTATTATTTTTATTATTATTGTCAATATTGCCGCTGTTATCGATACTATTATTATTATCCTCATTAATATTGTTATTCAATTTAATAACTTTATTATCGTTATTAAGGTTATTATCGTTATTATTACCATTATTATCGTTATTACCGTTATTATTAATATTATCGATATTATTTTCGTTAATAACGTTATTACCGTTATTTAGTTATTATCGCTATTATCATTATTACCTTTATTATATTTATTTCCGTTAGTTCTATTATTATGGTTATTTTTATATGTATTATTATTATTATAATTATTATGCTTAATATTACCTTTATTATTATTATTATCGTTATTACTGTCACCGTAATCCTTACAAATATTATTATCGTTATTATTATCGTTATTCACATTATTCTCATAATTATCGTTATTATCGTTAATATCATTATTATTATTATTATCGTTAATATCGTTTATATCTTTATTATCGCAATTATTGTTAATATTACTATTTTTAAAATTATTATCGCTATTAATATAGTTACTATATATATTATCGTTATCATTGTTATATAAATAAATATCGTTATTTATATAACATATATTTTAATTATCATTATTATCTTCATTATTATTATTATATTATTATTTTTATTATTATCGTTATTACTTTTATTATCATTATTAATACCGTTATCATCATTATAATCGTTATTATTGTTATTATTATCATTAATGTATTTATTATCATTATTAGTATTATTATCGTTATTATTATCGTTATTAACGTTATTAACGTTATTATCATTATTAAGTTTATTATTGTTCTCTTTATAATTATCGTTATTATAATAATTAATATTATTATTCATAATATTATCGTTATTATTTTCTCTGTCATCCGTTGTATTACTATTATCTATATTATCACCGTTATTAACGTTAATATCGCTATTAAATTTATTATCGTTAATATCATCGTTGTAATGTTCACTATTTTACCCTTATCGTTATTATTATCCTTATTAACGTTATTATCGGTATTATCGTAATTATCGTTATTATCGTTATTTTTGTAAATTTCGAAATTATTATTATTATTATAATTATTAATATGATCACTATCGCTATTATTATCGCTGTCATCGTTAATTATTTTAATATCGATATTATCTTTAGTATCGCTGTTATCGTTATTATTATCGTTATTATCGTTATTTTTATCGGTATTATTATCCTTATTATCGTTATTTTTATCGGTATTATTATCGTTATTATCATCAAAATGTTAATTATTATTATTGTTATTAACGTTATTACCATATTAATATTGTTATCGTTGTTATCTTTGTTATTATCCTTATTAACGTTATAAACGTAATTGCTATTATCATTATTATTATAATAATTATTATTACTATTCTTACTGTTATTATTATGGAAATAATACTTATTAACGTTATTGTTGTTGCTCTTACCATTACTACTATTATTATCGTTATTATATTGTTACTTACTTTGTTTTCATTATTATCTATATTATCATTAGTATTATCATTATCGTTGTAATTATTATTATTATTATTATCGTTATTAATATTAATAATAATGTTATCATAAAAATTATTATGATCGTTATTATTGTCATTTTTATAAATACTATTATTAATATCGTTATTAATGTTATTACCGTAATTTTCGTTAGTATCGTCTTTTTTGTTCTTATCATAATTATTATTATTATGAATGATATTATTAATATTATTATTATTTTCGCTGTTATTGTTACTACTATTATTTCCGTTATTAACTATATTATTGTAATTATCATTATTATCGTTATCATCGTAATTAATATTATCGTCAGTAATGTTATAACTCTTATTATCGTTGTTATTGTTATTATCTTTATTATTTTCCTTTTTATCGATATTATCTTAATCGTTATTATCGTTATTACTATAGTAATAGTTATTATTATTATTATTGTAATTATTGTTGCTGTTATCATTACTTATATTATTATCGTTATTATTATCTTTATTAACGATATCACCGATAATATAGTTATTATCGTTTTTATCGTTTTTATCATTATGTTGCTTGGTGGTAATTATTATCGTAAATATCGTCGTTGTTATGATCATTATTTTACTATTATCGTTATTATTATTGTTATTAACGTTATTATCTGTATTGTCCTTATTATCGTTATTAGCGTTATTAATATTATCGTAATTATTATCGTTATAATCGTTATTATCGCTATTAACGTAATTATCGTTACTATCGTCTCTTTTATCACCATTATGGTTAATATTATCGTTATTATGTCTTTATCATGATTTTTATTATTATTGATATTATTATTATAATTATTAATATCGTTATTATTGTCACTGTTATAATTACTATTTTAATTATCGTTATTGTTATAATTATCGACATTATTTACGTTATTATCGTTATTCTCGTGATAATAGTTTTTATGGACATTAATATTTTTATAATTGTTAATTCCAATATTATCGTTATTATTAATATTATTATAAATATTATCGTTTTAATAATAGTCATTATACTAATATCGTCATTAACGTTATTAAAGTTATTAGCGATATTGACGTTATTATAGTTATTATTTTGCTATTGTTATTATCGTTGTTATAGTTGTTATTTTGCTATCGTTATTATCGTTATTATTACAGGTATTAACGGTTTTATTATTATTATCATTATTACCGATATTTTCTTTATTATCGTTATTATCCTTAATATTATTTTTATTATCAATATCATCGTAATTTTTTAATATCGTTGTTATCAGCTTTATTTTCGTTATTATCGTCATTACCGTTATTACTTTCATTCTATAATTATTATCGTTAATATTATTAATTTCGCCATTATTTTGCTTGTTAGATTTACTGCAATTATTATCTTTATTATTAACTTTATTACCGATTTTTCGGTGAATATCGTTATCATCGCTATTTTCGTTGTATTCATCATTATCGTTATTTAGCTATTATGATTATTATTATTATTATAGTGATTAGTGTCTCAGTTACCGTTATCATTAATATTAACGTTCTTATTATCGTTATTAACGTTATTATCGTTATTATCGCTATTATCTTTAATATCGAAAATATCATTATTATAGTTATTATCTTTATTGTTATCGTTATTTTCGATATTTTTATTATTATCATTATTATATTTATTATTATTATCATTATTATTATGGTTATTATTGTTACTATTATCCTTATCACTATTATCATAGGTAATCTCGCTATTATAGTTATTATCATTATTTTCTGTATTATCGTTAATATCGTTATTAACGGTATTATAGTTATTTTAACGTGATTATCGTTATTATCTTTATTATTAGTTTTGTCGTTATTACTATCGTTATTATCGTTATAATCGATATTATTATTATTATTGTTGTTATTAACGATATAATCGTTATTATCAGTATTATTATTATAGTCGCTATTATTATTGTTGTTAGTGTTTTTTACATCTATATCGTTTTATTTTCATTAACGTTATTATCGTTATTATTGTCGTTATTATCGTTATTAACGTCGTTATCGTTATTACCGATGTTATCGGTATTATAGTTATTTCTTTATTATACTTACTTATATTCTTATCGATATTACTGTTATTATCGTTACTATCGTTATTATTATAATTATCGTTATTGTTATCATCAGTGACATTATTAACGATATGTTCGTTATTACCGTCATTATCGTTATTATTGTTAATACAGTTATTATCGTTAATATCGTTATTATTAGCATTATCATTGTTATTGTCATAATTACCGTTTTTGCAGAAGTTACTATAGTTATTATCGTTAATATACTTTTATCGTTATTATTGGCGTTATTATAGTTATTATAGTTATTTCAGTTTTTTTATTATTATTGTTGTCATTATAACTATTATTATTATTTTTATTATTATCGTTATTAATTTCTTGGTTATATTAACTACTATAATATATAACTAGTATAATCGTTATTATAATCGTTATTTTCGCATTTCTATTATTATCGTTATGAATATAATTATTATTATCACTAATATTACCGTTATTAATTTCGCTGTTATCTTCACTACTATTACTGTGGTTATTATTATCGTTATTATCGTTTTTATGGTTAATTTCGTTATCATCGTATTTATCTTTATGCTTATTATCATCGTTATTATTATTATCATTATTCTTATTATTATTATTATTATATTTATTATTGTCGCTGTTATAGCTACTAATATTATTACCTTTATTATAATCGTATTTGTCGTTATTATCGATAATATATTTATTTTGGTTATTTACTTTATTATCGTTATTATTATTATTATTATCAATAATATTATTATTATTATAATTATCATTATTATTATTATTATCGTTATTAGTATCATTACTGTCGCTAATACTTTTATTACCTTTATTTTTATCGGTATTATCGTTATTATTGTTATTATTCTAATTATTAATTAGGATAATTCTTCTTATTCTTATTTTCTTTATTATCGTTATAATCTATACTATTAACGTTTTTATTGTTTTTCTAGTTATTTTTATTATTATCCATATTATTATCGTTCATAGTATCTTTATCGTCTTTACCGTGATTATCGTTTTTATCGTTCTCTTTATTACTATCGTTATTATTATTATATATATTTTATTTTATTATTATTTTTATTATCATTGATATTGTCGTTGTTGCCGCTACTATTATTACTATCTTTATTGTTATTGTTATTAACGTTAATATTTGTATAAGTCTTAATAACGTTATTTTTAATGTTATAGATAGTATTATTATTAATAATTGTATTATCGTTATTATAATCATTATTAGCGTTATTATATTTATTATCGTTATTTTTATTGTTATTGTAATTATTATTATTATTTCTATTATTATTATCTTTATTATCTTTGTTGTAGAAACCGATACTCTCGTTATTATTTTTCTTATAGTTATTATTCTTGCTATTAACGTTGTTATCGTTGTTATCCTTGTTATCGTTATTATTGTTATTATTATTATTATCGTTATTATTGTCATTGTTATCGTTATTATTGTTCTTACCGTTAATATCGTTATTTTCTTTATTAACGTTATTTTCATTATTACCGATAGTATTATTATTATTATTATTATTATTATTATTATTATTATTATTATTATTATTATTATTATTATTAATATTATTATTATTATTATTAATATTGTTGTTATTTATTTCGGAGTTAGCGTTACTGTTAATACTATCATTATTGTTATCAATATTATCGATTTTTTATTTTTATCGTTATTAATATTGTAAACCATTTTATTATAATTATCGTTATTATTTTCGCTGTTACCATTACTATTACCATTATCGTTGTTATTAACGTTATTATCGTTCATTTCGTTACGATAATTATTGTTATCGTTATTCTTATTATTCTTATTGTTATTATTATTACTGTCGATATATTAACGTCGTTATTGTTATTAACGTTATTAACGTAATTATAGTTAATAATGTTGTTATCGTTTATATTACTATTATCGTTATTATTATCATTACTATCGTAAATATCATTTTAACGTTAATTTTACTATTACCGTAATAATTAATAAGAGTATTACTTCTATTATTATTATTGTTAAAGTTGTTATTGTTTCTGATATCGTTACTATTATAATTATTTTTTTTCACGTTATTATTGTTATTATTACTTTTATTTTTATTATTGCTATTTTTATTACTGTCGTTATTATCATTGTAACCGTTATTATCAATATTGTATTTTTATTGTTATTAACATTATCGTTGCTTTCATCATTATCGATATCATTATTGCTATTTTCGACTATATCGTTATTACCATAATTATCGTTATTATCATTATTGTCGTTATTTTCGTTATTACAATTATTAGTATAGTTATTATCGTTATAATCATTATTATTGTTAGCCGTTTTATTGGCGTTATTATCGTTAATTTTAATATTATCTTTAATAACCATATTATCGTAATTATCCTTATAACTTTATTATCTTAATTTTTATAATTATCCTTATTATTATCATTATTATCATTATCAACATTATTATCGATGTTATCGTTATTATCGTTTTTAACGTTATAATCGTTATTAACGATATTATCATTTTTATCGTTATTTAAGTTATTATTGAAATTAATATTATTATTAATATTGTTTTTATTATTATTATCGTTATTATTATTGTCGTTATCGTTATTTCTATTATAATCGTTGTTATTGTTCTTTTCTATTTTGTACGTACTTTTATTGTTATCTATATTATCGTTACTAACGTTATTAATATTATTATCGCTATTATTATTGTCTTAACGTTATTAACGTTATAATCGTTAATATCGTTATTATCGTTGTTATCTTGATTATCTCTATTATCGTTATTTTTATAATTATTGTTACTATAATCGTTATTATCGTTATAATCGCTGTTATTATTATGCTCACTATTATTATCGATTTAATCGTTTTTATTATTTTTATTATTACAGACGTTATTATGATCGTTATTATAGTTATTAACGTTATTATTGTTATTATTGTTTTTATCGTTATTAACGTTATTATCGTTATTAACGCTATTATTGTTATTGTCGTTATTTTTATTATTACCCTTATTATCATTATTATTAATATTGATATTATTATTATTATCGTTATTATTATCGATATTATCGTTGTTATTGTTATTATCGCTCATGTTATTATCGTAGTTATTATTATCGTTATTATCGTTATTATCGTTATTATCGTTTTTATCGTTTATATTATTATTATCGTTCTTATTATCTTTATTATCGTAATTATTTGTTTATCGTTAATTAATTGATCATCGTTATTATTAATATGATTATTACTTTCATTATTATTGTCATCGTTATTATTGTCGCTGCTGTCGTTACTAATTTATTATCGTTATTCTTAAATTTCTTAATGTTTTTATGATGAATAACGTGATCATTGTTATTATCGATATTGTCGTAAATTTTTAAAATTTTTGTTATTATTATTATTATTATTATTATTATTATTATTATTATTATTAAACTGATTATTATTGCAGTTCGCGTTACTATTAATATTTATCTTCTTATTTTCGTTATTAACGTTATTATTATTATTATCACTACTACTTTTATTACGGATATTATCTTTATTATTGTAATTATCATTTTTGTTGTCGTTATTTTCGATATATATATTAGTATCTTTATTACATTTACTATTATTATTATTAATATTTATTATTATTATTATTATTATTATTATTATTGTCATTATTATTATTATTATTATTACTAAAGTTAATCTCGCTATTATAGTTATCATCGTCATTAACGATATTATTATCGTCATTATCGTCATTACCGTTATTATCATTAATATTGTTATTATCATTGTTATTTTTAATATCGTTATTAACGTTATTATCATTATTTACAGCGTTATTGTATTAATTATCATTATTACCATTATACTATCGTTATTATTGTTATTATCGTTATTATTATTATTATCCTTCTTATTATCTTTATTAACGTTTTTAACGGTTTGATCGTTATTATTTTTATAACCGTTATTATCATTAATATCGTTATTATACTTATTATTTTCTTTATTATCGTTAATATTGTTACTATTTTCTTTATCACCGTTATTGTTATCGTTATAAGCGTTATTATTATTATTTTTGCTATTATTATCGATAATACCATTATTATCGCTTTTACGTTATTCTTATTATTATAGTTATTATTAAATTGATTTTATTTTTGTTATTATAATTAATGTCGCCATTATTATCACAGTTACTGTTACCTTTATTTATATCAATTATAACGTTATTATAGTTATTATAGTTATTATCCTTATTATGATTATTTTTATTTTTATCGTTATTATTCTTATTCTTATTCTTATTCTTATTATTATTATTATTATTATTATTATTATTATTATTATTATTACTATTGTTACTGTTATTTTTATTATTATTATCGTTAATATCCTTATTATGGTTATTATCTTTATTATCGTTATTACCTTTTTTATCGTTATTGTTATTAATATCGTTATGATTATTATGATTATGAATTTTATTAATAGTATTATAATTGTTAGTGTTGTTGCTGTCATCGTTACTTTTACTATAATCGTTATTAACGTTATTCTCGGTATTAGTCTGAATGTCTTTATTTTTATTAATATCGTTATTATTATTCTTATTATTATTATTTTAATAATTTTTATTATCCTTATTGTCGTTATTATCATTATAATCTTTTTTTTATTATTATCATTGTTGTTATAATATTATTATTATTATTATTATATTTATTATATTCGCGGTCATCATTGCTACTATTATTACCGTTATTATTATCATTATTATCGTTTTTTTTTAATTCCTATCATTATTAATATTTAATTAATATTATTATAATTAATATTATTATTATCGTTATTAACGTATTTATGGTTAATATCGTTATTATCTTTATTTTCGTCTATTTTATTTTCATCATTATTATTATCATTGTTATGTTAATTATTATTATTACCATCCTTATTATTGTCGCTGTTATCGCAACTTATATTATTTTCTTTATTAATATTGTTGTCAATGTTATTATTGTTATTATTGTTATTATTAACGTTTTTATAGTTATTAGCTTTATTATTATTCTTTTTACCAACATTATTGTTAATATCTTTATATCGTTATCTTTATAATTATCGATATTATTATTATTATTATTTATTTTTATTATAATTATAATTATTATTATTATTATTATTATTATTTTTATTGTTATTATTATGGTTATATTCGAAATTATCGTTATTATCGTTATTTTTATCGTAATTATCGTTATTATTGCTATTATCGTCATTATTACAGTTAATACCGTTATTATCCATATTTTCTGTATTATAGTTATTAACGTTATTATTATTGTCGTTGTTATCGCTGTTATCGTTATGACCATTATTTCTGTTTTTAACTTCTTTTTTTGTTATCGTCGTTATTATATATGTCATGTTATATATGTTGTGTATATGAATCGTTATCAACTGATATTTATATTATTATGGATATTATTATTATTATTATTATGATTATCATTATTATTATAATTATTATTACTACCGTTATTGTTATTGTTATTATTCTTATATGTATACTTATCGTTATTATTAATATTATTATTAATATTATTATCGTTATTATTGTCTCTGTTAACATTACTATTATTATTATCGTTACTATTATCGTTATTAATTATTATTACCATTATTATCGATATTATCGTTATTAATATATTTAAAAACTTTATTACTCTTATTGACGTTATTACTTTATAAATTTTATAATTAATAATATAATTATTATTATTGTTAATATTATCGTTATTATCGTTATTATCGTTATTATCGTTTTTAACATTATTATCGTTTTTAATGATATTAACGTGTTTATCGTTATTTAAGTTATTATTGAAATTAATATTATTATTAATATAGTTTTTATTATGATTGTCGTTACTATTATCGTTGTTATCGTTATTTCTATTATTATCGTTATTATTGTTATTTTCTTGTTTATTCTTGCTTTTATTATTATCGATAATATCGTTACTATCGTCACTATCGTTATTAATATTATTATCGCTTTTATTATTGTTTTAACGTTATTGCCGGTATGATCGTCAATATCGTTATTATCGTTGTAATCTTTATTATCTCTATTATCGTAATTTTTATAAATATCGTTACTATAATCGATATTATAGTTATAATCGCTATTATTATTATGCTCGTTATTATAATCGAAATAATCGTTATTATCATTTTTATTATTATAGTTGTTATTATGATCGTTATTATTGTTATTAACGTCATTATATTTATTATCGTTATTGACGGTATGATCGTTGTTATTATTATTATCGTTATTACCATTAATATCTTTATTATCGTCATTATTGTTATTAATAACCTGTTTATCGTTATTATACATATTATTTTCGATATTGTCGTTAATATCATTTTTATTACCGTTATCACAGTTATTATTATAGTTATAATGGTTATTATTATTATTATCGCTATTATTATCGTTACTATCGTTATTCGTATCGTAATTATATTTGTTATCGTTATTATTATTAGCATCCTTATTATCGATATTATCTTTATTGTCATTATTATCGTTATTACTGTTATTATTATTATTATTATCGTTATTATTATTGTAATTATCGTTATTATTACTTTTATTATCGTTATTATCCTTATTATCGCTGTTATCGTTATTATCATTATTTTTATAATTATCGTTATTATTACTATTATTGTTATTATTGTTAACAAAGTTATTATTATCGTTATTATCGCTATTAACGTTATTATCGTTAGTATTATTATTATCGTTTTTAACCTTATTATCGTTATTATTATTATAATCGTTTTTAACGTTATTATCGTAATTCTAGTTATTATTGTTTCATTCTTAATTATTATTATTATCGCTATTTTGATCGATGTTATCGCTATAATCCTTATTAATATTATTTACGTTATTATTACCTTTAATACAGTTATTATCGTTATTATTGTTATTATCGTCATTACCGTTATTACCATTATTATTGTTGTTATCATACATATTTCTATGATCATTATTTTTTTAACATCGATATAATTATAATTATTATTATTATTACTACGCTTATTTTTATCGTTATTGTTATCTCTATTATCATAAGTTTCCTTATTTTCAGTATTATAATTATTATTATCGCTATTAACGCTATTATCGTTATTATCGTTATTATCTTAGTTTTTATAATTATTATCCTTATTATCGTTATTATCATCTTCATTATCGTTATTATCGTTATTATTATCCTTATCAACATGATTTTCGTTAGTATCATTAGTATTACTGATTTACGTTATAATCGTTATTATCGATATTATCGTAATTAATTTATAAACCTTATGATCATTATTATAAACGTTATTATTATCGTTGCCATTGTTATTCACGTTATTTTTATTATAAGCATTATTATATAATATTGTCACTATCATTTTGTTTTTTATTATTATAGTCGCCATTATTGTTTCTGTTACCGCTACTTATAATGTTAGCACTATTATTATCGTTGCCAACGTTATTATCGTTTTTATCATTATTTCCTTATTTTCGTTATTTTCGTTAACATCTTTATTATCTTTATTACCGTTATTATCGCTATTACTTTACTATCTTTTTTATTATTATTATTATTATTAATATTATTATTATTATTATTATTATTATTATTATTATTAATATTATTATTATTATTAATATTATTATTATTATTATTATTATTATTATTATTATTATTATTATTATTATTATTATTATAAATGTTATAATCGTTATTTTTATCGTTATTAGCGTTATTATCTTTATTGTCTTTATTACCGTTATTATCATTATTATTGTAATTATCTTTATTTTCTTTATTATCGTTACATTTATTATCATCGAAATTATTATCGTTTTTATTACCATTATCTTTATTATCGTAATTATCGTTCTCATCGTTATTATTGTTATTATGGTCATTATCGTTAATATCATTATTACTACCGATATTGTTGTTATAACGTTCTACTATTATGATCGATATTTTTATCGTTATTATCATTATTACTGGTATTAATATTGTTACTATTTTCATTATTATCGTCAATATCGTTATTATCATTACCATCGTTGTTATTATGATTATTAACGATATTATCAATATTATCGTTATTATCGTTATTATTGTTATTCTTCCCGTTATCATTACTATTTGCGTTATTATCGTTATTATTATCGTTATTATCCTTATTTACTTAATCATTATCGTCATTATCGTTTTGTCGTTCTATTATTATTATCGTTAATATAATCGTTACTCTCGTTATTACTGTTATTATGGTTATTTTCATTTATATCGTTATTATATTTATTATTTTATTATTATCGTTATTATAGTCATTAAAGTTATTATAATTACTGTCGTTATTATTACCGTAATTAACTTATTATCGATATTATCGTAATTATCTTTATTATCGTTATATCATTAATTTCTTTATTATTAACGTTATTAACTTTATTATCGTTATTATTGCTATTATTGTTATTATCGTTATACCGTTATTATCATTATTTTTATCGTTATTACCGTTATTCTTAACGTTATTATAGTTTATATTATAATTATAGTGAAAATCGTTATTTTCCTTCATAACGTTATTATTATTATTACCGTTATTATCGTAATAATCATAATTATCGTGTTTATCGTTATTATCGTTAGTATAGTTATTATTAGCTTTATTATCGTTATTACCGTTATTACTGTCCATATTATCGTTATTATCGTTAAATAATTATTATGGTTATTATTATCGTAATTATGCTTATTGCCGTTATTATAGTATTTATTTTTATTATCGTCATTATTATTAATATAGCTATTATTACTGCAATTACCATAAATGTCGTTATTATCATTGCTATCGTTATTTTCTTTATTAACGTTACTGTTGATATTATCGTTAATATCGTTTTTATCGTTATTATTATTATTATCAATATTATTATCGTTATAATCTTTATTAGTATTATTATCGTTATTAACGTTTCTATCGAAATTAAACTTATTATCGTTATTATCGTTATTATCAATACTATCGTTATTTTCTTTAATTACGTTATTTTTGATATTATCGTTACTATCGTATGTATCGTTATTATTATTACTATCGATATTATTATCGTTATTATCGCTATAATTATTATTATCGTTATTCTAATCGTTATTATCGTTATTAACATTATTATTATTATTTTTATTGTTATTATCGTAATTATTATCGTTATTATAGTTTATATCGTTATTATCGACCATATTATCATTGTGGCTATTATTATCGTTAATATCGTTATTATCGTTTTCAACGTTATTTTTATTATTACAGATATTATTATTTTGATTTTATTTTTGTTATGATTATTAATTTCGCTATTATTATCACAGTTACCATTACTTTCGTTATTATCAATTATAACTTTATTATATTTATTATCCTTATTATAATTATATTTATTATTATCGTTATTATTATTATTATGATTATTATTATTATTATCATTTTTCGTATTATTATTGTTACTGTTATTATTATTACTACTATCGTTATTATCCTTATTATGTTTATTATCGTTATTATCGTTATTTTATTTATTATCGTTGTTATTATCGTTATTACCATTATTATAGTTATTATCTTTTTTATCGTTATTTTTATTATTATTATCGTTATTATCGCTCATATTATCATTATTGCTATTATTATTTTTATTATCGTTATTATCTTTTTTATCGTTATTTTTATTAGTATCGTTATTATTATTATGATTATCAACTTTATTAATAGTATTATAATAATTACTATTGTCGCTGTCATCGTTACTTTTACGATAATCGTTATTAACATTGTTCTCGGTATTAGTCTTAATATCGTTATTTTTATTAATATCGTTATTATTATTATTATAATAATTATTATAATAATTATTATTATTCTTATTATCGTAATTATCGTTATTTCCTTTTTTTTAATTATTATCATCGTTTTTATAATATTATTATTATTTTTTTTTATTATATTCACGATTATCATTACTACTATTACTGTCGTTATTATTATCATTATTATCGTTTTTTTGTTTCTATCGTTATTAATATTATTATTATTATTATTATTTTTATTAACGTTATTATATCGCTGCTATCTTTTCTATTTTTAATATAGTTATTATTTTCGTTTATAACGTAATTATGGTTAATATAGTTATTATCTTTATTTTCGTCATTTTCATTATCATCATTATTATTATTATCAATGTTATTTTAATTATTATTATTATTATCGCTATTATTGTCGCTGCTGTCGCTGCTATTATTATTATCTTTATTATTTACGTTGTTAATGTTATTATCGTTACTATTGCTATTATTAACGTTATTATCGTTATTAGCTTTATTATTATTATTTTTATCGTCATTATTGTTAATATCTTTATATCGTTATCTATATTATTATCGATATTTTTATTATTATTACTATTATTATTACTATTATTATTATTATTATTATTATTATTATTATTATTATTATTATTATTATTATTATTATTGTTATAATTATTATTGTTATTATTATCGTTATTAACGAAATTATCGTTATTGTCGTTATTTTTATCGTAATTATCGTTATTCTTTTTATTATCGTTATTTCTATCGTTTTTGCGTTATTATCATTATTATCGTTGTAATCGTTATTATCGTTAATATTATCGTTATCTCCTTTACTACCGATACCATCGATATTACTGCTATAATCTTTAATATCGTTAATGTCGTTATTATCTTTATTGTTATCATTATTATCTTTATTTTCTTTCTTATCGTAATTATTATTACTACCTGCATTACTATCTTTATTAATGTTATTACCATTATTATTATTAATATCGTTATTAACGTTATTATCGTCATGATCGTTAGTATAATCATTACTATCGATTTTGTCGATATTATTAATATGATCGCCATTATTGACGTTATTAAAGTTATTACCGTTATACTGGTTATTATCGTTATTATCTGTATTTACATTACTATCTTTCTATTTGTTATTATTCTCATTATCATGATTATAATTATTATTATCGTTATTAATTTCGTTATTAACGTTTTAGTAGTTATTGTTAATATCGTTATTATTCTTATTATTATCTTTATTATCGTTAATATTATCGCTATTATCGTTATTGTCGTTACTGTTACCGATATTATTGCTTTTATTGTTATTATTATTATTATTGTTATTTACGATATTACCGTTATTATCTTTATAACCATTATTATTGTTATTATTTTTATTATTATTGTTATTATTACCGTTATTATCGTTATTATCGTTATTATCTGTATTATCGTTGTTATCGCTATTATTACCCTTAATAGTTTTATTATCTTTATTATTATTATTATTGTTATTCGTATCGTTATTAACGTTGTTACCGTAATTATCGTTATTATCTTTATTGTCGATAGTATCTTTATTATTGTTATTTTCCTAATTGTCCTTATTATTATTATTATTACTATTATTATTACTATTATTATCGTTAGTTTATCGTTTTTGTCACCGCTGTTATGATTACTATTATTGTTATCGTTATTATTATCATCATTAACATTGTTAGCGTTATTATCGTTATTATCGTTTATCGTCAGTGAAGCTGTACAGCGCTGAAGTTTGGGCCGAGGCGCTGTAAAAGGAGAAATATCGCAAGCGCATAGCCGCAGTACAGAGGATGGGCGCTCTCCGAATCGCGTGCTCCTACCGCACGGTCTCTGAGCCCGCGATGCTAGTGATCGTAGGAGTAATCGCGATCGATCTACTAGCCCAGGAGAGACTATTCGTCCACCAGCAAATGTGTGTTCTGGGAAAGGAAGAAGCATCAAGTCTCTCCAGGTCTACCAACATCGAGACCTGGCAAAGCAGATGGAAACAGGAGCATCGGGGCAGATGGACGGCCCGAATCATCAGTCGGCTAGACAGCTGGCTAAACAGGGAGGTGGGAGAGGTCGACTTCTACCTCACTCAATTTTTGACAGGGCATGGTCTGTTCTGCTCCTATCTCGCAAAAATGAGGAAGGTAGCCGACGGCAACTGCCCCTATGGCGACTCGACTGTTGATGATGCCCACCACACATTCTTCAAATGTGTTAGGTGAATCATCGAACGACTCGCCTTGGAGCAAGACCTCGGAAAAATCTCGACAGACAACATTGTCGAGAAAATGCTCCGTGGTCAGGAGGAGTGGAACAAGGTGGCCCGGTACGTCAGGACCACCTGGCGCAGAAAAAAGATGGAGATGGGTGGCACATAGACCTGCCCCCAACGTTGCTCCAAACTCCTGCCCCGTTGAGCCGAAGGGAGAATTCCGTAATGGGACCTGATGCAGTGGCGCAATCCTGAAGTAATGCCACATAGCGGTAGCGGGATGGTTTCACTATGTCTCTAGGATGGATATGAGTTTAGGCAGTAGTGCCTATTCCAAAGGTGAGCCCTACACTCCAGGGCCCTCAATGGGGTAACCAAATAGTGAAGGGTTCCTCTGGCGGGCGGGGTCCCTGCGTTAGTGCGTAAAGATTGGTATTCACAGACCATCAAAAAAAAAAAAGAAAAAAAATCGTATATCGTCATTATTGTTATGATCTTCATTATTATCGTTGTTATAGTTACTATCGTTGTTCCCGTTATTATTATTATCGATATTGAAATTATTATCGATATTATTGTAATTATCGTTATTATCCTTATCATCATTGTTATTAACGTTATAATCGTTAGTATCTTTATTATGTTATTTTCATAATTATCGTCATTTTTATTATTATTATTATTATTATTATTATTATTATTACTATTATTATCTTTATTATTATCGTTATTATCGTTTTTGTCGTTATTATGGTTATGATCGATATTACTATCGTTATTTTCGTTATTATCGTTGTTAATATTTTCCTAGTTATTTTTTTTTTAATTTATTATTGCCATTATCGGTAATATCGTAATTATCGTTATTATCTTTACTATCGTAATCATTGTCGTTATTGTCGTTATTATCGTCATTTATATTTTCGTAATTATTATCGTTTTAACGTTATTGCCGTTATTTTATTTATTGTTGTTATTTTTATAGTTATCCTTATTAATTTATTTATTAATATCATTACTATTTTAATTATTAATACTATTGCTATTATCATTGCTATTACGATTACAATTATTGTTATCGTTTATATTATCGTTATTGAAGTTATTATCATTAGTTCGTTATTACAGTTATTAACGTTATTATCATTATGCTCGTTATTATAATCGCTATTATCCTTTTTATCGATATTATTATTATCATCGTCATTATCGTAATTAACGTTCATACATATATTATCATTAGTATCGTTATTATTGTTATTTATATTATTATAGTTATTATTATTATTATTATTATCATGATTAATATTATAATTATGATTACCGTTGTTGCAATCGTTATTAAAGTTATATATATTCTTATCATTATTATTAATATTGTTATTATTAATACTATTATTATTATTATTTTCGTTATTATTGTCACTGTTATCGTTGCTATTATTATTATCGTAATAATTATTGTATTTAACGTTATTTCCGTTATTATCTTTATTAACATTTTTTTTATTACTATCGTTATTATTATTAATATTATTATTATTATTATAGTTTTTATTGTTGCTGTTATCATTACAATTATTATAATCTTTAATAACGTTATTATCGTAATAATCACTATAATCGTCATTATCGACATTAATATTTTTATCGTTATTACCGTTATTGACATTATTCCTGCTATTGTCGTTATTTTAGTTATTATCGTTATTACCTTTATTATGGTAATATTTTTATTTTCGATGTTTTTATTATTATTATTATTATTATTATTATTATTATTATCGCTATTGTTATCATTATTGTAGATATTTTCGTTATTATTGTAATTTCGAATATTATCGTTATTATTATTAATACTATTACTATTATTAAATTAATTATTATTATCGTTATTATTATCGTTATTGTCGTCATTATCGTTATTATTATTATCAATATTATTACCGTTACTGTCCTTATTATCGTTATTATCGTTAATGTCTGTATTACACTTATATTTATGATTAACGTCATAATTACTATTATTATTATTACTATTATTATTATTATTATTATTATTATTATTATTTTTATTGTCGTTATTATTATCGTTATTATCGTTAATTTTATTATTATCGTTATTATAGTAATGATTATTAATGTTACAATTTTTGTTTTTATTGTCGTTTTTATCCATATTATTCTAATTATTATTATTATCATCGTTATTATCTTTATTACCGTTATTATCGTTTTTATATTTATTAACGTTTTGTTTCTTATTATCATCATTACGATTATGATTATTATTATCTTCAATATCGGTATTATTGATATTACTTATTAATATCGTTATATTATTTTCATTAAGTTTATTATTGGTATAATTATTATTATCCTAATTATTATCGTTATTAACATTTTATCGTTATGAGCGTTATTATAAAATCTATCACTATTATCGTTATTATCCTTATTATTGTTATGGCTGTTATTTTCGTTATTACATTTTTTATTATATTAATTACTATTGTTATCGTTCTTATTATCGTTATTATCGTTATTTTCGTTATTTTCGTTATTTTCTTTAGTATAGTTATTATTATCGTAATTTCATTTAATACCGTTATATTCGTTAATATCATTATTATCATTAATATCGTTATTATCGTTATAAACTTTATTATAATTATTTTTTCTTCATCGATATTTTATTATTATTATTGTTATTACTATTATTCTTATTATTTTTATCGTTAATATTATCGCCTTTATAGATATTGTCGTTAATATTGTAATAACCATTATTACTGTTTTTATTATTAATAGTATTGTTATTATTATTGTTATAGTTATTTTTATCGTTATAATAGTCACTGTTATCGTTACTATTATTATTATCGCTTTTATTATTGTTATTAACGTTATTATCTATATTATTATTATTATCCTTAAAAATACTGTTATTCTCGTTGTTATCGTTATTATCTGTATTATCCTCATTATCGTTATGCAAATTATTTTCGTCATTATTAATGTTATAATTATTATTATTATTATTACTCTGGTTATTATTGTCGCTATTATCATTTTTATCGTTATTATCGTTATTATCCTTATTAACATTATTTTATTATTATCGTTATTATTATTAATATTGTCATTATTATTTTAGTTATTATTGTCACAGTTATTGTTACTATTATTACTCTTATCATTATAGTCGTTATTCGAGTTATTATAGATATTATCGCTATTATCGTTATTATCGTCATTATAGTTATTATTTTTTTATCGAAATTATTATTGTTAAATACGTTATTACTGTTATTATCGTTATCTGTATCACTATCGTTATTATTATTACTATTATTATTTTTTTTATTATTATTATTATGATTATAATTGTTATTATCATTTTCATTATTATCGTCATTATCATCAATATCTTTATTATCGTTACTTTTATTATTATCGCTATTATTATCGCAATAAGACCGTCATTATCCTTTACCGTCATTATCCTTATTTTGGATATTTTCCTTATTATCGTTATTTTTATTATTATCGATATTATTATTATTATTATTATTATTATTATTATTATTATTATTATTATTATTATTATTATTATTATTATTAATACTATCGTTATTATTGTTATTATCGTTATTATTATTATTATCCTTCTTATTATCTTTATTAACGTTTTTAACGGTATGATCGTTATTATTATTATAATCGTTAATATCATTAATATCGTTATTATCTTTATTATTAACGTGATTATCGCTATTGTACTTATTATTTTAGTTATTACCGATATTATTGTTATTATTTCCGTTATCACAGTTATTATTATCGGTATAACGGTTATTATTATTATTATCGCTTTTATTATCGTCATTACCATTATTATCGTATTTATAATTATTACCGTTATTATTACACATTATTATAGTCATTATTGATATTGACGTTATTATCATCATTATCGTTATTGTCCTCATTATAGTTATTTTCATTACTATCATATTTTCGTTAATATTTGCGATTACCTTTACCATCTTTATCATCGCTCTTATCTTTATTACCGTTATTATCGTTAATATCGTTATTATCGTTACAATATTTATTTTCGATATTTTTATTATTTTCGATCTTATTATTATATTTATTACAATCGTTAATATCTTTTTTATAATTACAATTACAGTTTCCGTAATTTATATTATTATCTGTATTATTATTATCATTATTATAGTCGTTGCAATCGCTAATTTTATTGACATTTATATTATCACCGTTGGAAACGTTATTCTCGTTATTATCGTTTTTATCATTATTATTATCATAATTATCGTTATTTTCGTTATTATTGTCATTAAACTTATTATTTTTATTATCGTTATTTCCTTTATTGACGTTAATAAACTTATTATCGTAATTATCCCTATTATCACTATTATCATTATTTTTATTATTATCGTTATTACTGTTATTATCATTATTTTAGTATTATCGTGACTATGATCGTTAATAATGTAATTATTATTATTTCCATTATTTACGTTATTATCATTATTATCGTCTATATCGTTATTATTACCGTCATTAAGGTTATTATCGTTATTACCGTTATTATTATTATTATCATCGATATAATTTTCGTTAATAACGTTATTACCGTTATCATCGATATTATCGCTATTATCGTTATTATCTTTATTATATTTATTTCCGTTATTTCTATTATTATGTTTATTCTTATATATATTATTATTATTATAATTATTTTACTTAATATTACCTTTATTATTATTATTATCATTTTTATTGTCAGTGTAATCCTTACAAATATTACTATCCTTATTATCATCGTTATTCACGTTATCATCGTAATTATCGTTATTATCGTTAGTATCGTTATTATTATTATTGACGTTATTGTCGTTATTACTGGTAATACCCTTAATATCTTTATTATCGCGATTAATATTATTATTAATATTTTTAATATTATTATTAATATCGTTAATAATATAATATAATATAATTAATATAATATAATATAAATAAATTAATATAATATAATTAATATCGTTATTATTATTATTATTGTTATTTTCGTTATTACCGGTAATATCCTTAATATCTTTATTATCGCAATTAATATTATTATTAAAATTTTTAATATTATTATCGTTATTACCGTCATTATCGTTATTATTGTTATTATTATCGTTATTATCATTAGAATCGTTATTACTGTTATTATTGTCATTATTATCTTTCTTATCATAATTATTAATGTTATCGTTATTATTATCCTTATTCAAGTTATTATCGTAATTAACATTATTATTGTTATTATCGTTTCTATCTTTTTTTTATAGTTTTGCTCGTCATTATCCTATTACTAATAGTTATTATCGTTTTTAGACTTATCATCATTACTATCGGTAATATTATCGTTGTTATCGTTATTACCTTTATTGTCATAGTTACTGTTATTACGTCTGTTATCGTTATAAACGTTTATATCGTTATGATTATCGTTATTGCAATTATCTTCGTTATAATCGTTATTATTACAGTTATTATTTTTATTATTACTATTATCGTTATTATTATCATTATTACCGTTATTGTTGTTATTATCGTTATTATCGTTATTTTTATCATTATTATCTTTATTATTAATATTAACATTATTGGTACCGTAATTAACGTTATTACATTTATTACCATTATTATCGTTAAAATCGTTATTATTATTATTAACGCTTTTATTATCATTATTTTAGTTATTATAATTATTATCCTAATTATCGTTAATAATGTTCTTACCGTTATTATCGTTTTTATCGTTATTATGGTTATTATTGTTATTATCCAAATTATTGCTATTATTGTTATAATCGATTTATTAATGTTTTTAACGTTATATGCGTTATTATGAATAACTTTATTATTGTTTCTTTCATAATTATCGCTATTATTATTATTAATATTATTATTACTAATATTATCGTTATTATTGTGGTTATTAATGGTACTAACGTCATTATATTTGCTATAATTTTTAACGATATTATTTTTATGATCTTAATTATTTTCAATATTATAGTTATTATCGTTATTATCGTTATTATCATTTATCTTTATTTTTATTTTCATAATCATCGTTATCATTATTTTTATTAATATAATAACGATTCTTATGGTTATTAATATCGTTATTATCGTCGTTGTAAGATTACTATTATTACTTTTCGTTGGTATTATTGTTATTACCGACAATGAAAAATTACCGTTATTATCGTTGTTAATGTTAAGATCTTCATTATTATCGTTATAAGCGTTATTATCGCTTATATCTTTATAATAATTGTTATTGTTAATAACGTCATTACCGTTTATAACGTTCTGATCATTTTTATGTTTTTTATCGTTATTACCGTTATTTTTATCGTTATTATTATCGTTTTTATCGTCAAAATCTTCATTAGTATTGTCGTTATTAACGTTATTACAATATTAATGTTGTTATCGTTGTAATCTTTTTTATTATCCTTATTAACGTTATAAACGTAATTGCTATTATCATTATTATTATAATAATTATTATTACTATTCTTGCTGTTATTATTATGGAAATAAGACTTATTTGCTTTATTGTTGTCGCTCTTACCATTACTACTATTATTATCGTTATTATATCGTTACTTACGTTAGTTTCATTATTATCTATATTATCAGTAGTATTATCATTATCGTAGTAATTATTATTATTATTATTATCGTTATTAATATTATTATTAATATTATCATAAAAATTATTATGATCGTTATTATTGTCGTTTTTATAAATACTATTATTAAAATCATTATTAATGTTATTACCGTAAATTCCTTTAGTATCATTTTTTTGTTATTATCATAATTATTATAATTATGATTAATACTATTAATATTGATATTATTTTCGCTGTTATTGTTCCAATTATTATTATCGTTATTATTATCGTTATTATCGTTATTACGTTTATTGTCGTTATTAACGTTATTAAGGCAAATAACGTTAGTATCGTTACTATGGTTATTATTATTATTATTATATTTATTATTATAATTATTATTATTACTATTATATTTATTATTGTCGATGTAACCGTTACTATATTTGTAATCGTTCTTTTTATCGTTATTATCGTTATTATCTTTATTATCGTTATTATCGTTATTTTTATCGTTATTATATTTATTATTATCGTTATTATTTTTAATATTATTATTATCGTTATTAACTATATTATCGTAATTATCGTTATTATCGTTATCATCGTAATTAATATTATCGTCATTAATATTATTGGCGTCATTATCGTTGTTATCGTTATTATTATTATCCTTTTTATCGTTATTATCTTAATTATTATTATCGTTATTATTATAGTAATAGATATTAAAATTATTATTGTAATTATTGTTGCCGTTATCATTACTCTCGTTATTATCGTTATTATTATCGTTATTAACGTTATTAACGTTATGATTGTTGTTAACTTTATTATTGTTATTTTTATAATTATCGTTATTATTATTATTAATATTATTATTCCTAATATTATCGTTATTATTTTCGCTGTAATCGGTAGTATTACTATTATCTATATTATTACCGTTATTAACGTTAATATCGTTATTATCGTTATTACCGGTATCTTTATAATTATCGTTATTATCGTTATTTTTATTATAATCTTTATTATTCTCGTTATTATTGATATCACCGATAATATCGTTATAACGTTTTTATCCCTTTTATCGTTCATATTGTTATGGTGGTAATTATTATCGTAAATATCTTCGTTGTTATGATCACAATTTTACTATTATCGTTATTATTATCGTTATTAACGTTATTATAGGTATTGTCCTTATTATCGTAATTATCATTATTAATATTACCGTATTTAATATCGTTATAATCGTTATTATCACTAATAACGTAATTATCGTTATTATCGTTCTCATTTATCACCATTATGTTTAATATTATCGTTATTAAGTCTTTATCAGGATTTTTATTATTATAGATATTATTATTATAATTATTAATTTCGTTATTATTTTCGCTGCTATAGTTACTATTATAAATACAGTTATTGTTATTACTATCGACAATATTTACGTCATTATCGTTATTGTCGTGATAATTGTTTTTATCGTTATTAATATTTTTATAATCGTTAATTCCAATATAATCGTTATTAATATTAATATTATAAATATTATCGTTTTAATGATATTCATTAATATTAATGTCGTCATTATCGTTATCAAAGTTAATATCGATATTGTCGTTATTATAGTTATTATTTTGCTATCGTTATTATCGTTATTATTACAGGTATTAACGGTTTCATTATTATTATCATTATTACCGATATTTTCTTTTTTATCGTTATTATCCTTAATATTATTTTTGTTATCAATATTATCGTAATTACTATCGTTACGAACATAATTATCGTTCTATTATTAATATGGTCATTATCGATAATACCGTTATTATTACTGTTATTATTATTATCGTTATTATTGTTTTAACCGCATCATTATCGTTATAATCGTCATTATCATTATTATCATTTCTATCGTTTTTATCACAATTAACTTTATTATCATTATTATCATCATTACCGTGATGATCGTTATTATTATTGTTGGCATATTATTATCGTTATTAACGTTATTATGGTTTATTACGTTATCATGGTTATTATCGTTACTTTTATTATTATCTTTATTATTACTATCGTTATTATATTTATTACTATTATTATTAGCGTTATCATTCTCGCTGTTATATCTATTATCACTATTAATCTTAAGATTTTCGTTGTTAACGTTATTATCGCCTTAAACATTATTATCTTTATTATCGTTACTATCGTTAATAACGTTATTATCGTTAGTATCGTTTTTACTATTATTTTCTATTTTATTGATATTTCTATTATTATCGATACTATTTCTATTATTATTAATATTATTATTATCGATGTTATCGTTATTATAATTATTATCGTTATTAATATCGTCATTATCGTTATTATAGTTATTATAATTACTATCGTTATTATTATAGATATTTTTATTTGTTTCGTTATTATAATTTTTAATATTATGATTATTAATCGTCTTACTATTATAGTTATTATTGTCGGTGTTCTCACCTGTGGTTAAGGGGAAGTAGATTACTCCCACAGCACTCCCTGCTTGTCATATGCGGCGACTAAATCGGTCTGCGTTAATGGTCACACCATCTGTGTGAACGTTCTTGTACGGCTATTCCTTCCTTTGTCTTTCTTTTGTCTTTCTTTTGAGGAGCTTGCCTCCCATCAATATATTATACATGACGGAAAGTATAGCGAAAGGCAAAAGCGGGCGTGGGAGGGACACCCACGTCACGGAGGTGTCAAGTGGTGGCACGAATGGCCACCCGCTTTCGTCATCCAACAACTGCCAGGAGTTTGGGTTAGTCAACTCCGGATAATGCATCAGGAATGGCACCACAGGTATGCGACCTGGACGACGGAGTAATGAAAACGCCAGGAACAATAAGATATGAAGAAGGCCACTTGGACGAGTGACAAAGGGCTGCCAGGGCCTTTGATATCAGTCGGCTCTCCGGCATGACGTCACGTATCCATCCTGCGAAAGGGACACCACAAGATGGAGAGAGTGAGATACTTGCGCAAGCGAAATCCCTGCTTGCCAAAATGAAGTAGGCTATTACTAGACAGCCAACCGTGAACAACGCAATTATGCAAGCGCTCCCAGAACTTGAGGACATAATTGACAGTCTCGAGTTCATGTATAAATCTCGAAAAAAGGTCAATAAGTGAGCGAGGACCATCGCCCGATTTTCTCAAAGCTCTAGGGCAAACTCTATAACAGATGCTGGCGCGGTTAAGAGAGTAGCCACAAGACTGCCACAAATACACAAAGAAAGCCTCAAAAGACCGAGGCAAGAGGCGACAACGACCGAATACACCAAGTTGGCGGAGGTCGACAAGAAGAGAAGAAATAAGGAGAAACCAGCGAAAAAGGCGACGAAGCACCAACAGCAGGAGAAAGAGAAGCCGAGCAAATCGGAAGATAGGCCGAAATTGAGTAAGAAGCTGGACGCTATCCTCCTGAAACCTGTGCAAGATAAATTTTACGCAGATGTAGTCGGAGCCATCTAACAGCGCATCAGGTCCAGCGTAGCAGCGGTAGTAGTTATATCGGTCCGGCAGACCAGAACGGGAGGGCTTCTCCTCGAACTCAAGAAGACCACTGCGGAGAATCGGGCCTAAATCGCAGAAATCATGACGAAAGAACTAGTAGACACGAATAGCACCACGGAACTGGTCCCCAGAGCTACGCTGGAGAAACGGAACTGCGATTGCTGCACATCATTGGTCGAAGTCGAAGAGGCCCTAAAGCGGATCGTGCCAGACTTCGCGGGGAATCTCGAAATGAAAATGACGAACCCCAACATGAAACAACAAATCCTGGGCGTCGTTAAGGTAGAAGAGGAAGCTGCTGCGAAGCTTTGAAAGCCGGCAGAGTGCTGGTCGGCTTCGTCAGCTGCAGGGTCAGGCGAAGAGGGGACGTGAAACGTTGTTACCTCTGCCTCGAATATGACCAGTCGGGCGCCTCGTGCATGAGCCCTGATCGCAGTTACGTTTGGGTGAGACATAACTCGATGACTTATGTCAGCGTATGTCTCACCCCGAACGACCGGATAGACGACTTCCAGACCAAACTAGACGATTTGGAAGATGCGCTGCTGGAAATGCATGGCGATCTCATTGTGGCTGGAAATCTCAATGCCAAATATCTCGAATGTGGGTAGGCCAAGCCAGACTCCAGAAGAAGACGAATCATGAAGGTGGTGTCGAGACTGGAGCTAGCAGTACTCAACACAGGGTCGACGTCAACCTTCCGAAGGTCTGGCTACAGAGAGACGATCCTGGACGTATCTCTAGTCAACGAACATCTTGTGATAATAGTCGCAGGCTAGTGGGTGATCGAGGATTATACCGGGAGCGATCATTAGTTCATCCTATCCGATGTACACGATAAGTGGCCAGCCCTTACAAGTGCAGAGCGACTCTCCGGTGGAACATCGCAAGAATGGATCGAGAGAGGCTGTCTTCAGTCATAGATGAAGGTTGGAGATCCCATCATATTGCTTCCGCGAGTCTATCGCCAACTGCTCAAGCCAGGATGAAGACTGCAGTTTCTATGCAGCTCTTCCAAAAGGCTTGCGCGATAGCCAAGTAGAGCACGAAGCCGCAGAGGCGTCCTGCATAAAGGTTGACGAACATGATCGCAGAAATTCGCAGGAAGTGCTTATGGCTTCGCTGGTTAGCACAACGAGCGAAGAGACGCGACCTCGACGCTGCTCCTTTGGCCGCAGAGTATCAAGCGGCCAAAAAAGCTTTGAAGGAAACCATCAAGACCAGTCAACGACGGTGCTGGAAGGAGCTGTGCGTGGATGTCGACCAGAATCCGTGGGGATTAGGGTACCAAATCGTCACTCCCAAGTTGGGGACTTACGCGCAAGGAATATCTCTGGACGCGAGGACACCCACGAAGCGCAAGAATTTACGGAGGAAGAGCTTCTCAGGTTCGCACTTTCCATTCAGAAGAAGAAAGCTCCAGGACCAGGCGGCCTTCCACCGTAAGTAATGTATGCCGTCGCACAGGGACACCCTCAAGCTTTTGCTAAATATGTACAACATGTTCTTCAGGGACGGCATCCTTCCCGCCTCGTGAAAGAATGCCAGACATGTGCTCATAAGCAAGGGCAAGGGTCCAGCAGATGCCGCTTCATCATATAGGCCTAATTGCATTCTCAATACGGCTGGCAAGATCCTGGAGAAGCTGCTTAGGCCACGTCTGCACGCAGCCATGAGGGCAGCGAGGGAACTTGCCAACCGCCAGTTTGGATTTCGATTCGGCCTCTCAACCATCCACGCAGTCCAGGAGGTTGTCACGGCCGCTAAAATAACGGAGCGAAGGAATCATCTATCTCGCCCTTTGTGTCTGCTGGTCATCTTAGACGTGAGAAATGCTTTCAACTCCGTCCGGTGAGACTTAGCAATGGAAGAGCTCGAACGTAATTTCAGCGTCCCAGTGTACATACTCCGAATTCTCGGGTATTATCTGAACGAGCGTTTCCTAGAATACAATACTGGCGATGATCCAAGAAACTTGGAGTTGACATCCGGGGCAGTCCAAGGCTCCATACTGAGACCGGATATCGGGAATATTTTCTACGATGGTATCATACGTAAGGCAGTCCCTGAAGGTGCTTTCTTAGTTGGGTACGCAGACGACATTGCAGTTATCATATCTGCAAGACATACAGAGGGGGCACAGCTGCTGCACAACCAGGTCGTGCGTAGGTACATCTCCTGAATGGATGAACACGGGCTATGTCTTGCAGCTCAAAAAACAATGATCATGCTACTTACGAAGTAGCGCATCAACAATTTGCGCAGCTTCATTATAGGAGACGCGGCGGTCCAGACTAAGTCGACTGTCTAATATTTAGGTGTAATGCACGACAACAACCTGAAATTAATTGGGGCATCTGACAAGACGGCAATAGTGGTAGCATCGCTTGGCACACTCATTGCCAAAGTCATCAGTCTCCGAACGTACATAAGATGACTACTGATACACGCAGCCGAAGCTGTGATGCTGTACGGCGCGGAAGTTTGATCCGAGGTGTTACGACACGAGAAATACCGCAAGCGCATAGCAGCGGTACTGAGGAGGAGCGCTCTCCGAATCGCTTGTTCCTACCTGACGGAGTCTGAGCCCGCGGTGCAAGTGATCGCGGGTGTAATCCCGATCGATCTACTAACCCAGAAGAGACAATTCGTCTACCAACAAAGGCCCGTTCTGGGAAAGGAGGAGGCATCAAGGCTCGCCAGGTCTACCAATATCGAGATTTGGCAAAGCAGATAGAAACAGGTGCCTCGGGGCAGATGGACGGCCCGACTCATCATTCGGCCAAACAGTTGGCTAAACGTGTAGGCTGGAGAAGTCGACTACCACCTCACCCAATTTTTGACAGAGGATGGTCTGTTCTGCTCTTTCCTCGCCAAAATGAGGAAAGTTGCAAACGGCACCTGTCCATATAGCGACTCGACCGTTGACGAGGCCCACCACACATTCTTCTAATGTGCCCGGTGGAGCGTTGAACTACTTGCCCTGGAGCAAGTCCTCGGAAAAATCTCGCCAGACAACGTTTTTGAGAAAATGCTCCGAAGTCAGGAGGAGTGGAACAAGGTGGCCTGGTACGTCAAGGCCTTGCGCAGAAAAAAGAAGGAGATGGGCAGCTCTTAAACTTGCCCCCAAAGTTCTCCATGCTCCTGCCCCGTGGAGCCGAAAGGAGAGTCCCGTAATGTGATCTGATGCAGTGGCGCAATGCCGAAGTAATGCCACATGGCGGTGCCGGGATGGTTTCACTATGCCTCTAGGATGGAAATGAGTTTAGTCGGTAGTACCTTTTCCAACGGTGAGCGCGACACTCCAGGGACATTAATGGGGAAAACAAATAAAGAAGCGTTACTATAGCGGTCGGAGTCCCTAGATTAGTGGGTAAAGATTCGCAGTCTCAGAACAGCAAAAAAAAAAGAAAATGAATTACTTTTGGTGTTATCGAAACTTTCCTGTTATCGTTGTTATTATCGTTATTATCTTTATTATCGTTATTATTATGCTTATTATTGTTACTATTATTATTATTATTATTTTCTTTATAATCGTTATTAACGTTAATATCCTTATTATTGTTATTATTATTATTTTCGTTAATACTACGGTTATTAAAGTTATTACCGTTATTATCGTTAATGTCGGTATTATTATTATAATCGTTATTATTATCGTTATTATCGTTATAATCGTAATATTATTATTATTTTTGTTATTATCTTATTAACCTTATTATGGTCATTATCGAAATTATTGACATTATCGTAACTTTTATAGTTATAATAGGTATTGTTGTTATTATGATTTTTATTACCGTTATTATCCGTGTTTTCGTTATTATTATTATTATTATTGTTATTATAATCGTTATTGTGGATATTTTCGTTATTGTTGTAATTTCAATTATTATCTTTATTATTGTTAATATTATTGCTATTATTATAATAATTATTATTATCGGAAGTAATGCCGCAGTTATCGTTACTATTATTATTATCGTTATTATTATCGTTATTATCGTCATTATCATTATTACTATTATCGCTATTATTACCGTTACTATCGTTATTATCGTTATTATCGTTAATATATGTATTACCCTTATATTTATTAATAACTTTATAATTATAATTATTATTATTATTATTATTATTATTATTATTATTATTATTATTATTATTATTATTATTATTATTATTATTATTATTATTATTGTTATTATTATCGTTATTGTTGTTAATTTTATTATTATCGTTGTAATAATATTTATTATTATTACAATTATTGTTTTTATTGTCGCTTTTAGCCATATATTACTTATTATCATTATTATTATCGTTATCATCGTTATTATCGTTATTATCGTTATTATATTTATTAACGTTATTTTCGTTATTTTCATTAGTATCGTTATTATTGTCGTTATTTCAATTATTACCGTTATATTCGATAATATCGTTATTATCGTTATTAATTTTATTATCATTATTTCTTTTCATCGATATTATTACTATTATTATTACTATTATTAATATTATTCTTATTATTACTATCGTTATATTATTGGTTTTACAGATATTGTCGTTATTATTATAATTAACATTATTATCGTTATTATTGTCAATAGTAGTGTGATTATTATTATTATAAATATTATTATCGTTATTATTGCGACTGTTATCGGTACTATTATTATTATCACTGTTATTATTGTTGTTAACGTTATTATCGTTACCATCACTATTATCGTTATTATCGTAATTATCGCTGCTATGATTATTATCGTTATTATTGTCTTTATTATCGTTATTATTATTATTATAGTGAATAATAATGTTATTCACTTTGTGATCGTTATTATCTGTATTATCTTCACTATCGTTATGCAAGTTATTTTCGTTATTATTATTGTCATTAGTATTATTATTATTATTATTACTATCGTTATGATTGTCGTTATTATCGTTTTTATCGTTATTATCGTATTATCGTTATTATCAATATTGACTTTATTTTTATTATTATTGTTATTATTATTAATATTATTATTATTATTTTAGTTATTATTGTCGCATGTATTGTTACTATTATTACTATTATCATTATTATCGTTATTAGAGTTATTATCGTTACTATCGCTATTATAATTATTATTGTCATTATCGTTATTAATATTATTATAGTTATTATTAACGTTAAATACGTTATTAATGTTATTATCGTTATTATCGTTATTATCGTTATTATCGATATTATCGTTATCTTTATAGTAATAAACGTAATAATAGTAATCGTTATTATTATTACTATTATTATTATTATTATTATTATTATTATTATTATTATTATTATTATCATTATTAATATTACAATTATCATTATCATTATCATTAGTTATTACCATTATCATTATTATCGTTAATAACGTCAATATCGTTATTATCGTTATTTTTATTATTATCGATATTATTATCGTAATAAACGTTATTACCGTCATTATCCTTATTACCCATAACTTCCTTATTATCGTTATTTTTATTATTATTGATATTATTATTATTACTATGATTATTATTATTATTATTATTATTATTATCGCCTTTAACGTTATTATTGTTATTATCGTTACTATCGTAATTTCTATTATTATCGTCATTATTATTATTATTATTGTTTTTATTATTTTTACTATTATCTTTATTATTATCGTTAATATCGTTATTATCGTTTATATCGTCCTCTTATTACTATCGTTATGATAACGTTATTGTTATTATTAGTATTATTATTATTATTTTTGTAATCGTTTTCATTGATATCATTACTATTATTATTATTTTCATTGTTATGGCTATAGTCGTTAATATTATTATTATAATTATTAATATTATAATATTTATTATTATTTTCATTACCGTTATTATTAATATTATTATCGTTTTTATCGTTATTATTATGGTTCTTAACGTTATCATCGTTATTAACGTTTGTATCGTTTTTTTATTATTATAGTTATTATTCTCATTATAGTTATTTTCATTACTAGCATCGTTATAGTTATTATTATATAGTTATATATATTTGTTATTAACTTTATTATTGTTATTATCGCTATTATCTTTATTATGATATTTATCGTTATTAATAGCGTTATTATTGTTATTAACGTAATTATCGTTTTTATCGTTTTTTCATTATTTTCGTTGAGATTATTATTATTATTATTATTATTATTATTATTATTATTATTATTATTTTTATTCTTACTATCGTTTAAATTTTCGTGGTTTTCGTTACTATTATTACCATCGTTAATAATATCGTTATCATCGTTATTATCATAATTATCATAATTATTGTCGTTACTATCGTCATTATCGTTATTGTCGTCATTATCGTTGTTATCGTTATTATCGTTTTTATCGTTATTTTTATAATTATTATCGTTATTCTCATTTTATATAGTTTTGTTCGTTATTATCATTATTCTAATAGTTATTATCATTCTTATAGTTATCATCATTATTATAGCTATTATAATCGTTGTTATCGTTATTAACGTTATTGTCGTAGTTATTGTTATTATCGTTATTATCAGTATAAACGTTTATATCGTTATTATTGTTATTATCTTTATTATTACTATTATTATTATTATTATTATTATTATTATTATTATTATTATTATTATTAATATTATTATTATTATCTTTATTATTGTCGTTATTGCAGTTATCATCGTTCTTATCGTTATGATTATTATTAACGCTTTCATTATTATTATTTTAGTTGTTATAATTTTTATCGTAATTATTGTTAATAACGATTTTACCGTTATTATCTTTTTTTCCTTTATTATTATTATTATCGTTATTATCCAAATTATTGTTATTATTGTTATAATCGTTATTAACGTTATAAGAGATATTATGATTATTAACATTATTATTTTTTTATCATTATTATCGCTATTATTATTTTTAATATTATTATTATTAATATTATCGTTATTATTATGTTTATTAACGTTACTATCGTTATTATCGTTAATATCGTTATTATCGCTTTTATCAATTTTATCTTTATTATTTTTATTTTCATAATCTTCGGTTTGATTATTTTAATTCATATAATAACGTTTCTATTCGTTATTACTATCGTTATCATCATCGTTGTAATGATTACTATTATTAATATCGTTACAATTATCGTTATTATCGATAATAAAAATGTTATTGTTATTATCGTTTTTAGTGTTATGATCTTCATTATTATCGTTATATCCGTTATTGTCGCTATTATCTTTATATTAATTATTATTGTTAATACCGTTATTACCGTCAATATCGTTCTTATCGTTTTTATGTTGGATATCGTTATTATCGTTATTATTATTGTTATTATAATCGTTATTATTGTCATTACTTTAATTATTATTGTCGTATCTGAACTAATCACCATATTAATGTTGTTATCGTTATTAACTTTTTCATTATCCTTGTTAACGTTAAAAACGATATTGCTATTATCATTATTATCATGACAATTATTGTTATTATTATTACTTTTATTATTATAGAAATAATAGTTATTATCGTTAATGTTGTCGCTCTTACCATTTCTACTATTATTATCGTTATTATATCGTTGCTTACGTTATTTTCATTATCTATATTATCATTAGTAATATCATTGTCGTTGTAATTATTATTACTATTATTATTGTTATTAATATTATTATTACTATTATTATTGTTATTAATATTATTATTACTATTATCATAAGAATTATTATAATCGTTATTATTGTCACTTTTATAAATACTATTATTAATATCGTTATTAATGTTATTACTGTAATTTTCGTTAGTATTGTTTTTTTGTTATTATCATAATTATTATTATTATAATTGGTATTATTATTATTATTATTATTTTCGCTGTTATTGTTACTACTATTATTATCGTTATTATTATCGTTATTATTATCGTTATTAACGTTATTATGGTTAATAACTTTGTTGTCGTTATTATCGTTATTATCATTATTATTGTTATTACTATTATTATTGTTATTATTATCGTCATTATCATCGGTGTTATGATTACTATTACTGCTATTGTTATTATTATTGTTATTAACGATATTGAAGATATTTCCGTTATTTTCTTTATTCATTTTATGATCGTCATTATTATCGTTATTATAGCTAGTACCTTTACTATTACTATTATTGTTTTTATTATCGTAATTAAAGTCATTAACGTCATTATCGTTTTTATCGTTTTTATAATTCATATTGTTATGCTGGTAATTATTATCGTTAATATCGTCGTTGCTATGATCACTATTTTATTATTATCCTTATTATTGCCTTTATTAACGTTATTATCGGTATTATCCTGATTATCGTTATTATCTTTATTAATATTATCGTCATTATAATCATTATTAACGTTAATATCGTTATTATTGTTATTAACGTTATTATTATTATTATCGTTATTACTATCGTTATTAAAGTTAATACCGTTATTATCGATATTGTCGGTATTATAATTATAATCATTATTATCGTTATAATTGTAATATTATTATTATTGTTATTATTATCTTATTAACCTTATTATCGTTATTATCGTAATTATAAGTATTATCGTTATTTTTATAGTTATAATCGATTTTATCGTTATTATTATCGTTATTATCGTTACTATTACTACTATCGATATTATTATTGTTATTATTGTTACTAATATTATTATTATTATTATTATTATTACTATTATTATCTTTAAGTCCATTGTAATTATTATTATAATTAGTATAATTATTATTATCATTATTATTTCCAATTTTATTGTGATAAAGGTTATTACAGGCATTATCTTCATTATCGATATAGTTGTTATTATTATTGTTATCGTTATTACTATCGTTATTAACGTTATTACCTTTATTATCATTATTATTGTTTTCATCGTTATTAGCGTTATTACTGTTGTTATCGTTATTATTATTATTATCGTTATTATTATAATTAAAGATATTACCGTAATTACCGTTATAATCGTTATTATCTTTATCAACATTATTTTTATTATTGTCGTTATAATTATTATAATTTATTTTATCGACATTATCATTATTTTCGTAATAATTATCATTATCGTTATTATTGTTTTTATCTTTCTTACTGTTCTTTATATTATTATAGTTATTATCATTATGTCGTTATTATAGTTATTACCATTATAATCGTAATTTTCGTTATTACCGTTATTACTGTGGTTATCGTTATTATTATCATTATTATCGCTGTTATCGTTGTTATTAGTTTTGTTGATGTGATCGTTATTAATGTTATTAATGTTATTATCGTTATTATCGTCCTTTTTATCGTTAATATCGTATACGTATTTATCGTTTTTATCTTTTTTATTATTGTTATTATGTTTATTTTACTTTTTTTATTATCGTTATTATTATTATTATTAATAACATTATTATTATCATTATTATTATAATTATAATTATTATTATTAATATTATTATTATTGGCATTCTGTTTTTTGTATTATTATCGTGATTAATAAAATAATTATTATTTTTAATAGTGTCTTTTATTTTTTTCGCTGTTTTCTTCGCCACTATTATTATCGGTATTATTATCATTATTAACGATTTTTTCGTTAATATCGTTATCATGCTAATTATCGTTATATTTATTTTCATCGTTATTATTATATTCATTATTATTATTATTATTATTATTATTATTATTATAACTATTATTATTGCTGTTATCGCTACTACAATTATTATCTTTATTATAATCGTTGTTATCGTTATTAATAATGTTATTATCGTTATTATCATTGCTATTGTTGTTATCTTTGTTATCGTTATTACCGTTATTTTCTTTATTATAGTTATTATTATTATTATCGATATTATTATTATTATTAATATTATTATTATTATTATTATTATTATTATTATTATTATTATTATTATCATCGTTATAATTATAGTTATACTCCTTATTATTATTATTAATGTTATTATCGTTCATATTATCATTATCATCATCATTATCGTTATTATCGTTTTTGGAGTTATTTTTATTATTATGGTTATTATAATTACATTTTCTTTTATCATTATTACAATTAATATTATTATTATTGATGTTATCGTTACTATTATTATTATCTTCATTAACAACGTTGTTAACGTTATTATCGGTATTAGCCTTAATATCATTATTTCCAATATTATCGTCTATATTTTTGTTATTATTAGTATTATCGTTATTATTATAGTTATTAGTGCTATTATATTTAATATAGTTATTTTTATTGTCATCGTAATTATTATTATTATTATTGATATTACTCCTTATTATATTTATTATAGTTATTATCGCTCTTATCTTTATTATTATACCTATAGATATTATTTTTGCTATTAATGTTATTATATTTATTATCATTATTGTTGTCATTATTTTCAGTATTAACGTTATTATCGTTATTCTGGTTATAATCATTTTTATCGTTATTTTTATTGATTTATCGTTATAATCGTTATTAGCGTTTTTTAATTATTAACGTTATAATCGTTTTTAATGTTATTTTATTTATTTTTTTTATTATTATTATTATTAATATTGTTATTATTATTATTATCGTTATTATTATCATTATAATAGTCATTATCGATATTTACGTTATTATCGTCATTATCGCTATCATCGTTATCATTATAATTGTCGTTATTTTTTTATCATTAACTTTATTACCGTTATTATCGTTATTATCGTTATTATCGTTATAATATGTATTTTCGTTATTATTATTATTTATGTCCTTATTATTATAATTATTATAATCGTTAATATCGTTTTTATAATTACAATTACAGTTATCGTTATTTTTATTACTATCGGTATTATTATTATCATTATTATAGTCGTTGCAACCGCTACTTTTATTAACATTTTTATTATTAACGTTGAAAACGTTATTACCGCTATTTTCGTTTATATCATTATTATTATCCTTATTATTTTTATTTTAGTTATTATCTTTATATTTATCTATTATATTTATTTATTTATTATCTTTATTTACTATCTTTAGTTAGTTATTATATTTATTTATTTTAATTATTAGTTTTATTATTACTTTTAGTTATTATATTTATTTATTATCTTTAGTTAGCTATTATATTTATTTATTTTAATTATTAGTTTTATTATTACTTTTAGTTATTATATTTATTTATTATCTTTAGTTATTATATTTATATTTAGTTATTATTCTTTAGTTATTATTATTATCATTAAACTTGTTATTTTTATTACCGTTATTACCATTATTGCCTTTAATAAACTTATTATCGTAATTATCCCTATTATCACTAATATTGTTATTTTTCTTATTATCGTATTTTTATCCTCATTATCGTTATCAACGTCATTTTCGTTTTCAACGTTATTATCGTTATTAACGTTATTATTTTTTTAACGTTAATAACGTTTTTGTCGTTACTTTTATTATTATTGTTATTATTATTACTATTAATATTGTTATTATTATTATTATCGTTATTATTATCGTTGTTATCGTTATTATTGTTTTAATCATTATTTTTATCAATATTATCGTTATTAATGTTTTTATCATTATTTTAGTTATTATTATAAGTCATTATCGTTATTACCATTACCCTCGATATTACCATTATATTCGTTCATATTATTATTATCTTTATTATCATTGTTAATTTCTTAATTATCGCATTATCGTTATTTTTGCTATTATCGATATTAGTGCTAAAAATAATACTTGTATTATTATTATTGTTATCGTTATATTAATCGCTATTATCTTTCTATTATAAATATCGTTATTCACGTTATTATAGTTATTCTGGTTATTATAGTCATCATCGTTATTATCGATATTATTAACGTCATTAACGTCATTATCCGTTATTATTATTATAATCGTAATAATTATCATTATTTTTATTATCATCGTTATTTAAGCATTATCGTGACTATGATCGTTAATACCATAATTATCATTATTTCCATTATTTTCATTATTATTATTATTATCGTTTATATCGTTATTATTACCGTCATTAAGAGTATTATCGTTATTACTGTTATTCCTAATGTTATTATCGTTATTATAGTTATTACTATTATCTTTATTATAATCGTTATTATCGTTATTATTGTTATTACCGTTAATAACGTTATTATCGTAGTTATCCTTATTATCTCAATTATAGTTATTTTTATAAAAATCAATACTGTTATTGTTATTATAGTTATAATCACTATTATCATAATGCTCGTTATTATTATCGATATAATCGTTATTATCATTTTTATTTTTATATTTATTATTATGATCGTTTTTATCGTTATGAACATTATTATATTTATAATCGTTATGATAGTTATTAATGTTATTATCGTTATTAACGTTATTATCGTTACTATCGTTATTATTATAATTATGCTTATTATTGTCTTTATTAACACTATTAACGGTATGATCGTTGTTATTATTATTATCGTTATTATCATTAATATCGTTATTATCGTTATTATCGTTATTAATAATGTGTTTATCGTTATTATACTATTTATTTTCGTCATTGTCGTTAATATCATTTTTATTACCGTTATCACAGTTATTATTATCGTTATAATTATTATTATAATTATTATTGCTACTATTATTGTTACTATCGTTGACAGTATCGTAATTATCTTTGTTATCGATATTATTATTAATATCCTTATTAGCGATATTATCTTTATTATCATTATAATCGTTATTACTGTTATCATTATTATTATTATCGTTATTATTATTGTTATTATCGTTATTATTTTTGTTATTATCGTTGTTATTATCGTTATTATCGCCATTATTGTTATTATCGTTATTATTAACGTAATTATCATTATTATGTTTATTATCCTTATTCTTATCCTTATTATTATTACAATCGTTTTATCTATTTCACTATCTTTATTATCGTTATTATCGACCTTATCGTTATCATCGAATTTATGGGTGTTGTTATCGTTATTAGTGTTATTATCGTTATTATTATTATAATCATGATTATTGTTACTACTCTTTTAACTGTTATTAACGTTATTCTCGTTAGTGTTATTATTATCGTTATTATTAATATCGTTATTATTATCGTTATTATAGTTTTACCGTTATTATCGTTATTATCTTTATTTTTTTAGTCACATTACTATAGTTATTTTTGTTCTTATTATTATTTTTAATATCATTATCGTAATTATTATCGTTATCCTTAAAATTGTTATTATCCTTATTAATACTATTATTGTTATTGTTTCCGATATTAACGTTATTAACGTTATTATCATTATTTTCGTTATTATTTTCGTTATTATCCTCAGTAATTGTTATTATCGATATTATTATCGTAATTAATGTTATTATAGTTATTATCTTTATTAACATTAATTTTATTATTATCGTTATTATTATTTTTTCATTATTATTACTATTACTATCGTTATTAATGACGCTGTTATTGTTACTACTAATATTTTCTTTATTATTATTTTTCATATCGTTATTATCTTTAACATCTTTAATATCGTCATTACAGTTTTTATACTTATTGTCGTTATTTTGATTATAATCGTTATTGTTATAATTATTATTATTATTATTATTATTGTTTTTATTGTCGATGTTGTCGTTACTATTATTATTACTATTAACTTTATCGTTATTGACGTTATTATCGTTATCATCGGTATTATCATTATTATGGTTATTATCGTCATTATTATATTTTTATCATTCATACCGTTATTATCATTATTAACTATATTATTGTTATTTTTATATTTGCAGTTATTATTATTATTAATATTGTTATACCATTATTACCGTTATTATTATCATTATTAACGGCTCTGATATGATTACTATTATTACTAACGTTATTATTATTAGTTTTAACGCTATTAAAGCTATTATCGTTATTATAATTATTAATGTTATGATCGTCATTATTATAGCTATTATCTCTATTATCATTACTACCTTTATTATTATTATTATCGTTATTATTATCGTCATTATCGTTTTTTCCGTTAATATCGCTCGTATCGTCATTATGGTAATTATCGTTGTTATCGTTATTATTGTTATTATTTTTATTATCTTTGATATTACCGATATTAAGCCGAATTAATTACTGTTATTATCGCTATTATCTTTATTATGATTATTTTTATAAATATCATTATTTTTATTAGTATTATTATCGTTATTACTATGGTTATAATCGTCGCCGTTATGATTTCTATTATTATTATTGTTATTACTATCGCTATTCATGACAATGTCGTTATTATCATTATAATCTATCATTCTATCATTCTATCATTCATTATTTCTATCATTCTTATTGTTAACATTGTCATTATTATGGTATTATCGTTATTATTGTTATTATTATTTTCGTTATTATCTCTATTACCCATATTACCGTTGTTATCGTAATTATCTTCAATATTTTTATTATCGGTATTCTTAATATTATCGTAATTATTATTGTTAGTATTATTATTACAATATTTATTATAGTTATCATTATCGTTATTATCATTATTATCGTTTTTATCGTTTTTTTATTAACATCGTTTTTATTGCATTTATTATGGTTAATAACGTTGTTATCGTTATTTTTTTAATATCCTTATTATAACATTTATCATTATTGTTATTATTATTATTATAGTTATTACTATCGTTGTTAACATCACTATTTTTATTATAGTTATTATCAGTATTAATGTTATTATCATTATTATAGTTATTATCATTATTTATATTACTATACTTTTTTTATTATTCTTATTATTTCCGTTATTATTACAGTAACTATTACCGTTAGTATTATTATCGTTATCCTTGTCTTTAATATTATTGTTATTATAATAATTATTATTATTATTATTATTATCGTTATTATGATCGCAGTTATCGATACTTGTATTTCATCGTTATTATTATCTTTATTAACCTTATTAACATTATTATCGTTATTATCGTTATAACAGTTATTATCATTATTATTGTTTTTATTATCGTTATTGTTGTTTTCATCATAAATATTATTTTCTTTATTATTATCGGTATTATCGTCGCTTTTTTAATTACTATCATTAATATCGTTACTATTATTTTCATTACCGTTATTAGCGGTATAGTTATTACTATCGTTGTTATCATTACTTTTTTTTATTATAGTTATTATCAGTATTAATGTTATTATCATTATTATAGTTATTATCGTTATTTATATTACTATACTTTTTTTTATTATTCTTATTATTTCCGTTATTATTACAGTAACTATTACCGTTAGTATTATTATCGTTATCCTTGTCTTTAATATTATTATTATTATAATTATTATTATTATTATTATTATTATCGTTATTATGATCGCAGTTATCGATAATTGTATTTCATCGTTATTATTATCTTTATTAACCTTATTAACATTATTATCGTTATTATCGTTATTACAGTTATTATCATTATTATTGTTTTTATTATCGTTATTGTTGTTTTCATCATAAATATTATTTTCTTTATTATTATCGGTATTATCGTCGCTTTTTTAATTACTATCATTAATATCGTTACTATTATTTTCATTATCGTTATTAGCGGTATTAGCGTTATTATTGATATTATCGTTATTAACTTTATTACTGTTAGTTTCATATTTAACGTTATTATTATTATTATTATTATTACTATTATTATCGTTATTATTATCGTTATTATTATCGTTATATACGTAGCTGTTATGGTTTCTATTATTATTATCGCTATTGTTATCTTTATTAGCGCTATTATCGTATTTATCGTTAGTATTGATTTTATTGTAATTACCGTTATATTCATTAGTAACGCTATTATCGTTATGATCGTTATTCTAATCGTTTATATCATTATTATATTTCTTATTGTTATTATCATTATTATCGTTAATTATATTATTCTAATTATTATTATTATTATTCTAATTATTATTATTATTATTATTATTAATATCATTATTATTATTATTACCGTTGATGTTATCGTTACAATAGGTATTTCTATTATAATCGATATTATTACTTATATTATTAACATTATTATTAATATTATTAGTATTATTATCGGTACTATTATCATTATTAACTCTATTTTCGTCATTATCGTTATTATCTTTATTATAGTTATAACTGTTAATTGTATTAATATCGTTATTATTATTTCAAATATTATTATAATTTTAATTATTATCGTTATTATTGTCGTTTTAATCGTTATTGTAAATATCAATTTTATTTCACCCATTATTATCGTGTTTAACGTTATTACCGTAATAATCGAAATTACCGTAATTATCGTTATTATCGTCATTATCGTTATTTCTATTAATATCGTTATAATTATTATTATTAATATTATTATCATTACTGTTAATATTATTATTAGTATCGTTATTATCGTCGCTGCTATTATTAGTATTATTATTATTGATATAATAATATATCTGACGTTATTATTATATAAATAGTTATTATTGTTACTATCGTTATTATCGTTATTAACATTATTATCCTCATTACGCTTATTATTCTTATTATCGTTATTTTTATTATAATCATTTATTTTTTCAATTATTATTATTATTATTGTTTTTATTGTTGTTACTCTAATCGCTGTTATGATTACTATTATTATTATCGTTATTATTATCGTTATTAGCGTTATTATCATTATTGTCTTTATTATCGTTATTATCATTATTATTGTAATTATCTTTATTTTCTTTATTATCGTTACATTTATTATCATCGACACTATTATCGTTGTTATTACCATTATCCTTATTATTATCGATATTATCGTAATTATCGTTCTCATCGTTTTTATTGTTATTATCGTCATTATCGTCAATATCATTATTACTACCGTTATTGTTGTTATTACGTTCTACTATTATGATCGTTATTTTTATCGTTATTATCTTTATTACCGGTTTTATTGTTGTTACTATTTTCGTTATTATCGTAAATATCGTTATTATCATTAACATCGTCGCTATTATGGTTATTAACGTTATTAACGATATTATCGTTATTATCGTTATTATTGTTATACTTCCCGTATCACTATTATTTACGTTATTATCGTTATTATTATCGTTATTATCCTTTGTTACTTTATCATTATCGTCATTATCGTTTGTCGTTCTATTATTAATATCGTTAATATTATCGTTACTCTCGGTATTACCGTTATTATGGTTATTTTCGTTATTATCGTTATTATAGTTATTATTTTATTATTATCGTTATTATAGTCATTATCGTTATTACAATTACTATCGTTATTATTACCGTAATTAAGTTATTATCGATATTATCGTAATTATATTTATTATCGTTATATCATTAATTTCGTTATTATTAACCTTATTAACTTTATTATCGTTATTACCGTTATTTTTAACGTTATTATAGTTCATATTATAATTATAGTGATAATCGTTATTTTCCTTCATATGGATATTATTATTATCATTATCGCTATTATTATCGTTAATATCGTTATTAACGTTTTTAACTTTATTTTTATTATTACAGTTATTATAATTTTGATTTTATTTGTTATTATTATCAATTTCGCCATTATTGTCACAGTTACCATTACTTTCGTTATTATCAATTATAACGTTATTATAGTTATTATCCTTATTATAATTATATTTATTATTATCGTTATTATTATTATTATTATTATTATTATTATTATTATTATTATCATTATTCTTATTATTATTGTTACTGTTATTATTATTATTATCATCGTTATTATCCTTATTATGGTCATTATCGATTATATCGTTGTTATTATCGATATTTCCATTATTATAGTTATTATCGTTTTTTTCGTTATTTTTATTATTTTTATGGTTATTATCCTTCATATTATCATTATCGCTATTATTATCTTTATTATCGTTATTATTTTTTTATCGTTTTTCTTATTACTATCGTTATTATTATTATTATTATTAATTTTATTAATAGTAATATAATAGTTATTATTGTCGCTGTCACCATTATTTTTACGATAATCATTATTAACATTATCCCCGGTATTAGTCTTAATATCATTATTATTATTATTATACTTATTATTATAATAATTATTATTATCGTTATTATCGTTATTATCGTTATTACCTTTCTTTTAATTATTATCATTGTTGTTATAATATTATTATTATTATTATTATTTTTTATTATACTCATGATTATTATTACTACTATTACTGTCGTTATTATTATCGTTATTATCGTTTTTTTTGTTTCTATCGTTATTAATATTATTAATATCACTATCATTGTTATTATCGTTATTTTTATTATTAGCATTATTGTATAATATTGTCACCATTATTTTGTTTATTATTATTACTATCGCTATTATTGTCGCTGCTATCTCTACTATTATTATTATCTTTATTATTAACGTTGTTATTGTTAATATCGTTATTATCGTTATTATGGTTATTATCACTTATATCTTTTTCATTTTTATTTTATAATCATCGTTATTATTATTTTTATTTATATAATTACGATTCTTATCATTATTACTATCGTTATTATCGTCGTTGTAATGATTACTATTATACTATCGATACAATTATCTTTATTATCGATTATAAAAATATTATCGTTATTATCGTTTTTAATGTTATGATCTTTATTATTACCGTTATAAGCGTTATTATCGCTAATATCTTTATAATAATTACTATTGTTTATAACGTTATTACCGTTAATAACGTTCTTATCGTTTTTATGTTTGATATCGTTATTATCGTTATTATCGTTATTATTACCTTTATTATTTACATTTCCTTAATTATTATCGTCGTTATTAAAGTTATTACCATATTAATATTGTTATCGTTATTATCTTTTTTAATATACTTATTAACATCCTAAGCGTAATAGCTATTATCATTATTAGTATAATGATTATTATTACTATTCTCACTGTTATTATTATAGAAATAATTGTTTTTGTCGTTATTATTGCCGCTCTTACCATTATCAGTATTATTATTGTTAATATATCGTTACTTACGTTATTTTCATTATTAACTATATTATCATTAGTATTATCATTATCGTTGTAATTATCATTATTATTATTATCGTTATTAATATTATTAATACTATTAGCATTATTAATATTATTGTTAATATTATCATAAGTATTATTATTATTATCGTTATTATTGTCGCTTTTTGTAAATACTATTATTAATATCTTTATTAATCTTATTACCGTAATTTTCGTTATTATCGTTTTTTTTGTTATTATCTTAATTATTATTATTATGATTGATATTATTATTATTGTTATTATTTTCGCTATTATTGTTACAAATAATATTATCACTATTATTATCGTTATTCACGTTATGTTTAATGACGCTATTAACGTTATTATGGTTAATAACGTTATTATCGTTATTACCGTTATTATTATTATTGTTATTATTATTATTATAATTATTATTATTATGATATTTTTTATTGTCCATATTAACCGTTACTATTTTTGTAATCGTTCTTTTTATCCTTATTATCGTTATTAATTATATTATCGTATTTATCGTTATTATCGTTATTATCATTATTGTTATTATTATCGCAATTATTATCGTTATTGTCGTGAAAATCGTTCTCATTATTATAAGCGTTATTTTTATTTTTCTTAGCGTTCTTATCGTTATTATCTTTATTATCGTTATTATCATTTTTGTACCGTTATTATCGTTATTATATTTAATATTATTATTATTATTGTTATAATCATTTTTGTCGTAATAATCGTTATTATTACAATTACCGTTAGTATTATTTTTATTAACATTATTATCTTTATTATCGTGATTATTCTATTATTATTATTACCGTTATTAGTATCAATATTAAGGTTATTGTCTATATTATTACTATTATCGTGATTAACGTTACTATGGTTAATACCGTTGTCGTCGATATTATCTCTATTTAATTGTTATTGTTATTATCTTTATCATAATTGTTTATATTATTATTATAAATATCGTTTTTATTGTAGCTGTGATCACTACTATTATTATCGTTTTTATAGTCTTTGTTAACGTTATTATCATTCTTATCATTATTACCGTCATTTTCGTTATTATCTCTATTATCGATATTCTTATTATTATCGTTAATATTATTAGTATTATAATCATTATTATCGTGATAATTACTGCTGTGTCGGTACTATTATTGTTATTGTCATTATTATTGGATTTAACATAATTAACGTAATTACCGTTATTATCGTTATTATTATTATTATCGTTATTATAAACGTTCTAAAGTTATTACCCTGATTGTCGCTATAATGTTTATTATCATTATTTTTATTATTATCATTTATATTATTATTATCGTTATTTACATTATTTTCCTTTTTGTCAACATTATCATTATTCTTATCATTTCCGTTATTACTATTATTATTATTATTATTATTATTATTTTTATTATTATATTCATTATTATCGCTATAATCGCTATCATAATTGTTATCGTTCTTTTATCTTATTAACGTTATTGTAGTTATTATCGTTATTATTTATCGTTTTATTATCGTTGTTATTATTATTATCGTTATTATAATTATTATTATTTTCGTTATTATTGTCCCTGTTATCGTAACTATTATTAATGTCGTTATTTACGACATTATTGTTGTTATCGTTATCATCGTAATTAATATTATCGTCATTAATGTTATTACCGATATTATCGTTGTTATCGTTATTATCTTAATTGTTATCATCGTTATTATTATAGTAATATTTATTACTATTATTATTGTAATTATTGTTGCTGCTATCGTCACTTCTATTATTATCTTTATTATTATCGTCATTATTATCGTTATTATCGTTATTTTTATTATTATCCTTATTATTCTCGTTATTATCGTTATCACCGATATTATCGTTATTATAGTTACTATCGTTATTACCTGTATTATTTTTGTTTTTATAATTCTCTTTCTTATTATTATTATTATTATTACTATAATTATTGTTATTATTATCGTTATTATCGTCACTTTCATGATTACTATTATTGCTATTGTTATTATTACTGTTATTAATGATACTAAAGATATTACTGTTATTTTCGTTATTAATATTATGATCTTCATTATTATCGTTATTATCTCTAGTATCTTTATTATTACTATTATCGTTTTTATTATCGTTATTAATGTTATTTACGTTATTATCGTTTTTAACGATTTTATCGTTCCCATAGTTACGGTGGTAATTATTATCGATAATATCCTCGTTGTTATGAACACTAATTTTTATTATCGTTATTATTGTCGTTATTATCGTTGTAATCGGTTTTATCCTTATTATTGTTATTATCGTTATTAATATTATCGTAATTATTATCGTTATAATCGTAATTATTGCTATTATCGTAATTATAGTTGCCATCGTTTCTTTTATCACCATTATAGTTATTGTTATCGTTATTATGTTTTTATCGTGATTTTTATTATTATTGATATTATTATTATTATTAATATCGTTATTATTGTCGCTGTATAGTTAGTATTATAATTACCGTTATTGCTATAACTATCGACATTATTTACGTTATTATCGTAATTGTCGTGATAATTGTGTCTATCGTTATTAATATTTTTATAATCGTTAATTCCAATATTATCGTTATTATTATTAATATTATAAATATTATCATTTTAACAATAATCACCAATATTAATTTCGTCATTATCATTATCGTAGTTATTATTAATTTTGTTGTTATTATAGATATTGTTTTGCTATTGATATTATCGTTACTATTACAGGTACTAACGTTATTATTATTATTATCATCATTACCGATTTTTTCTTAATTATTGTTATTATCCTTAATATTACTGTTATTATCATATTTCTTTTATTTATTATAGTTACGATCATAATTATCATTCTATTATTATTATGGTCATTATCGTTATTACCGTTATTATTACTGGTATTATTATTATCATTATTATTATTATTAACCGTGGTATTATCGTTATTATCGTCATTATCGTTATTATCATTTCTATCGTTGTTATCTTTATTAGCGTTATTATCGTTATTATCATTATTATCGTTATTATCGTTATTATTATTGTTGGCAGATTACTATAGTTATTAACGTTATTATGGTTTATTACGTTATCATGGTTATTATCGTTATTTTTATTATTATCTTCATTAATATTATCATTATTATTTTTATTATTATTATTATTAACGTTATTATTCTCGCAGTTATCTCTACTACTACTATTATTGTTTATATTTTCATTGTTAATGATTTCATTGTTAATGATATTATCTTTATAAACATTGTTATCTTTATTATATTTATTATCGTAGATATCGTTATTATCATTATTTCCTTTTTTTATTGATATTTCCATTATTATCGATATTATTTCTATTATTTTTAATATTATTATTATCGATATTATCGTTATTATTATTATTGTCAATATTAATATCGTCATTATGGTTATTATCGTTATTATCAGTACTATCGTTATTAGTATAGATATTTTCATCAGTATCGTTATTATTATTATTAATATTATTATTATTATTGTTATAGTTATTATTATAGTTAGTATTGTCGGTTTCTTCCTTGTAGAAGTAGAATACACGCACAGCACTCCCTGCTTGTCATATGCGGCGACTAAATCGTTCTGCGTTGATGGCGTGTGAATGTTCTTGTACTGCTATTCCTACCATTGTTCTTCTGTCCTAACTTTTTCTATTCTTTATTTCACTCCCTAGCTTCCAACCATTCCATTCCTTCCTTTTGGGGTGCTTGCCTCCCATCAATATATTATCCATGATGGATAGTACAGCGAAAGGCAAAAGCGGGCGTGGGAGGTACACCCACGCCACGGCGGTGTCAGGAGGTGGTAAGGCTGGCCACCCTCTGTCGTCATCCAGCAACTGCCAGGAGTTTGGGTTATGCAACTCGGCCCCAGTTCTGGATAGTGCATCAGAAATGGCAACACAGGTGTGCGATCAGGCCGGCGGTGTGACGAAAGCACCAGGAAGGGAAAGATATGAATTTACGGAGGAGGAGGTACTTAGGGCCGCACTTTCGATTCAGAACAAGAAAGCTCCTGGACCAGGTAGCCGTCCAGCGGAAGTAATGCATGTCGCCGCGCCGAGTCACCCCAAGCTTTTGTTAAATATGTACAACATGTGCCACAGGGAGGGTATCTTCCCCGCCCGTGAAAGAAAGCCAGACATGTGCTCATAAGCAATGGCAAGGGTCCAGCAGAAGCCGTTTCGTCATATATGCCTATTTGCATGCTCGATACGGTTGGCAAGATCCTGGAGAAGCTGCTTAGGCTACGTCTGCACGCAGCCATGAGATCAGCGAGGGATCTTGCTGCACGCCAGTATGTATTTCGATCCAACCTTTTAACCATCTACGCAGACTAGGAGGTTGTCACGGCCGCTACAATAACGGAGCGAGGGAATCATCTATCTCGCCCGTTGTGTCTACTGGCAAACTTATACGTGAGAAATGCCTTCAACTCAGTCAGGTGAGACATGTAAATGGGCACGCTCGAACGTAATTTTAGCGTCCCGGGTACTCACTCTCGAGGTTTACCTGTACGAGCGCTTATTAGAATACAATAGTGGCGATGGCCCAAGAAGCTTGGAGTTAACATCGGGAGCAGACCAGGGCTCCATACTGGAACCGGATATCTGGAATATTTTCTGCGATCGTATCCTACGTGTGGTAGTCCCTGCCTGTGCTTTCTTAGTTTGGTACGCAGATGACATTGCAGTTATCATAACTGCAAGAGATACGGAGGGGGCACAACCAGCTCATGCGCAGGATCATCTCCTGGATGGAAAACCACAGGCTATCTCTAGCAGCTCAAAAACAGAGATCATGCTACTTTCGAAGAATCGCATCAACACCTTGGTCAGCATCATTGTAGGAGACGCGGCGGTCCAGACTAAGTCGACTGTCAAATGCTTAGGTGTAATGCTCGACAATAAGCTGGAATTTGGAGAGCACATAATTAGAGCAGCCGATAAGACGGCAAAAGTATTAGTATCGTATAGCACACTCATGACCAAAGTCAATGGACCCCAACTGTGCATAAGGCGACTACTGATACGCGCTGCCGAAGCAGTGATGTTGTACGGCGCGGAAGTTTGGGCCGAGGCCCTGCGGCACGAGAATTACCGCAAGCGCATAGCAGCGGTACTGAGGATGGGCGCTCTCCGAATCGCTTGCTCCTGCCACACGGTATCTGAGCCCGCGTAGCAAGTGGTCGCGGGTGTAATCCCGATCGATCTACTAACCCAGAAAAGACAATTCGTCTACCAGCAAAGGCCAGTTCTGGGAAAGGAGGAGGCATCAAGGCTCGCCAGGTCTACCATCATCGAGACCTGGCAAAGCAGATGGGAACAGGAGCCTTGGGGCAGATGGATGGTCCGACTCATCAGTCGGCTAGACAGTTGGCTAAACTGGGAGGCGGGAGAAGTCGACTTCTACCTCACCCAATTTATGACTGGGCATGATCTGTTCTGTTCATTCCTCGCAAAGACGTGGAAAGTTGCAGACGGCAACGTCCATATAGCGACACGACCGTTGACGACGCGCGTCACATATTCTTCTAATGTGCCCGGTGGAGCGTCGAACGACTCGCCTTGTAGCAAGTCCTCGGAAAAATCTCGCCAGACAATGTTGTCGAGAAAATGCTCCCAGGTTAGGAGGAGTCGTACTAGGTGGCCTGGTACGTTAGGGTCATCTTGCGTAGAATAAAGAAGGAGATGGGCGGCCCATAGAGCTGCTCCCAAAGTTCCTCCAGGCTCCTGCCCCGTAGACCCTGGAAAGAAGAGTCCCGTAAAGGGATCTCATGCAGTGCCGCAATCCCGAAATAATGCCACATGGCGGTGCCGGGATGATTTCACTATGTCTCTAGGATGAATATGAGTTTTGTCGGTAATGCCTATTCCAACGGTGAAGGCGACACTCAGGAACATTATTGGGGGAACCAAATAGAGAAGCGTTCCTATGGCTGGCCGCGCCCCTGGGTTAGTGCGTAAAGATTGGCAGACTCACATCATCAAAAAAAGTAGAATTACTTTCGGTATTATCGCTACTTTGCTGTTATCGTTGATATTATCGTTATTAAATTTATTACCGTTATTATCGTTATTATCTCTATTATCTTTATTATTTTTATTACTATTCTTATTATTATTACTATTGTTATTATCGTCATTATAATCGTTATTAGCGTTAATATCGATATTATTGTTATTAACGTTATTATTATTATTATCGTTATTATTATCGTTATTTAAGTTATTACCGCTATTATCGTTATTATTGTTATTATTATTATTATCGTTATTTACCATTTTATCATTATTATCAATCTTTATATTATCTTCGTTATTATTTTCGTAATTAACGTTATTACCGTTATTACCGTTATTATTGTTATTATCGTTATACCGTTTTTATCATTATTTTTATTGTTATTACCGCTATTCTTAACGTTATTATAGTTTATATTATAATTATAGTGAAAATCGTTATATTCATTCATATTGTTATTATTTTTATTATCGGTATTATCGTAATAATCATTATTATCGTATTTATAATTATTATGGTTATTATAGTTATTATTAGCTTTATTATCGTTATTACCGTCATTACTATCTATATTATCATTATTATGGTTAAATAATTATTATGGTTATTTTTACCGTAATTATGGATATTGCCGTTATTATAGTAATTATTTTTATTATCGTTATTATTATTACTATCGTTATTGACGTTACTATCGTAATAATACTCATTAACGTTATTATCGCTATTGTTATTATTGTAATACTAATCCCTTTTATCGTTACTAACATTATTATTATTATTTTTATTATTATTATCGTTATTATTACCATTATTATAGTTGATATCGTTATTATCGACCATATTATCATTATCGCTATTAATATCGTTAGTTTCGTTAATATTATTGCTAAGTTTATTTTTATTATTATAGTTATTATTATTTTGATTTTATTTCTATTATTATTATTAATTTCGCTATTATTATCACAGTTACCGTTATTTTTTTATTATCAATTATAACGTTATTATAGTTATTATCCTTCTTATGATTTTTTTATTATTATCATTATTATTATTAATATTATTATTATTATTATTGTTATTATTATTATTATTATTATTATTATTATTATAATTATTATTATTATTATTATTATTATTATTATCGTTATTATTACCGTTATTATCGTTATTATATTTATTATGGTAATTTTTATAATTATCAGTATTCTTATTATTATTGTTACTGTTATTATCATTATTATTATCGTTTTTATCCTTATTATGTTTATTAACGTTATTATCGTTATTTTAGTTATTATCATCATTATTATCGTTATTACCATTCCTATCGTTATTATCGTTCATATTATCAATATCGCCATTATTATCTTTTTTATCGTTATTATTACCGTTATTATCGATATTATCGTTATTAATATATTTAAAAACTTTATTACTCTTATTGTCGTTATTATCGTTATTGTAGTTATTACTATTATTATTATTAGTATCTTTATAAATTTTATTATATATTATATAATTATTATTATTGTTAACATTATCGTTATTACCGTTATTATCGTTTTTTCTATTATTATCGTTATTATTATAGTAATTAACGTTATCAACGTTATTATCGTTATTATCATTATTACCGTTATTAACAATATTATCGGTATTTTTATTGATATTATTTTTATAATTTTCGGTATCATCGTTATTGTTTTTACCGTTATTTTTATTATTATGAATAATAATATTATTATTAATATTAATAAAGATATTACTTTCGATGATACCTTTACTATTATTATTATATTTATTTTTATCGCTATTAACATTATTATCGTTATTATCGTTATTGTCGTTATTATTGTTTTATCCTTATTATCTTTATTTTCGTTATTATTACACTATGCAGTCCAGCGGCACCATAATGGTGTCTTGCGCAACATTGCGGCCAATGGCTAGTGACTTCACATTAGTGTTTTGCATAAAATAGCGACCAACGCGAACGATACGACAATTGTGTCGTGCGCAAATTATCGGCTAATGATCGGCGAACAACACCACAATGGTCTCGGGCGCATATTATCGGCTATTGGACGGCGTTATTACATTGTTGTGTGCATATTATCATTCAGTGGTCAGCAACAGCACTTTAATATCTTTTGTATTATGTAGATGTTTAGATTAGGTAACAATAAGTTTTATAAGTCTCAAGATTTTGTGTTCATAATACATGTGCTCTTTCATCGTGGCAGACGAAAGAATAGGATAGGTTTATTTACGATTAATGCGCAAACGTTTTGTCTTACCTTCCGGATTACTTGTCCGATTGGTAAGAAGACAATGGATATAGAAAAAATGAAAGTAAAGTAGAATCGTCGGAATACCTATAAGAAGAATGCAGCGAACACTATGGTTGCCAATTAGTTCGGATGAATGAGGCGAAGAAGACAGTGCATAGTGGTGAGTCTTTGATGCACCGAGGACTAATAATAAATCTGAAGGATCTCCGGCTCCAAACATATTTCTTCAAGATACACAGAACGTCGAGGATATCGTAGCATGATATTTTGGGAACGATCAATTTGAATATATTAGCATTGAAACCAACAAGTACTACAGTTAAAATTGCAGTAGAAGGAAACTGGATAAAAAATATGCCAAATTTGTGAATGATACAGCACCCAAAGTTAGAAAATGGTTTGGGCATGCTATACTTAAAGTTATTGCAAAAAAATGCAAGGATCGATAATTATTGGTCAACGAATCCGTTGATAGACACACCGATATTTTGTAAACCGATGTTCCACTATCGATTCAGATAAATATTATCATTCTTACATTTCTCCGACAGTTACAATAAGCCTGATAATGCCGACCGCCTTTTCAAAGTGCATTTCATAATTTACAATTTTCACAAAAAGTTTAAAGAAAATTTTAATTTAAGTCAAATCGTCTCAATTGGTGAAAGAATGATACCGTGGCGTGGACAGTTAAATTTTTAAGTTTACTATCCGTCGAAAATTACGAAATATGGCATACTCATTCGGATGATATGTGATTCGATTTCGGGATATATTTTCTCAATAATGAAATACTCCGGCGTTGGGCAGCCTTTAGCTAAAAAAGTAATGTAACCATTGGAATCTTCATATGGAAAGTAGCATCACCTCTCAATGGATTATTAATACTACTGTGGAGAACTTGCATGGAATTTACGTGAAAAAAAAATTCGAGTTTGTGGATCGATACGACAAAATGGAGGATTTCAGGAAAAATTAAAGCACGTAAATGTCAATATATTTGAAGCATGTCATCAACGGAATGGTGAAGTACTCAAACAGGTATGGAGAACTTCGAAAACTAAAACGATATGAATGATCTCTACAATACATTATGCCAATTTGACTAACACTCAAACAAAATGTAGAAAAACCAATTACACCATAAAGAGAACTGATAGTGTTTCAGACTATAATAAATACATGAAAGGAGTGGATCGGGCATACCAATACTTGAGTGATTACCCTTTATACAGAAAAACTATAAAATGGTCAAAAAAGGTTTGATTGTACCTCTTTAATTGTGCATTATTTAATGCATTCCGTAAATGTAAAAATTTCAATAGAGAATACAAGAGTTTCTGAATTGACAACTTTTATTGAAAGTGTTTGATTCTTGGATAAAATACAATGTACGTACTTCTGAGCAAAGCTTTGAGGATGCCACTACATCGCGTACGTCTCATTATGATGCGGTTGACAGGCTTTCCGGTCACATAAACAACAACAAATAGTACTTATTTACAAAACGAATAAACGAAAACGAAGAAACTGCCACGAACGTCACAAAAACAAGAAAAGAGGAATAACAAACTTAATGTGCAAGTCTTGCGTTACATCTTGGAGATTGTTTTGCTGCTTACCACACGAAAGATATGTATTAAGAAGCAAAGAAAATGCAAAAAAACCAATATATAAAACAAACAAATTGTGTATTTATTTACATGTTTATTGTGTAGTGTGTATATCTTCGAAATTTCATGAAAAGGGATCAGGGTTGAGTCTTATGAGAACTAAAGATAGGATTAGTAAAATTTAATAATTTGTAACCTTCCGGTAATGTGAAGAACGGTCGGCGACAAGCCAAGTAATCCGAGTTAGCGCTGCTGGCGCCAAGCGAATAAATTTTTACGAGACGTGCGAACGGCATAGAGTTAATATTATCATTATCATTATTGTTATAATTATGATTATTATTATTATTATTATTAATATCATTATTATTAATATTATTAATATTATTATTATTATTATCATTACTGTTATTATTATTGGTATTATTATTATTATTATTATTATTATTATTATTATCATTATTATAATTTTTATTATTATTATTATTATTATTATTATTATTATTATTATTATCATTATTATTATTATCATTATTATTATTATTATTATTATTATTATTATCATTATTATCATTATTATTATTATTATTATTATTATTATTATTATTATTATCATTATTATTATTATTATTATTATTATTATTATTATTATTATTATTATCATTATAATTATTATCATTATTATTATTATTATTATTATTATTATTATTATTATTATTATTATTCTTATTATTATTATTATCATTATTATTATTATTATTATTATTATTATTATTATTATTATTATTATTATCATTATTATTATTATTATCATTATTATTATTATTATTATTATTATCATTATTATTATCATTATCATTATTATTATCATTATTATTATTATTATTATTATCATTATTATCATTATTATTATGATTATTATTATTATTATTATCATTATTATTATCATTATCATTATTATTATCATTATTATTATTATTATTATTATCATTATTATCATTATTATTATTATTATTATCATTATTATTATTATTATCATTATTAATATTATTATCATTATTATTATTATTATTATTATTATTATTATTATCATTATTATTATTATTATTATTATTATTATTATCATTATTATTATTATTATTATTATTATTATCATTATTATTATTATTATTATTATTATTATTATTATTATCATTATTATTATTATTATCATTATTATTATTATTATCATTATTATTATTATTATCATTATTATTATTATTATTATTATCATTATTATTATTATTATTATCATTATTATTATTATTATTATTATTATTATTATTATTATCATTATTATTATTATTATCATTATTATTATTATTATCATTATTATTATTATTATCATTATTATTATTATTATCATTATTATTATTATTATCATTATTATTATTATTATCATTATTATTATTATTATTATTATTATTATTATCATTATTATTATTATTATTATTATTATTATTATCATTATTATTATTATTATTATTATTATTATTATTATTATTATTACTACTATTATCATAAGAAATATTATTATCGTTATTATTGTCGCTTTTTTAAATACGATTATTGATATCGTTATTAATGTTATTACTGTAATTTTTGTTAGTATTGTTTTTTTTGTTATTATCATAATTATTATTATTATGATTGGTATTATTTTTATTATTATTTTCGCTGTTATTGTTACTATTATTATTATCGCTATTATTATCGTTATTATTATCGTTATTAACGTTATTATGGTTAATGACGTTATTAACTATATTATGGTTAATAACGTTGTTGTCGTTCTTATCGTTATTATTATTATTATTGTTATTACTATTATTATAATTATGATTATTATTATTAAATTTATTACAGTCTCTGTTATCGTTACTATTATTAATGTTGTTATTCACGATATTATTGTTATTATCGTTATCATCGTAATTGATATTATCGTCAATAATATTATTACCGTTATTTTCGTTGTTATCGTTATCTTTATTTTTATCGTTATTATTATCTTTATTATCGTTATATTTATTATTATCATTATTACATTCATTATTATCGTTATCACCGATATTATCGTTATTATAGTTATTATCGATATTTTCGTTATTACTTTTATTTTTATAGTTATCTTTCTTCTTCTTATTATTATTATTACTATTATTATTTTTATTATTATCGTTATTATCATCGCTGTTGTGATTACTATTATTGCTATTGTATTTATTATTGTCATTAACGATATTGAAGATATTTCTGTTATTTTCGTTATTCATTGTATTATCGTCATTATTATCGTTGTTATAGCTAGTATCTTAATTATTACTATTATCGCTTTTATTATCGTAATTAAATTCATTAACGTTCTTATCGTTTTTATCGTTTTTATCATTCATATTGTTATGCTGGTAATTATTATCGTTAATATCGTCGTTGTTACGATTACTATTTTACTATTATCCTTATTATTACCGTTATTAACGTTATTATCGGTATTATCCTTATTATCGTTATTATCTTTATTAATATTATTGTCATTATAATAGTTATTAACTTTAATATCGTTATTAATGTTATTAACGTTATTATTATTATTATCGTTATTACTATCGTTATTATAGTTATTACCTTTATTATCGTTATTATCGGTATTATGATTATAATCGTTATTATTGTTATTTTTTAATTATCATTATTAATACTATTATTAATAATATGATTATTATTACTGTTATTCTCTTTATTATTACCTTTTTATTATTATGGTTTTTATTATTATCATATTTTTTTTACTATTATTATTGTTATATTTATCGATTTCAGTATCTCTGTTATGATTTTCATTATTGTTATCATTTTTATTATCTATATTATCGCTCTTATCGTAATTATTATTCTCGTTATTAACGTCATTACCGTTATTATCGTTGGAATCGTTATTATCGATATTTTTATCGTTATCATCGTCATTATCGTAATTGTTATTTTCGGTATTATTATCGGTATTAATGTTATTATCTTTATTATCTTTCTTAACGTTATTTTTGTTATTATTGTTATTATTATTTCTTTCATTATTTATACTATTATTATCGTTATTACTGTCGTTACAATCGTTACTATTAATATTATTATTACTATTTTTTTTTAAATCGTTATTATCGTTAACATCTTTAATATCGTTTTTACAGTTTTTACAATTATTATCGTTATTCTTATTATAATCGTTCTTATTATTATTAATATTATTATTATTATTGTTTTTATTGTCGATGTTATCGTTACTATTATTATTATTGTTAACCTTATCGTTATTGAAGTTAATATCGTTATTATCGGTATTATCGTTATTTTGGTTATTATCGTCATTATTATCTTTTTATCATTATTACTGTTATTATCGTTATTAAGTTTATTATTGTTATTTTTACATTTACTGTTATTACTATTATTAATATTATTACTACTATTGTTACCGTTATTATTATCGTTATTATCTTCCCTGATATGATTACTTTTATTACTAACGTTATTATTATCATTATTAAAGCTATTAAAGTTATAATCGTTATTATCTTTATTACCATTATTATTGCTCGTATCGTGATTATGGTAATTAACGTTGTTATCGTTTTATTGTTATTATTATTATTATGATTATTATTAACGATATTAAGCCGAAGTTATTAATGTTATTATCGCTATTATCTTTATTATGGTTATTTTTATAAATATCATTATTATTATTAGTATTATTACCTTTATTACTATCATTATTATCGTCGCTGTTATGAATTCTATTATTATTATCTTTATTATTATTGTTATTAACGTTATTGACGTTATTAACATTATAATAGTTTTTATCGTTCTAATTGATAACATCGTCATTATTATGATTATTATAGTTTTATCGTTATTATTATTTTCGTTATTATCTCTAATACCGTTATTACCGTCATTATCGTAATTATCCCTATTATTTTTATTATCGGTATTCTTATTATTATCGTAATTATTATTGTTAGTATTATTATTACAATATTTATTATAGTTATCTTTATCGATATTACCTTTACTATCGTTGTTTTCGTTTTTTTATTAATAGTTTGGTTATTACATTTATTATCGTTAATAACGTTGTTATCGTTATCTTTTTAATATCGTTATTATAACAATTATTATTATTGTTATTAATATTAATATCGTTATTACTGTCGTTGTTATCATTATTATTATTATTATCGTTATTACCATTATTATCGTTATTATCATTATTATAGTTATTATCGTTATTTATATTATTATTCTTGTTTTTATTATTATTATTATTTCCGTTAATATTACAGTAACTATTACTGTTAGGATTATTGTCATTATCCTCGCCTTTAATATTATTGTTTTCATTATTATTATTATTATTATTATTATTATTATTATTATTATTATTATTATTATTATTATTATTATTATTATTATTATTATTGTTGTTTTTACTGATGCAGTTATTGATACTTATATTTTATCGTTTGTATTATCGTTATTGTTGTTATCATCATAAATTTTATGTTCCTTATTATGATAAGTATTATCGTCGCTCATATAATTACTATCATTAATATCGTTATTACCATTGTTATTGCGGTTATTACCTGTATTTGCGTTATTATTGATATTATCGTTATTACCTTTATTACTGTTAGTTTTATATTTAATGTTCTTATTAATATTATCATTATTACTATTATTATCGTTATTATCGTTATTAACGTTATTATCGTATTTATCGTTATTATTGATTCTATAGTTATTACCATTATTATCATTAGTAACGCTATTATCGTTATGATCGTTATTCTAATCGTTTTTATCATTATTGTCGATATTATTATTATTACCAATATTATTGTTAATTACATTATTCTGATTATTATTATTATTATTATTATTATTATTATTATTATCATTATTATTATTATTACCGTTGATGTTATAGTTATTATAGTTTTTTTTATTATCATTGTTATTATTATTTATATTATTAACATTATTATTATTGTTATTACTATTATTATCATTATTATCTCTATTTTCGTCTTTATCGTTATTATCGTTATTATAATCGTTCCTATCGTTATTGTAGATATTACTATCGTTGTTATCGTCATTAACGTTATTATCGTAATTATCGTTAATACTGTAGTTATCGTAATTATTATTATTATCGTTATTATTATTCTTATCAACGTCAATTTCGTTGTTGTCATTATTATTACTGTTTTACGTTATAATCGTTATTATCGATATTATCCTAATAAATTCATAAACGTTACGATCGTTATTATAAACGTTTTTATTATTAATATCGTTATCACTGTTACTATCATTAATTTTATTATTGGCATTATTATGTAATATCGTCACAATTATTTTGTTTATTATTATTATGATCGACATTATTGTCGCTGTTATCGCTACTTATAATATTAGTGCCAATGTTATCGTTGCTAACGTTATTATCTTTTTTATCATCATTTCCTTATTTTCGTTATTTCCGTTAATATCATTATTATCTTTATTACTGTTATTATCGCTATTTCTTTATTATCGTTTTTATTACTATTATTATTATTATTATAATTATTTATTATAAATGCTATTATTGTTATTATTATCGTTATTAGCGTTATTATCTTTAATATCTTTATTACCGTTATTATCATTATTATTGTAATTATCTTTATTTTCTTTATTAACGTTACATTTATTATCATTGAAATTATTACCGTTATTATTAACATTATCGTTTTTATTATCGTTATTATTGTAATTATAGTTCTGATCGTTATTATTGTTATTATCGTCATTATCGTCAATATCATTATTACCACCGTTTTTATTATATATAAATTTCTACTCTTATAATCGTTATTTTTATCGTTATTATCTTTATTGGCGGTAATATTATTGTTATTATTTTCGTTATTATCATCAATACCGTTATTATCGTTACCATCGTCATTATTATGGTTATTAACATTATTATCAATATTATCGTTATTATCGTTATTATTGTTATTATTCCCGTTATTACTATTATTTACGTTATTATTGTTATTATTATCGATATTAATTACTTTATCATCATCGTCATTATAGTTTTATCGTACAATTATTATTATCGTTAATATTATTGTTATTCTCGATAATATCGATATTATGGATATTTTCTTTATTATCATTATTATAATTATTATTTTAATATTATCGTTATTATAGTCATTATCGTTATTATAATTATTATCGTAATTAAGTTATTATTGATATTATCGTAATTATCTTTATTATCGTTATATCATTATTTTCGTTATTCTTAACATAATTAACTTTATTATCGTTATTATTGTTATTATCGTTATTATTGTTATTATCGTTATACCGTTATTATCATTATTTTTATAGATATTACCGGTCTTTTTAACGTTATTATAGTTTATATTATAATTATAGTTAAAATTCTTATTTTCCTTCATATCGTTATTATTATTAATATCGTATTTATCGTTATTATCGTTATTATAGTTATTAATAGCTTTATTATGGTTATTACCGTTATAACTATCCATATTATCGTTTTTATCCTTAAAATTAGATTATTGTGGTTATTATTACCGTAATTATGGTTATTACCGTTAACACAGTCATTATTTTTATTATCGTTATTATTATTATTATTGTTATTATTACTGCTATTATCGTGAATATCGTTATTATCATTAATATCGTTATTTTCTTCCTAAACGTTGTTGTTGATATTATCGTTACTATTGATTATATCGTTATTATTATTATTATCAATATTCTTATCGTTATTATCGTTATTATTATTATTATCGTTATTAATGTTACTATCATAATTATTCTTATTATCTCTAATATCATTATTATCATTACTATCGTTATTTTCTTTATCAACATTATTGTTGATATTATCGTTACTATCGTTTATATCGTTATTATTATTATTATCGTTATTATTATCGTTATTAACATTACTTTCGTAATTATACTTAGTATCGTTAATAACGTTATTATCGATTTTAACGTTACTCTTATTATTATTGTTACTGTTATTAATATTATTATTATCATTATTATCGTTATGTTTATTATCGTGATTATCGTTATTTTAGTTATTATCGTTATTATTATAGTTATTATCATTACTATCGTTATTATCGTTTTTGTCGTAATTTTTATTGTTAGTATCATTATTATCGTTGATATTATCATTACCGCTATTATTATCATTATTATCGTTATTATCTCTTTTATCGTTATTTTTATTAGTATCGTTATTGTCATTCCTATTATTATCATTTTTATTCCTATTATCGTTATTAATATCGTTATTGCCGTTATAATGAATAATATCATTTTTAACGGTATTATCGTTATTACCGTTATGACCGTTATTTTGCTTATTATTACTAATATTATTATTATCATCCTTATTAGCGTTCTTATCGTTATTATCATTATTTTTATTATTATCTTTATTATTACTATTTTTTTATTTTCGTTAATATCATTTTCATTATCGTTATTATCGTTATTAACGTTATTATCGTAATTATCGTTATTATTGTTTTTATCGTAATTATTAATATTGTCGTTATTATTATTCTTATTATCGTTATAACCTTCATTATTATTATTATCGTTATTATTATCGTTTTTATCATAAATATTATCGATATTATCGTTATTATCGTTATTATTATCATTATTTACAATATTATCTCTCCAATCGTTATTATTGTTGTTACCTCTAATATTGTTATTAACGTTACTATCATTATTATTGTTATTTTTATTATTATCATCATTACGATTAATATTATTATCATTGTTAATATCGTTTATATTGATAGTAGTATTATCAACGTTTTTATTATTGTTATTAACGTTATTATCGTTGTTATTATTATTATCGTTATTATTGTTATTATTTTTCTAATCCTTATTATCAATTTTTTTGTTATTTACGTTATAATCCTTATTATAGTTATTTTTAGTTATTATTTTTTTATTAACCTTATTATTATTAAGAACGTTATTTTTATCTTTATTACCGTTATTATCGATATTATCGTTATTATCGATCTTTATATTATTCTTCGTTATTATTTTCGTAATTAGCGTTATTATTGTTATTATCGTTATTATTTTTATTATAATAAATATTTCTATTATCGTTATTTTTATATCATCGATATAATTATAATCATTATTATTATTATTGCTATTATTTTTATCGTTATTGTTATATCTATTATCGTAAGTTTCCTTGTTTTCATTATTATCATTATTATTATCGCTATGAGAGTTATTATCTTTATTATCTTTTTTATCTTCATTACCGTTATTATCATTATTACTATAATTATCTTTATTTTCTTTATTAACATTATATTGATTATCATCGAAATTATTATCGTTATTATAATCATTATCGTTAATATTATCCTTATTATCGTAAATATCGTTCTGGTCGTTATTATTGTTATTATTGTCATTATCGTCAATATCATTATTAATACCCTTATTATTGCTATAACGTTCTACTGTTATTATCGTTATTTTTATCTTTAATATCTTTATTATCGGTATTATTATTGTTACTATTTTCGTTATTATCGTCAATATAGTTATTATCATTACCATCGTCATTATTGTGGTTATTAACGTTATTATCGATATTGTCGATATTATTGTTATTATTCCCGTTAACACTATTATTTACGTTATTTTCGTTATTACTATCGTTATTATCCTTAATAACTTTATCTTTATCGTTATTATCGTTATATCGTTCTATTATTATTATCGTATATAATTATACCGTTCTATTATTATTATCGTATATATTTATACCTTTCTATTATTATTATCGTTAATATCATCGTTATTATCGTTATTACCGTTATTATGGTTAGTTTCTTTATTATTGTTATTATACTTATTATTTTATTATTATCGTTATTATAGTCATTATCGTTATTATAATTACTATCGTTATTATTATCGAAATTAAGTTATTACCGATATTATCGTCATTATCTTTATTATCGTTATATCATTATTTTCGTTATTGTTATCGTTATTATCGTCATTATCGTATTTATAATTATTGTTATTAATGTTATTGTGGTTATTATCGTTGTTATCGTTATTATCTTTATTATTATCCTTTTTATCGTCATTATCGTAATTGCTATTATCGTTATTATTATAGTAATAATTATTACAATTATTATTGTAATTATTGTTGCTGTTATCGTTACTCGTATTATTATCGTTATTATTATCGATATTAACGTTATCAACGTTATGATCGTTATTAAGATTTTTATTGTTATTTTTATAATTATTGTTATAATTATTATTAATATTATTATTCTTAATATTATCGTTATTATTGTCGCTGTCATCCGTAGTATTTAATTATCATTATTATCCCCGTTATTAACGTTATTATCGTTATTATCGTTATTATCGTTATTATCGTTATTTTCGTTATTTTTATTGGTTTCATAATTATTTTCTTTATTAACGTTATCGCCGATATTATCGTTATTATAGTTATTATCGTTATTAGTTTTATAATTTTTTTTTATAATTATCTTTATTATTATCAATATTATTATCGCTATTATTATGATTAATATTATCGTTAATATCGTCGTTATAATGTTCACTATTTTACTATTATTGTTATTATTCCCGTTATTATCGGAATTATCGCTATTATCGTTATTATCTCTTTTATTGCTATGCTTATAAATATATTCATTATGTTTATAATAAAAAATATTACTATTATTAATGCTATTATTTTCATTTTTATCGTCACTATCATGATTACTATTATTGTTACCGTTATGTCTATCGTTATTAACGTTATTATCGTTATTATCTTTATTATTATTATATTATTATTATTATTATTATTATTATTATTATTATTATTATTATTATTATTATTATTATAATCGTTATTATTATGGTTATTGCTTTTATCATCCTTATTATCATTATTATTACCGTTATTATTGTTATTATAATTATTATCGTTATTATTAGCTTTATTACCGTTATTGTTGTTATTACCGTTATTATCGATATTTTTATCGTTATTATCGTTTTTTTAACATTATTATCTTTATTATCCATATTGTCATTATTGGTACCGTAATTAACGTTATTACATATATTACTATCATTATCGTTAACATCGTTATTATCATTATTAACGCTTTTATTATCATTATTTCAGTTATTATAATTTTTGTCGTAATTATTGTTAATTTCGTTCTTACCGTTATTATCTTTTTTATCCAATTTAATGTTATTATTGTTATAATCGATTTATTATCGTTATTAACTTTATAAGCTTTATTATGCTTATTATTGTTATTATTTTTTTCTTTCAGTAATACCTTTATTATTATTATTATTAATATTATTATTAATAATATTATCGTTATTATTATGCTTATTAACTTTACTAACGTCATTACATTTACCATCATTTTTATGGATATTATTTTTAAGATGTTAATTATTTTCAATTTTATTGTTATTATCATTATTGTCGTTATTATTATAATTATCTTATTAACGTTACTATCGTTATTATCGTTATTATCGTTATCACTTATATCTTTATTACTTTTATGTTCATAAACATCGTTATCATTATTTTTATTAATATAATAACGAATCTTATCGTTATTACTGTCGTTATTATCGTCTATGTAATGATAACTATTATTACTATCGTTACAATTATCGTTATTATCGATTATAAAAATATTATCGTTATTATCCTTTTTAAAGATATGATCTTCATTATTATCGTTATAAGCGTTATTATTGCTAATATATTTATAATAATTATTATTGTTAATAACGTAATTACCGTTAATATCGTTCGTATAGTTTTTATGTTTGTTATCGTTATTATCGTTATTATCGTTATTATTATTATTATCGTTACCATAATCGTTCTAAAGTTATCACTCTCATTGTCTCTATAACATTTATTATCGTTATTTTGGTTGTTATCATTATTATTATTATTACCGTTATTTAAGTTATTTTCCTAATTATCTATATTATTTTTATTTTTAACATTATCGTTATTACTATTATTATTATTATTATTATTATTATTATTATTTTTCTTATTATAATAATTAATGTCGCAGTAATCGCTATTATAATTGTTATCGTTCCTTTTATCGTAATAACGTTATTGTTGTTATTATCGTTATTATTTATCGTTTTATTATCGTTGTCATTATTATTATCGTTATTATAATTATTATTATTATTATTATTATTATTATTATTATTTTCGTTATTATTGTCTCTGTTATCGTAACGATTATTAATGACGTTATTCACGATATTATCGTTAATATCGATATCATCGTAATTAATATTATCGTCATAAATGTTATTACCGTTATTATCGTTGTTATGGTTATTATCTTTATTATTATCCTTTTTATCGTTATTATCTTAATTGATATTATCGTTATATTATAGTAATAATTATTTCTATATTTATTGTAATTATTGTTGCTGTTATCGTTACTTCTATTATTATCGTTATTATTATCGTTATTAACGTTATTGACGTTATGATCGTTATTAACTGTATTATTGATATATTTAAAATTAATGTTATTATTATTTTTAATATTATTATTCCTAATATTATCGTTATTATTTTCGCTGTAATCGGTAGTATTACTATTATCTATATTATTACCGTTATTAACGATGATATCGTTATTATCATTATTATCGTTACCTTTATTATTATCATTATTATCGTTATTTTTATTATTATCGTAGTTATTCTCGTTATTATCGTTATCACCGATATTATCGTTATTACAGTTATTATCGTTATTATCTTTATTATTTTTATTTTTATTATTATTATTATTACTATTATTATGGTTCTTATAATCGTTATTATCGTCGCTGTTATGATCACTATTTTACTATATTCGTTATTATTATCGTTATTAACGCTATTATCGGTATTATCCTTATTATCGTTATTATCGTTAATAATATTATCGTAATTATTATCACTATTAGTTATAATAGTTATTATCACTATTAGCTTAATTATCGTTACTATTGTTTCTTTAATCATCATTACAGCTATTATTAACGTTATTATGTTTTTATCGTGATTTTTATTATTCTTGATATTATTATTATTATTATAAATAACGTTATTATTGTCGCTGTTATAGTTACTATTATAATTACCGTGATAGTTATGACTATCGACATTATTTACATTATTATCGTTATTGTCGTGATAATTATTTTTATCGTTATTAATATTTTTATAATCGTTAATTCCTATATTATCGATATTATTATTAATATTGTGAATATTATCGTTTTAATAATAATCATTAATATTAATGTCGTCATTATCGTTATCAAAGTTATTGTCGATATTGTCGTCTTTATAGTTAATATTTTGATATCGTTATTATCGTTATTATTACAGGTATTAATATTATTATTATTATTATTATCATTACCGATATTTTCTTTATTATCGTTATTATCGTTAATATTAATATTACTATCATAATTATCGTAATTTCTATCGTTACTATCATAATTATCGTTCTATTATTATTATAGGTCATTATCGCCATTACCGTTATTATTACGGTTATTATTATTGTCATTATTATTAATCGTAGTATTATCTTTATAATCGTCATTATAGTTATTATCATTTCCATCGTTGTTATCATTATTAGCTTTATTATCGTTATTATTATTATTCTAATTATTATCGTTATTATTATTCTTGGCATATTATTATCGCTATTAACGTTATTATGGTATATTACGTTATCATGATTATTATCGTTATTCTTATCATCTTTATTGTTATTAATTTTTATTATTTTTATTATTATTATTATTAACGTTATTATTCTAGCAGTTATCTCTACTATTACCATTATTGTTAATATTTTCTTGATTAATGTTATTATCGTTATAATCGTTATTATATTTATTATCGTTATTACCATGAATATCGATATTATCATTATTTTCTTTTTTTATAGATATTTCCGTTATTATCGTTATTATTTCTATTATTATTAATATTATTACTATCGATATTATCGTTATTATTATTATTATCCTTATTAATATCGTCATTATTGTTATTATCGTTATTGTTATTACTATCCTTATTATTATATATATTTTTATTAATATCGTTATTATTATTATTTATATTATTATTAATACTATTATTCTTATTATTATAGTTTTTATTGTTGGTGTTCCCCCTGTGGTTTAGGGGAAGTATAATACTCCCTACTTGTCATATGTAGCGATTAAATCGGTCTGCGTTAATGGCGTGTGAATGTTTTTGTAAGGTTACTCCTTCCTTTGTGCCTCTGTCATATCTTTTTCTATTCTTTCTCTCACTCTCTGGCTTCCATCCGTTCCTTTCCTTCCTTTGAGGAGCTTGCCTCCCATCAAAATATTATACATGACGGATTGTACAGCGAACGGCAAGAGCGGGCGTGGGAAGGACACCCACACCATGGCTGAGTCAGGTGTTGGTAAGGCTGGCCACCCGCTGTCATTTTCCAGCAACTACCAGGAGTTTGGGTTAGGTAACCTGGCTCCAGCTCTGGATAATGAATCAGGGATGACACCAAATTTATGCGATCTGGCCGGCGGAGTGCCGAAGGCGCCACGAAGGGTAAGATATGAAGAAGGCCACTTAGAGGAGTGACAAAGGGCTGCCAGGGCCGTTGATATCATGCGGCTCTCCGAATTGACGTCATCTATCCAGCCTGCGAAGTGGACACCACAAGATGGAGAAAGTGAGATACTTGCGCAAGCAAAGGTCCTTCCTGCCAAAATTAAGTCGGCTGTTACTAGACAGCGAAACGTAAGCAATGAGGTTAAGCAAGGACTCCCAGAACTAGAGGACATCATTGACAGCCTCAAGTCAAGACAGTCTAAAAACCAAACAGCGAAACGTAAGCAATGAGTTTAAGCAAGGACTCGCAGAACTAGAGGACATCATTGACAATCTCGAGTTAATGTATAAATCTCGAAAAAAGGTCAATAAGGGAGCCAGGTTCGTCGCTCGAGTTTCTCAGAGGCCACAGGCAAATTCTGTTACAGATGCTGGTGCAGATAAAAGTGTAGCCACAAGTCCGCCGCAGTAGACTAAAGAAAGCCTCAAAATACCGAGGCAATAGGCGACGACGACCGAAGCCACCAAGTGGATGTAGGTAGCCCAGAAGAAAGAAAATAAGGAAAAACCAGCGAAGAAAGCGACGAAACACTCACAGTAGGAGAAAAACAAGCCGAGCAAATCGGAGGACAGGCGGAGATAGAGAACAAAGCAGGACGCGAACATCCTGAAACCTCCGCATGGTAAACTTTACGCAGACGTAGTCGGAGCCATCCACCAGCGCATCAGGACCAGCACCGTAGGTGTAGTCGTTAGACCAGTCCGGCAGACCAGAAAGGGAGGGGTTCTCATCGAACTCAAGAAGACCACTGCGGAGAATGGGGGCTAATACGCAGAAATCCAGAGGAAAGATGTAGGAGACACGAGCAGCATCACGGAATTGTTCCCCAGAGCTACGCTGGAGAAACGGAACAGCGATTACTGTGCATCGTTGGTCGAAGTCGAATAGACCCTAAAGCGGATCGTGCCAGACTACGAGGGGAATCTCGAAGTTATAATGACGAACACCAACGCGAGACCACAACTCCTGGCCGTCGTCAAAATAGAAGAGGAAGCAGCTGCGAAGTTTTTGAAAGCCGGCCGGAAAGAGTGCTGGACGGCTTTGTCAGCAGCAGGGTCAGGTGAAGATCAGAAGAGAGGCGATGCTACCGATGCCTCGACTATGGCCATTCCAGCGCCTCGTGCATGAGCTCTGATCGCAGTTACGTTTGAGTGAGACATAACACGATGACTTATGTCAGCGTTTGTCTAACCCCGAACGATTGGATAGACGCCTTTCAGACCAAACAGGACGATCTGGAAGACGCGCGGCAGAAAATGCATGGGAATCTCATTGTGGCTGGAGATCCCAATGCCAAAGCTCTCGAATGTGGGGATACCAAGCCAGAATCCAGAAGAAGACTAATTATGTGTCGAGACTGGAGCTAGCAGTACTCAACACAAGCTCGACGTCAAACTTACGAAGGCCTGGCTACAGAGAGACGATCTCGGACGTCTCTCCAGCCAAGGAACACATTGTGGCAAGAGTTGCAGGCTGGTGGGTGATCGAGGATTAGACCGGGAGCTATGTTCAGTACATCTTATCCGATGTACACGATAAGAGGCCAGCCGTGACAAGTGAAGAGCGACCTCCACGGTGGAACATCGCAAGAATGGATCGAGAGAGGCTTCCATCAGTCATAGATGAAGGATGGTGATTCCATCAGAATGCGTGGGGATTAGGGTACCAGAACGTCACCTACAAGCTAGGGACTCGAACGCAAGGAATCCCTCAGGTCGTAAGGACGTTGGATCACAACGTGCATACTCTATTCCCCTCACAGCCGAAGAGAGAGATTAGCATGGATGCGCCCGGCATTAATGGGGCGTCGCAATTCGCGGAAGAAGAGCAACCTAGGGCCGCATCTTCTATGCGGAACAAGAAAGATTCAAGCACAGATGGACTTCCGGCAGAAGTAATTAAAGTCGTCGCGCAAAGTCACCCTGAGCTTTTGCTGAACATGTATAACATGTGCCTTATGACGGGCATCATCCCTGCCTCATGAATTAAAGCTAGGCTTGTGCTCATTAGCAAGGGCAAGGGTCCAGCAGAGGCAGCTTCGTCATACAGGCCATTTTGTATGCTCGATACGGCTGGAAAGCTCCTGGAGAAGCTGCTCTGGCCACGGCTGCAAGCAGCACTGTGGGCAGCGGGGGATCTTGCCACTCGCCAGTATGGATTTCGATCCGGCCTCTCCATCATCCACGCATTCCAGGAGGTTGTCACGACGGCTAAAATGATGGAGCGAGGCAATCATCGAACTCTATCTCTGTGTCTGCTGGCCACCTTAGACGTGAGAAATACCTTTAACTCCGTCAGGTGGGACTTGGCAATAGAAGCGCTCGAACGTAATTTCTGTGTTCCGGAGTACCTACTCCGAATTATCTATGATTATCTGAACCAGCGCTTCCTAGTATACAACACGAGCGATGGTGCAAGAAGATTGGAATTGACATCGGGCGCAGCTTGGTGCTCCATACTGGGATCGGATATATGGAATATTTTCTACGACGGTATCTTTCGTATTGCAGCCCCTGAAGGTGCTTTCTTGGTTGAGTATGCAGATGACATTGCAGTTGTCATAACCGCAAGAGACACGAAGGGGTACAGTTGCTGCTCAACCAGGTCATGCGGAGAGTCATCTCCTGGATGAAAGACCACGGGATATCTCTAGCAGGCCAGGAGACAGAGATCGTGCTATTTACGCGGAAGCGCATCAACACCTTGCGCAGCTTCATTGTAGGTGACGCGGCAGTCCAGACTAATTCGGCTGTCAAATTTCTCGGTGTAATGCTTGACAACATGTTTTATTATGGAGAGCACATAATGAGGGCAGCCGATATGTCGGCATAAGTAGTAGCCTACTCGCTATCCACACTCATGGCCAATGTCAACGGTCCCCGGCCGTGCATGGGGAGACTACTGATGCGTGCCGCCGAAGCAGTGACTCTGTACGGTGTGGATGTTTGGGCCGAGGCGCTGCGAAAAGAGAAATATCGCAAGCGCATAACCGCGGTACAAAGGAGGGGCGCCCTACGAATCGCGTGCTCCTACCGCACGGTCTCAGAGTCCGCTGTGCTATTTGTCGTCGGGGTAATCCCGATCGATCTGTTAGCCCCAGGAGAGAAAATTCGTCCACCAGCAAAGGTGTGCCCTGGGAAAGTAGGAGGCATCAAGGCTCGCCAGGTCTACCAGCAACAAGATCTGGTAAAGTAGATGGGAGCAGGAACGTAGGGGCAATTATAATGAGAAGGCGGTCACCCGAGGGTGCTTGACCTATGCTTCCTCGCCTACTTAAGGCATACGCAACAAAATATCGTCTTCCTAGCCCCTCTTGTTGTTCGAACAGTACCTTAGTATCTGATGAGGTGGTGCCTTTCGGCACCTTTGTGTGAGAAACCACGCTTCCGGTGCATGACCTGGAAAAATCCCAGGACCCGGAGGACGAACCGGGAGGACAATTTCGCTATGTACCAGAAAGTACATGCCCACAGGGAACCGCGTGGAGGTATGCCCCGACGGTCGGTCTAGCGACGTCCCGGCTATAGCCCGTCAGCATTTAATAGAAGAGCGCGCGTGGACGCTAATCTAGCTCACATGCTGAGCGTGCCCGGAAGACCTCGAAAGGAGTTCGGATAATCGCCGGTGGCCGTGTAACCAAGACTCATAGGGGTAGTGGCTTTTCGATGATCATTGTTCCCGACACCTGGGACTATCTACCCACTTTTCGAAGGTGTTGAGGGAGCCGGCGCACCGGTACGGAACGTAGGGACAGATGGACTGCCCGACTCATCAGTCAGCTAGAAAACTGCATAAATCGGGAGTTGGAAGAAGTCGATTTCTACCTCTGTAACAAACGCCAACTGCTCCTATGGGGACTCGATCAACGAAGACGCACACCACACGTTCTTTATATATACTCGGTGGAGCGTCGAACGACTAGCCTTGGAACAGGACCTCGGAGACATCTCGTCGGACAACGTTGTGAGAGCAGAAGGAGTGGAATAAGGTGGCCTGGTACGTTAGGGCAATCTTAAGTACAAAGAAGAATGAGATGGGTGGCAAATAGACGAGCCACCAATGTTGCTCCTGGTTCCTGCCACGTAGAGCCGATGGGAGCCGTAGGAAGTCCAGTTCAGGGACATGAAGCAGTGGCGCCAACGTGCAGTAATGCCACCTGCGGTGCCGGGATTGATTCACTATGCCACTAGGATGGATATCAGTTTAGTCGGTAGTGCCTATTCCAACGGTGAGCCCGACACTCCATGGACTTCAAGGGGGACCCAAATGGTGAAGGGTTCCTCTGCTGGGCAGTAAAATTTAGTGCGTAATATTTGGGATTATCAGATCATCAAAAATAGAAAATAAAAAATAAAAAAACTATTATCTTTATTATTATACTTAATATCGTCATTATCGTTTTTATCGTCTTCTTATTGCTACTGTTATAATATAGTTATTATTATTATTATCGATATTATTATTATTATTTTCGTTGTTATCACTATAATTGTAAATATTATTATTATCATTAATAATATTATTATATTTATTTTTATTTTTATTATCGTTATTATTATCGTTATTATCGTTTTATCGTTATTATTATGGTTATTAATGTTATCATCGTCATTAACGTTTGTATCGTTATTTTTAATATTATCGTTATTATCCTCATTATAGTTATTTTCACTACTATCATCGTTATCGTTATTATTTGTTATTACCTTTATTATCGTTATTATCGCTATTATCTTTATTATAATATTTATCGTTATTATTAGCGTTATTGTCGTTATTAACGTAATCTTCGATTTTATCGTTTTTCCATTACTTTCGTGGATATTATTATTATTATTATTATTATTATTAATATTATTAATATTATTACTATCGTTTTAATTTACGTGGTTTTCGTTACTACTATTACAAACGTTAATATTATCTTTATTACCGTTATTATCATTATTATCATAATTACTATCGTTATTGTCGTCATCGTTATTATCGTTATTATCATTATTATCGTTATTATTGTTATTGCTAACATTATTGTTGTTACTATCGTTATTATTATTAATAACGTCATTATTATCGTTATTTTCGTTATTATTACAGTTATTATCGTCATAATCGTAGTTATTGTTATTATTATCATTATTATCTTCAATATCGTTATTAATATTATTATCCTTATTATTATATTCATTATCGTTTTTATAGCTTTTATTATCGATATTATTAAATATATTATAGTTATTATCGTTATTATTATTATTATCGTTAATATTATCGTTATTATCGTTATTATCGTATTTATCGTTATTTTTACCTTCATTATCGTTATTATTCTCGTCATTAACCTTGTTACTGTCATTATCGTTATTAACGTTATTATCATAATTATCGTTGTATTCGTTATTGTTGTTATTATTATCATTATTAACTTTATAATCGTTATTATTATTATTACCTTTTTCATTATGTATATTATCATGAATATCGTTATTATCCTTATTATTGTTATTATAGTTATCCTTGTGATTTTTATAGTTGCTCTCATTTTTATCGTCATTATTATACTTATTATCGTTAATATCGTTATTATTACCGTTATTATCATTAAAATCGTTATTACTGTTATTATTATCGTTATTATCTTTATTATCATAATTATTTTATTATCGTTATTATTATCGTTATTGCAGTTATCATCGTTATTATCGTTATTATTACCGTTTTATTGTTACTATTATTTTTATCGTTATTATTATGGTTATTACCCTTATTATTGTTATTTACGTCATTATCGCTACTATTATCGTCATTATCGTTTTTCTATCGTTATTATCTTCATTATTAATATAATCATTATTGGTACCGTAATTAACGTTATTACATTTATTATCATTATTATCGTTAAAATCCTTTTTATTAAATCGTTATTATCCTTTTTAATGGTATGATCTTCATTATTATCGTTATAAGCGTTATTATTGCTAATATATTTATAATAATTATTATTGTTAATAACGTTATTACCGTTAATATCGTTCTTATAGTTTTTGTTTGTTATCGTTATTATCGTTATTATTGCTATTATTATCGTAATTATTATCGTTATTATCGTCATAATCTTAATTATTATTCTTGTTATTAGCAATATTACCATATTAATGTTGTTATCGTTATTATCTTTTTTATTATCCTTACTAGAGTTGTAAACTTAATTGCTACTATAAATATTATTATAATAATTATTATTACTATTCTTACTGTTATTAATATAGAAATAATAGTTATTATCGTTATTGTAGTCACTCTTAACATTACTACTATTATTATCGTTATTATGTCGTCACTTACGTTATTTTCACTATTATTTATATCATCAATAGTATTATCATTATCGTTGTAATTATTATTATTATTATTATTGTTATTAATATTATTATTACTATTATAATAAGAATTATTATTATCATTATTAAAGTCGCTCTTATAAATATTATTAATAATATCGTTATTAATGTTATTACCGTAATTTTCGGTAATATCGTTTTTTTTATTATCATAATTTTATTATCATAATTGATATTATTATTATTGTTCTTATTTTTGCTGTTATTGTTACTACTATTATTATCGTTATTATTATCGTTATTATCGTTATTATGGTTAATGACGTTATTAACGTTATTATAATTAATAACGTTATTATCGTTAATATCGTTATTTTTATTATTATTGTTATTATTATTATTATAAATATTATTATTACTATTAATATTATAAATATGACATATATATAAATATTATTATAAATATTATTATTATTGTCGATGTAACCGTATATTTGTAATCATTCTTTTCATCGATACTATCGTTATTATCGTTATTATCGTTATTCTTATCGTTATTATAATTATTATTATCGTTATTATTGTTATTATTATTATTATCGTTATTAACTATATTATCGTAATTATCGTTATTATCGTTATTATCGTTACTATTATTATTATCTTAATTATTATCGTTATTGTTGTGAAAATCGTTCTTATTATTATAATAGTTATTATTATTTTTCTTTGCGTTCTTATCGTTATTATCCTTATTATCGTTATTATCTTTTTTGTACCGTTATTATCGTTATTATATTTATTATTATTATTATAATTGTCATTATTATCATTTTTATCTTAATAATCGTTAGTATTATTATTACTGTTATTATCATTTTTATTAACATTATTATCTTTTTTATCGTGATTATTTTATTATTATTATTACCTTTATTAGTATCGTTATTATGGTTATTATCGATATTATTACTAAAATCGTGATTAACGTTACTATGGTTAATACCGTTTTCATCGATATTACCTTTATTTTTATTATTATTGTTATTATGGTTATCTTTATTATTTATATTATTATTATAATTATCGTTTTAATTGTAGCTGTAATCACTACTATTAGTATTATCGTTTTTATAATCTTTGTGAACGTCATTATCATTCTTATCTTTATTACCGTCATTATCGTTATTATCTCTATTATCGATATATTTATTATTATCGTCAATATTATTATTAATATAATCATCATTATCATGATAATTACTGCTGCGTCGTAACTATTATTGTTATTGTCATTATTATTGTTATTAACATTATTAACGTAATTACCGTTATTATCGTTATTATTATTATTATCGTTATTATTATCGTTCTAAAGTTATTACTCTGATTATCGTTATAATGTTTATTATCATTATTTTTATTATTATCATTAATTTTATTATTATCGTTATTTACGTTCTTTTCCATTTTATCAACATTATCAATATTTTTATCACTTTCGTTATTACTATTATTATTATTATTATTATTTTTATTATTATATTCATTATTGTCGCAGTAATCGCTATTATGATTGTTATCGTTCTTTTAATCGTATTAATGTTATTGTTGTTATTATCGTTATTATTTATCGTTTTATGATCGTTGTTATTATTATTATTATTTTCGTTATTATTGTCTCTGTTATCGTAACTATTATTAATGTCGTTATTTACGCTATTATTGTTGTTATCGTTATCATCATAATTAATATTATCGTCATCAATGTTATTACCGTTTTCATCGTTGTTAACGTTATTATCTTTATTATTATCCTTTTTACCGTTATTACCATAGTTGTTATTATCGTTATTATTATAGTAATAGTTATTACTATTATTATTGTAATTATTGTTGCTGTTATCGTGACTCCTATTATTATCGTTATTATTATCGATATTATCGTTATTAACGTTATGATCGTTATTAAGTTTATTATTGCTATTTTTATAATTTTCGTTATTATCATTATTATTAATATTATTATTCATATTATTATTGTTATTATTATCGCTGTCATCCATAGTATTCAATTATCATTATTATCTCCGTTATTAACGTTATTATCGTTATTATCGTTATTATCGTTATTTTCGTTATTTTTATTGGTATCATAATTATTTTCTTTATTAACGTTATCACCGATATTATCGTCATTATAGTTATTATCGTTTATAGTTTTATAATTTTAATTTTTATAATTATCTTTATTATTATTATTATTATTATTATCACTATTATTATGGTTATTATTATCGTTAATATCGTCGTTGTAATGTTCACTATTTTACTATTATCGTTATTATTACCGTTATGATCGGAACCATCGCTATTATCGTTATTATCTCTTTTATTGTTATTCTTATAAATATATTCATTATGCTTATAATAAATAATATTACTATAAATAATACTATAAATAATTATTATCATTTTTATCGTGACTATTATGATTACTATTATTGTTATCGTTATGTCTATCGTTATTAACGTTATTATCGTAATTATCCATACTATCGTTCTTTTATCATCATTATAGTTATTATTAACATTATTATGTTTTTATCATGATTTTTATTATTCTTGATATTATTATTATTATTATAAATATCGTTATTATTGTCGCTGCTATAGTTACTATTATAATTCCCGTTATTGTTATAACTATCGACATTATTTACCTTATTATCTTTATTGTCGTAATAATTGTTTTTATCGTTATTAATACTTTTATAATTGTTAATTCCAATAATATCGTTATTATTATTAATATTATAAATATTATCGGTTTAAAAATAATCATTAATATTAATGTAGTCAATATCGTTATCAAAGTAATTATCGATATTGTCGTTATTATAGTTATTATTTTGCTATCGTTATTATCGTTATTATTACAGGTGTTAACGTTATTATTATTATTATCATTATTATCGTTATTATTATTATTATTATCATTATTATCGTTATTATTATTCTTGGCATATTATTATCTTTATTAACGTTATTATGGTATATTACGTTATCATGGTTATTACCGTTATTCTTATTATTATCTTTTTTATAATTATTGTTATTATTGTGAGTATTATTATTATTAACGTTATTATTCTCGCTGTTATCTCAACTGTTACTATAATTGTTAATATTTTGTTTGTTAACGTCATTATGATTATAAAAATTATTATCTTTATTATCGTTAATATCGTTATCATCGTTATTTTCATTTTTCATTGATATTTCTATTATCGATATTATTTCTATTATTATTAATATTATTATTATCGATATTATTGTTGTTATTATTATTATCGTTATTATCGTTATTATTGTTACTATCATTATTATTACAGATATTTTTATTCGTATCGTTATTATTATTATTAATATTAATATTATTATTATTATTATTATTATTATTATTATTATAATTATTATTATTATAGTAATTATTGTCGGTGTTCCCTCTTGTGGTTAAGGGGAAGTAGAAATCTCACACAGCACTCCCTGTTTGTCATATGCGGCGACTAAATCTGTCTGCGTGAATGGTGTGTGAATGTTCTTGTACGGCTATTTTTCCCTTTGTTCTTCTGTCATTTTTTCTATTCTTTCTCTCACTCTTTAGCTTCCATCCGTTCCTTTCCTTTCCGTTGGGGTGCTTGCATCCTATCAATATATTATTCATGATGGATATTACAGCGAAAGACAACAGCGGGCATGATACCCACGACACGGCGGTGCCAGGTTGTGGTAAGGCTGGCCACCTGATGTCATCATCCAGCTACTGTCAGTAGTTTGGGTTAGGCAACCTAGCCCCAGCTCTTGATAGTGCATGAGGAATGGCACTACAGGTATGCGACCTGGCCGGCGGAGTGACGAATGCGCTACGAAGGGAAAGATATGAAGATGGCCACTTGGAGGATTGACAGAGGGCTGCCAGGGCCGTTGATATCATGCGGCTCTCTGGCTTGACGTCACCTATCCAGCCTGCGAAGGGGACACCACAAGATGGAGAGACTGAGATAATTGCGCAAGCGAAATTCCTTCCTACCAAAATTAAGTTGGTTAATACTAGACAGCCAAACGTATACAATGCTATTAAGCAAGGGTTCCCAGAACTGGAGGACATTACTGACTGTCTAGAGTTCACGTATATATCTCGAAAAAAGGTAAATAAGGAAGCCAGGACCGTCGCCCGAATTTCTCATAGCCCATGGGCAAATACTGCTATATATGCTGGCCCAATTAAGAGAGAAGCCACAAGTCCATCGCAGTTGCCTAAAGAAAGCCTCAAAATACCGAGGCAATAGGCGACGACGACCGAAGCCACCAAGTGGACGTAGTTAATCAAGAAGAAAGAAAATAAGGAAATACTTGCGAAGAAATCCACGAAATACCCACAGTAGGAGAAAAAGAAGCCGAGCAAATCGGAGGAAAAGCCGAAATAGAGAACGAAGCCGGACACGATCCTCCTGAAACCTGCGCATGGTATATCTTACGCAGAAGCAGTTGGAGCCATTCACCAGCGCATCAGGTCCAGCGTCGCAGGGGTAGTCGTTAGATCGGTCCGGCAGACCAGAAAGGGAGTGGTTCTCCTCGAACTCAAGAAGACCACTGCGGAGTATAGGGCCTAATTCGCAGAAATCCTGAGGAAAGAAGTGGGAGAAACGAGCAGCATCACGGAACTGGTCCCTAGAGCTGCTCTGGAGAAACGGTACTGCGAATACTGTACATCGTTGGTCGACGTCGAAGAGACCCTAAAGCGGATCGTGTGAGACTACGAGGGGAATCTCAAATTAAAATGACGAACCCCAACATGAAACAACAAATCCTAGCCGTCGTTAAGGTAGAAGAGGAAGCAGCTGCAAAGCCTTTGAAATCCGGCCGAGTACTGGTCGTCTTCGTCAGCTGCAGGGTCAGGCGAGGAACAGAAATGAGGCGATACTAACGCTGCCTCGACTGTGTCCAGTCGAGCGTCTCGTGCATGAAATCTGATCACAATTACGTTTGGGTGAGACATAACTCGATGACTTCTGGCAGCGTATATCTCACCCCGAACGACCGGATAGACGACTTCCAGACCAAACTGGAGGATCTGGAAGACGCGCTGCAGGAAATGCAAGGGGATCTCATTGTGGCTGGAGACCTCAATGCCAAAGCTCTCGAATGGGGGGAGGCCAGGCCGGACTCCAGAGGAAGACGAATCATGGAGGTAGCGTCGAGACTGGAGCTAAGAGTACTCAACACAAGTTCGACGTCGACCTTCCGCAGGCATGGCTACAGAGAGACGATCCCGAACGTCTCGCCAGCCAACGAACACCTTGTGGCAAGAGTCGTAGGGTGGTGGGTGATCGAGGATTATACCGGGAGTGATCATTAGTTCATCCTATCCGATGTACACGATAAGAGGCCAGCCGTGTCAAGTGCAGAGCGACCCCCCGTGGAACATCGCTAGGATGGATCGAGAGAGGCTATATTCAGTCACAGATGAAGGTTGGAGTTCCCAACATATTGCTTCCGCGAGTCTATCGCCAACTGCACAAGCCAGGAAGATTACTGCAGCATCTATGCAGCTCTTCCAAAAGACTTGCGCGATAGCGGTGCCAAAGTGGAGCACGAAACGACAGAAGCGTCCTGCGTACTCGTTGACGAATAAGATCCTAGAACTTCGCAGGAAGTGCTTATGGTTTCGCCGTTAGCACAACGAGCGAAGAGACGCGACAACGACGCTGTTCCCTTGGAAGCAGAGTATCAAGCGGACAAAAAAGCTTTGAATTGGACCATCAAGGCTAGTCAACGACGGTGCCGGAAGGAGTTGTGCCTTGGATGTCGACCAGAATCCGTGGGGATTACGGTACCAAATCGTCACTCGCAAGATGGGGACTCACACGCAAGGTATCCCTCAGGACGCGAGGACTTTGGAAATCATCATTCATACCCTATTCACCTCGCAGCCGAAGAGAGAGATTGGCACGGCTGCGCCTTTCAGCCACGAAGCGTCACAATTTACGGAGTAGGAGCTACTCAGGGCCGCACTTTCCATTCAGTACAAGAAAGCTCCAGGCCCAGACGGCCTTCCAGCGGAAGTAATGAATGCCGTCACGTAGAGTCACCTCAAGCTTTTGCTAAATATATACAACATGTGCCTCAGGGAGGATATCTTCCACGTCAGAGAAAGCCAGACATATGGCTATAAGCAAGGACAATGGTTCAGTAGATGCCGTTTCGTCATACAGGCCTATTTGCACGCTCGATAAGTCTGGCAAGATACTGTAGAAGCTGCTTAGGCTAAGTCTGCACGCAGCTATTAGGGCAGCGGGGGATCTTGCCGTCAGCCAGTATGGCCTTCGATCCGGCCACTCAACCATCCACGCAGACCAGGAGGTTGTCACGGCCGCTAAAATATCGGAGCAAGGAAATCATCTATCTCGCCCTTTGTGTCTGCTGGCCACCTTAGATGTGAGAAATGTCTTCTACTCCGTCAGGTGAGACATGACAATGGACGCGCTCGAACGTAATTTCAGCGTCCCGGGGTACATACTCGGATCTCACGGGGTCTATCTGGACGTGCGCTTCCTGGAATACAATACTGGCGATGTCCCAAGAAGCTTTGAGTTGACTTCGGGGGCAGCCCAGGGCTCCATGCTAGGATCGTATATCAGGAATATTTTCTACGATGGTATCATACGTATGGCTGTCCCTGAAGGTGCTTTCTTAGTTGGGAACGCAGATGATATTGCAGTTATCATAACTGCACGACATACGCAGGGTGCACAGCTGATGCTCCACCAGGTCATGCGTAGGGTCGGCTCCTAAATGGAAGACTACGGGCTATCTCTAGCAGCTCAAAAGACAGAGATCATGCTACTTACGAAGAAGCGCATCATCACCTTGCGCAGCTTCATTGTAGGAAACGCGGCGGTCCAGACTAAGTCGACTGTCAAATACTTAGGTGTAATGCTCGACAACAAGCTGAAATTAGGTGAGCACATAATTAGGGCAGCCGACAAGACGGCAAAAGTGATAGCATCGCTTGGCACACACATGGCCAAAGTCAACGGACCCCGAACGTGCATAAGGCGACTACTGTTACGGGCAGCCGAAGCAGTGATGCTGTACGGCGCACGAGTTTGGGCCGAGGCGATGCGACACGACAAATACGTCAAGCGCATAGCAGCGGTACTGAGGAGGTGTGCTCTCCGAATCGCTTGTTCCTACCACACGGTGTCTGAGCCCGCGGTGAAAGTGATCACGGATGTAATCCCGTTCGATCTACTAACCCAGGAGAAACAATCCGTCCACCACCAAAGGCCCGTTCGGGGAAAGGTGGAGGCATCAAGGCTCGCTAGGTCTACCAGCATCGAGACTAGGCAAAGCAAATGGGAACAGGAGCTTTGGGGCAGATGGACTGCCCGACTCATCAGTCGGCCAGGCAGTTGGCTATACCGGGAGGCGGGCGAAGTCGACTTCTACCTCACCCAATTTTTGACAGGGCATGGTCTGTTCAGCTCATTCCTCGCCAAAATGAGGAATGTTGCATACGGCACCTGCCCATATAGCGACTCGACCGTCGACGACGCACACCACACATTCTTCTGTGTCCGGTGGAGCGTCGAACGACTCGCCTTGGAGCAAGTCCTCGGGAAGATCTCGTCAGTCAACGTTGTCGAGAAAATGCTCCGTGGTCAGGAGGAGTGGTACAAGGTGGCCTGGTACGTCAGGACCGTCTTGCTCAGAAAAAAGAAAGAAATGGGCGGCCTTTAGACCTGCCCCCACAGTTGCTCGAGGCTCCTGCCCCGTAAAGCCGAAAGGAGAGTCCCGTAAACGGACCTGTTGCAGTGGCGCAATCCCGAAGTAAAGCCACATGGCGGTGCCGGGATGGTTTCACTATTCCTCTTGGATGGATATGAGTTTAGTCGGTGGTGCTTATTTCAACGGTGAACGCGATATACCAGGGACATTAATGGGGGAAGCAATAGAAAAGCGATCCTATGGCGCACGGGGCCTCTGGGTTATTGCGTAAAGATTGACAGATTCAGACCATCAAAACAAAATTACTTTCGGTGTTATCGCTACCTTCCTATTATCGTTATTAAAGTTCTTACTGTTATTATCGTTATTATCTTTATTATTGTCATTATTATTATTGTTATTATTACGATTATTATTATTATTATTATTATTAATATTATTATTATTATTATTGTCATTATTATTATTATTATTATTACTATTATTATTATTATTATTATTATTATTAATATTATTATTATTATTATTATTATTATTATTATTATTATTATTATTATTATTATTATTATTATTATTATTATTATTATTATTACTATCTTATTCTTATTATCATCATTATAATCGTTATTAACGTTAATATCGATATTATTGTTATTAACGTTATTATTATTATTATCGTTATTACTATCGTTATTAATGTTATTACCGTTATTATCGTTATTGTCGGTATTGTTATTATATTCGTTATTATTATCGTTATTATCGTTATAATCATAATTTTGTTATTAATGTTATTATCTTATTAACCTTATTATCATCATTATAGTAATTTTTGATATTATCTTTAGTTTTATAGTTATAATAGGTATTATAGTTATTATTATCATTATTATCGTTATTATTATCGTTCTTAACTTTATTACCGTTATTATCTTTGTTTTCGTTATTATTATTATCGTTATTATTATCTTTATTTACGTTCTTCACGGAATGATCGTTATTAGTATTATAATCGTTATTATCATTAATATCGTTAATACCTTTATTATTAACGTGATTATCGTTATTATACTTATTATTTTCGTTATATCGTTAATATTGTTATTATTTCCGTTATCACCGTTATTATTATCGTTATTACGGTTATTATTATTATTATCGCTATTATCATCGTTATTGCCATTATTATCGATATTTAAGTGTTATCGTAACCATGATCGTTAATACCGTAATTATCATTATTTCCATTATTTTCGTTATATCATTATTATCGTTTATATCGTTTTATTACCGTCATTAATGTTATTGTCATTATTACCGTTATTACTATTGTTATTTTCGTTATTATAGTTATTTTTATTATCTTGATTATAATTGTTATTATCGTTATTGTTATTAACGTTTATAACGTTATTATCGTTGTTATCCTTATTATCTCAATTATCGTGATTTTTATAAAAATCATTACTATTATAGTTATTATAGTTATAATCGCTATTATTATTATGCTCGTTATTATTATCGATATAATCGTTATGATCATTTTTATTATTATAGTTGTTATTATGATCCTTATTATCGTTATTAACGTTATTAAAGTTATTATCATTATGATGTTTATTAATGTTATAATCGTTATTAACGTTATTATCTTTACTAACGTTATTATTATTATTATCCTTCTTATTTTCTTTATTAACGTAATTGAGGTTATGTTCTTCGATATCATTATTATCGTTATTACTGTTACTATTATTATTATTATCGTTATTATTATAGTTATTATCGTTATTATTACGGTTATTATCGTTATTATTATCCTTATTCTCGCCATTATCGTTATTATCGTTATTATTAGCGTAATTATCGGTAGTATCTTTATTATTCTTATTCTTATCCTTATTATCAATACAATCGCTTGATCCATATTACTATCTTTATTATCGTTATTATCGACCTTATCGTTATTATTAGATCTATGGGTGCTGTTATCCTTATTATTGTTATTGTCGTTATTATTATTATAATTATTATTATTGTTATTACTGTTTTAACTGATATTAACGTTATTCTCGTTATTGTTATTATTATTATTATTATTATTATCGTTTATTATTATCGTTATTGTCGTTTTACCGTTATTATCGTTATTATCTATTTTTTTTGGTCACATTACTATCGCTATTTCTGTTCTTATTACTATTATTAATATTATTATCGTAGTTATTATCGTTATCCTTAAGATAGTTATTATCCTTGATAATTCTATTATGGTTATTGTGTCCGATATTAACGTTATTAACCTTATAATCATTATTATCGTTATATTTATCATTATTATAGATATTATTAACATTATTAACGTTATTACAGTTATTATCGTTATTATCGATATTATCGTAATTGTTATTATTGTAGTTATTTTTGTTATTAACGTTATTATGGTTTTTATACATATTATAAATATTTTTATTATTATCCTTGGTATTATTTTTTTTCTTTATTATTAATATTATCGTTATTAATGTCGCTGTTCTCGTTACTATTAATATTATCATTATTATAATTCCTTGAATCTTTATTATCGTTAACATCTTTAATAGTGTTATTACATTTTTTATACTTATTATTCTTATTCTTATTATAATCGTTATTGTTATAATTATTATTATTATTATTGTTTTTATTGTCGAAGTTATCGTTACTGTTATTATTATTGTTAACTTTATCGTTATGGACGTTAATATCGTTATTATCGGTATTATCGTCTATAGGTTATTATCGTCATTATTATCTTTTTATCATTATTACCGTCATTAACGTTATTAACTTTATTATTGTTATTCTTATAATTATCATTAATATTATTATTAATATTATTATTACTATTACTATCGTTATTATTATCCTTATTAACGTCGCTGATATAGTTACCATTATTACTAACGTTATTTTTATCATTATTAACGCCATTAAATCTATTATCGTTATTATCGTTTTTTCCAGTATTGTTGCTCGTATCGTTATTCTGATAATTTCCGTTGTTATCGTTATTATTATTATTATCATTATTATCGTTATTATTACCGATATTAGGCCGAAGTTATTACTGTCATTATCGTTTTTATATTTATTGTGGTCACTTTTTTTAAATATCATTATTATTATTAGTATTATTACCGTTATTACTATCGTTCTTAGCATTATTAGCAATAATATCTTTACTATCCTTATTAACGCTATCGTCTTTATTATTGTTATTTCTATTATTATCGTCATTATTATTAACATTATTAATATTATTATAATCATTATTGTCATTATTATCGTTACTGCCGTTATCAATGATATTATTATTATTATAGACATTATTATCGTTATTAACGTTATTATCGTTATTATCGTTATTTTTATTATTATCGGTATAATAATTATTATTATTATGAACATTATATTTGTTATTATTGTTAATATGTCTGAACTGTTATATTTATAATTATAGTTCTATTAATTATTAATATTATTTTTACTATTATTATTATGATTATTATCGTTATTATTTTTTTATCGTTATTTCAATTATTATCGTCATTATTATTCTTATTATCGTTATTTTTATCGTGATTGACGTTAATATCGTAATTATCGTTAAGATCGATATAATGGTTTTAATCGTTATTATTATCGTTATTATCTTTATTATTCTTATTTTTATTATTATCGTTATTAATATTATTATTAATATTATTACTGTTATCATCTTTATTACTATTGTCGTTATTGTCGCTGTTATGACTACTATTATTATTATGTTTATTACTATCGCCATTAACGTTATTACCATTATTACTATTATTATCTTTATGATCGTTATTATTATATTTATAATTATCGTTATTATCCTGATTATTAATATTGTTATTAACGTTATTGCCGTTATAATCGTTATCATCGCTATTATCGTTAATATCTATATTATTGTAAATTTTATAATTATTGTTATTATTATTATTATTATTCTTAATACTATTATTATAGTAATTACTATCGTTATTTTTCGTATAAACGTTTTTATTATTATTATTGTTATTGATGTTATCGTTCTTATTGTCGCGGTTATCGAAACTATTATTATAATCGTTATTATTATCGTTATTACATTTAGTCGCGTTATTATCGATATTGTAATTATTATCATCGCTATTAACTTTATTTTCGTTCTTATCGATATTTTTATTATTATCAATATTAATATTATTATTACTATTATAGTTGTTATTGTCGCTGTTTACGTAACTATTTTTACTATTGTTATTATTATCGTTATTAACATTATTAATTGTAATTATCGCAATTATCGTTATTATCGTTAATATCATTATTGATGTTATTATCGTTATTAACGTTATTTTCGTTATTATTATCATTATCGTTATTATTATCGTTGTTATCGTTATTAATGCTATTATCGTAATTATCATTATTATTATTATCATAATTGTTATTATTATCGTTATTATTACTCTCATTATCGTTATTTTCTTAATTATTATTATTATCGTTTTTATCAGTAATATTCTCGTTATTATCGTTACTATCATTATTATTATCGTTATTTACAACATTATCTTTCCAATTGTTATTATTGTTAATATCTCTAATATCGTTATTATCGTTACTATCTTTATTATCGTTATGTTTATTATCATTATTACAATTAATATTATTATTATTGTTGATATCGCTATTATTGATAGTAGTATTACTAACATTTTTATTATCGTTATTAACGTTATTATCGTTATTATTGTTATTATATTTATTATCCTTATTACCCATTTTTTCGTTATTATCTTTATTATTCTCATTATAGCTATTTTTCGTTATTATTTTTTCATTATTCTTATTATTATTATGATCGTTATTATCATCTTTATTATCGTTATTATCGATCTTTATATTATCTTCGTTATTATATTCGTAATTAGTGTTATTTACGTTATTACCGTTATTATTATTATTATCGTAAATATTTCTATTATCGTTATTTTTTATCATCGATATAATTATAATTATTATTATTATTATTGCTATTATTTTTATCGTTATTGTTATTTCTATTATCGAAAGTTTTCTTATTTTACTTATAATAGTTATTATTATCGCTATTAACGTTATTACCGTTATTATCGTTATTGTCTTAGTTTTTACAATTGTTATCCTTATTATCGTTATTGTCATATTTATTATCGTTATAATCGTTATTATTTCATTATCAATGTTAATTTCGTTATTATCATTAGGATT
>NW_028197176.1:57500-85000 GCF_050613455.1 Vespa mandarinia | reverse complement strand
ATTATTATTATTTTTATAATTATAATAATAATTATTAATATTATTACTATTATTGTTATTATTATTATTATTATTTTTTAGTTCCATTATGAAGTAGATACGGTAGGGACGTATCGTCGTGCGTTGCGTATTTCGTGCCGTTTTTCATAGTTTATTCTATTCTATCGACTGTAAGTTTCAAATCTCGCGTGTGAATTGCTAATCGGCGAGCATAGGGAGATTATAATGCGAACAAGAAATGGATCATCTCATGTGCTGTTTGTCAAAATGTGCTCGGTTGGATTGTCGTAGATTTGGTCGCCATTACGTGTTAGTTGCGAAACTGTATTCTACGGCTGGACGGCAAACCGGACTTTTTCATCGGGATCTCATTCAGCGCTACCTACCCCAGCGTACGATGGCAGCGCCACCTTCAGCACATGTGACAAACACCACTACGATTAAAGATGAGCCGCCCTCTGGGATTGGCGGATAGAGTCGATCAATATCTACGAGGTTTTGGACGCCATCTCGGATGTTGGCCAGAGCTGCCAACTAGGACATGTTAGTTCCGCGAGCTATATTACATGGCCGGGCGGCAGAGTCGACAGCGAGGACTCATGCAGCGCCATTTACCAGTGTCTAGGACGGCAGAGCCGCCACCAGCGCAAGCGACACTTAATTCCACTACAGAGAAAGACGATAAACTCAATTGCAGGGCATAGGAGGCGCTTCGATCAGAAGGAAAATAAAATAAACTCAAGAGACAATCAACTGTGGGGTTTATATATCCTATGCTTCGATTTTTGGAACGCGGTTGCGAGCATGGCTGTATGGGACGGAACTCGGCAATTTCCACCTAATAATAATACTCCACCAAGGGGAGATGAGGAGCATTTCTCTACTACCGACGACAAGCGTCGTCGGTCCCTGTGATACGAGGAGTGCAACCTCTCAAAAAAAAAACCGGGGCTCATCTGGCTCGGATGAGAACACCCTGTAAGGGCCCCAAGTCAGGGTTACGGCAGGGCCACGAGGACTAGCGGGTACGCTGACGCTGCCCGAAAGGGATGTGCGGTATGATACGTAAAGCGCGGTTCTCGTGGAAAACTCCCGGCGTCAACGCGTCGCACCCACGGGAGTGTCAGGAAGCCGATGAAGGAAGTAGGTGAAAGGCAAGGGCGGATGCTTTATTCCCGACCTTATAGCCAAAAGCTCACGCAGCAATAGGGGTAGTTGTGAGGGTGATCACCCCCACTTCCGGAGACACCGCGTTCGGAGACGGCCAGGCACTCTGGAGGAAGAATTTTGAACACATGGAAAAACAAAGCACAAAAGAAAAACTAAATACACAAAACGAAAAAGACAATAAACAAGAAAGCAGCCCAGAACCATCTGGAAATAACATCGCTACCCAAAACGACAAAAACGTAGGCTCTCAGCCTGCGAAGGGGGCACAACAAAATAGAAAGAAAGAGAAACACGCGCAAGCGAAATTACTCCTTGCCAAAATGAAGCTAGCTATTACTAGACAGCCAAACATAAACAAGGCGATTAAGCAAGGAATCCCAGAACTGGATGATATCATAGACAGTCTCGAGTTCATGTACAATACTCGAGAAAAGGGCAATAAGGGATCGAGGATCCTCATCCGAGTATCAAAGAGTCCTCGGGCTAATTCTACGACTGAGGCCAGCGCAGGTAAGAGAGTAGTCTCAAGCCCGCCGCAGTTGTCTGAGGAAACCCTCAAAAGACCGAGGCAAGAGGCAACGGCGACCGAATCCACCGTGTGTACAGAGATCGTGAAGAAGAAAGGAAATAAGGAGAAACCAGGGACGAAGGCGACGAAACTCCTACATCAGGAGTAAAAGAAGCCGAGAAAATCAGAGGATAGGCCGAGAAAGAGAACTAGGACGGACGCAATCCTTCTGAAACCTGCGCAAGGAAATTAATACGCAGACGTAGTCGGAGTCATCCACCAGCGCTACATGAACAGCGCCTCAGGGGTAGACATTAGATCGGTCCGGCAGACTAGAACCGGAGGGGTTCTCATCGAACTAATGAAGACCACCGTGGATATCAGGGCCTCATTCGCGGAAACCCTGAGAAAAGAGGTAGGAGAAACGAGCAGCATCACGGAACTGGTCCCTAGAACTACTCTGGAGATACGGGACTGTGACTGTTACACCTCGTCGATAGAAGTCGTGGAGGCCCTAAAGAGCACCCTGCCTGGCTAAGAGAGGAAAATCGAAATTAAAATTATGAACCCCAACGCAAGACAACAACGCCTGGCCCTCGTCAAGATTGAAGAAGAAGCAGTTGTGCAGCTTTTAAAGGCCGGTCGAGTGCTGATTGGTTTCATCAGCTGCAGGGTCAGGTGATGGGCAGAAGTGAGGCTTCCGCTGTCTCGATTATGGTCTCTATAGCGCCTCGTGCAAGGGACCTGACCACAGTAAGGTTTGCTATTATTGTGGCAGCACGGGGCACAAGATCAAAGAGTGCAAGTTCAGCGAGCGTACTTGCTTCATGTGCTCAAAAAGCGGTGTTGAAACCAGGAAGCACCTGGCGGGATCAAAGGACTGCAATGCTTTCCAGGAGACCTACGCAACAGCGAAGAAGTAGGAAAAAAGTACTTCAGGGTAACCTGAATAGGAGCAGGACGGCACATCACCTTCTAGCCCAGCTTTGCTTTGAGAAAAGTGCTGATATTGTGCTAATCAGCGAACAGTACCAGGACAGAGCAAGAGTAGGATGGTTCGCAGGCGAATTGGGCAACGCGGCCATCTGGATCCCAGATCCCCGACTAACACATGTGTCGGACCAAGGTTCCGGACGCGGTTACGTTTGGGTGAGACATAACTCGACGACTTATGTCAGTGTATATCTCACTCCTAACGACCGGATAGACGACTTCCAAATCATACTGAACGATCTGGAAGCCGCGCTGCGGGATATGCAAGGGGATCTCATTGTGGCTGGAGATCACAATGCTAAAACTCTCGAATGGGGGGAGGCCTGGCCGGACTCTAGAGGAAGACGAATCATGGAGATGGCGTCGAGACTGGAGCTATCTGTACTCAACACAGGTTCGACGTCAACCTTCTGCAGGCCTGGCTACAGAGAGACAATCCCGGATGTCTCTCTATTCAACGAACACCTTGTGGCAAGAGTCGCAGGCTGGCAGATGATCGAGGATTATTCCGGGAAAGATCATCAGTACATCCTATTCGATGTACATGATACGAGGCCAGCCGTGACAAGTGTAAAGCGACCCCCCCGGTGGAACATTGCAAGAATGGATCGAGAGAGGCTGTCTTCGGTCATGGAGGAAGGATGGTGATCCCAACAAAGTACTTCAGTGAGTCTATCGCCACCTACACAAGCCAGGTTGATTAGCGCAGCAACCATGCAGCTCATCCAAAAGGCTTGTGCGATAACGGTGCCAAAGAATGGCACGAAACCGCAGAGACGCCCTGTATATTGGTGGACGAACGAGATCGCAGATCTACGTAAGAAGTGCTTAAGGCTATGCTGTTTAGCACAACGAGCGAAGAGACGCGACCACGACGCTGCTCCTTTGGCCGCAGACTATCAAGCGGCCAAGAAAGCCCTGAAGAGGACCATTAAGACCAGACAAAGACGGTGCAGGAAGGAGCTGTGCCTGGATGTCGACCAGAATCCGTGGGGATTAGGGTATGTCATCCTCACTCGCAAGCTGAGGACTAACACGCAAGGGACCCCTCAGGACGCGAGGACGTTGGATCACATCGTGCATACTCTATTCCCCCCACAGCAGAAGAGAGAGATCAGCTTGGATGCGCCTGGATTGAGCGAGGTACCGCAATTCACGGAAGAAGAGCTACTCATGGCCGCATCATCTATGCGGAACAGGAAAGCTCCAGGTCCAGATGGACTTCCAGCAGAAATAATCAAAGTCGTCGCGCAAAGTCACCCTGAGCTATTGCTGAAGATATATAATACGTGCCTCAGGGGGGCATCGTTCTCGCTCCATGGAAGAAAGCGAGGCTTGTGCTCATTATCAAGGGCAAGGGTCCAGTAGGGGCATTTTCATCATACAGGCCTATTTGTTTTCTCGATACGGCTGGAAAACTCCCGGAGAAGCTGATAAGGCGAAGGCTGCGTGCAGCCGTGAAGGCAGCGGGAGATCATGCCGGCCGCCAGTACGGATTCCGATCCGGCCTCTCCACCATCCACGCAGTCCTGGAGGTAGTCACAGCCGCGAAAATGATGGAGCGAGGCTATCGTCGAACTCGACCTCTGTGCCTGCTGGCCACCTTAGACATGAGAAATGCCTTCAACTCCGTCAGGTGGGACCTGGCAAGGGAAGCGTTCGAACGTAATTTCGACGTTCCGAAGTACCTACTCCGAATAATTGACGATTATCTAAACGAGCGCTTCCTAGTATACGACACGAGTGACGGTCCAAGAAGCTTGGAATTGACATCGGGGTTGCCCAGGGCTCTATACTAGGACCGGACATATGGAATATATTCTACGACGGTATTTTTCGTATGGCAGTCCCAGACGGTACTTACTTGGTTGGATATGCAGATGACCTTGCAGTTGTCATAACCGCAAGAGACACGAAGGGGGTACAGTTGCTACTCAACCAGGTCATGCAGAGAGTTACCTCATGGATGGAAGACCACAGGCTATCTCTAGCAGCTCAGAAGACAGAGATCGTGCTAATTACGAGGAAGCGCCTCGACAACTTGTGCAGCTTCATTATAGAAGATGCGGCGGTCCAGACTAAGCCGGCTGTCAAATAGCTCGGCGTAATGCTTGACAACAAGCTTAACTATGGTGAGAATATTATAAAGGCAGCTGACAAGGCGGCTATAGTAGTAGCCTCACTGGGCAGGCTCATAGACAATGTTAACGGTCCCCGGCCGTACATGAGGAGACTACTGATGCGTGCCGCCGAAGCAGTGAAGCTTTACGGTGCGTAAGTATGGGCTGAGGCGATGAGAAAACAGAAATAACGCATGCGCATAGCCGCGGTACAGAGAAGGAGCGCCCTCCGAATCGCGTACTTTTACCGCACGGTCTCAGTGCCGGCAGTGCTAGTTGTCGCCGCGGTAATCCCGATCGATCTATTAGTCCAGGAGAGGAAATTCGTCCACCAGCAAAGGTGTGTCATGGGAAAGGAGAAGGCATCAAGGCTTGCCAGGTCTATCAGCATCAAGGCCTAGCAAAGTAGATGGGAGCAGGAACGTAGGGGCAGATGGACTGCTCGACTCATCAGTCAACAAGACAACTGGTTAAATAGGGAGGCGGGAGAAGTCGATTTCTACCTCATCCAATTCCTGACAAGGCTAAGCCTGTTCCGCTCCTACCTGGTTAGAATGAGGATGGTAGCAGACGCCAGCTGCCCCTATGAGGAATCGATCAACGACGACGTCCACCACACATTTTTTTTATGTACTCGGTGGAGCACGACTAGCCTTAGAACAAGACCTTGGAGACATCTCGCCGGACAACATCGTCGAGAAAATACTGCTTGGGCAGAAGGAGTGGAACAAGGGGGCCTGGTACGTCAGGTGAATCTTAAGCAAGAAGATGGAGATGGGTGGCCCATAGAAGTGCCATCAACGTTGTTCCTTGTTCCTGCTACGTAGAGCCGAAGTGGGCGCCCAGTTATAGGACAAGAAGCAGTGGCGCCGTGCTGAAGTAATGCCACATGGTTGTGCCAGGATGCTTTTACTATGCCACTAGAAAGGATATGAGTTTAGTCGGTAGTGCCTATTTCAACGGTGAGTCCGACACTCCAGGGACTTTAAGGGGACCCAAATGGTGAAGGGTTCCTATAGTGGGCAGGGTAGCTGGGTTAGTGCGTAAAGTTTGGCATTCTCAGGCTACCAAAAAAAAATTGTTATTGTTTGTATTTTTATTATTGCTATTATTATTATTGTTGTTACTATTATTATTATTGTTAATATTATTTCTATTATTATTATTATTATTGTTATTGTTATTATTATAATTATTATTATTATTACTATAATTATTATTGTTATTATTATTATTATCATTATAAGTATTATTATTATTGCTATTATTATTATTAAAAATGCCATTATTATTATTACTGTTATTATTATTATTATAAATGCCATTATTATTATTATTACTGTTATAATTATTATTATTCTTCTTATTATCATTACAAATGCCATTATTATTATTACTGTTATAATTATTATTATTGTTATTATCATAAATGCTATTATTATTATTATTACAGTTTTATTATTATTGTTATTATTAGTATTATTTCTTATATTGTTATTATAATTATTATTAATGTTATTATTATTATTTTTATTACTGTTATTATTATTATTATTGTTATTGTTAGTATTATTCTCATAATTGTTATTATTATTGTTATTATTGTTTTTATTACTATTATTACTATTAATGTTATTATTATTATTAATGTAATTGCTATTATTTCTATTATTGTTATTGTTATTATTATTATTATTATTTTTATAATTATTACTATTGTTATTATTATTTTTATCGCTATTATTATTATTGTTTTTATTATTATTACTATTATTATTGTTATTATTTCTATTATTATTATTGTTTTTTTATTATCATTATTACTGTTATTATTATTATTATTGTTATTATTATTAAGGTTATTATTATTGTTTTTGTTATAATTATTGTTATTACTATTACTATAATTGTTGTGGTTGTTATTAGTGTTATTATTGTTATTATTATTATTACTGTAAATATTACTATTATTGTTATAATTAATATTATTACTATTATTGTTATTATCAATATTATTATTATTAATGTTATTATTTCTAATATTATTATTGTTATTGTTGTTATTATTATTATTGTTATTATTATTACTATTGTTATTATTATTGTCATTATTATTATTATTGATATTATTATTATAATTATTAATTTTAATATTATTATTATAATTATTATTATTATTCTTTATATTATTGGTAGTGTTATTATAGTTATTATTATTATTGTAATTATTATTATTATTATTATTACTGATATTATTATTATTATTGTTATTATTACTATTATTATTATTATTATTATTATTATTATTATCAGTATTATTATTATTGTTATTATTTCTATTATAATTATTGTTATTGTTATTATTATTATTATTGTTCTTATTATTACTATTCTTACTATTATTGTTATTATTATTATTGTTATTGTTATTATTATTATTAATGTTACTATTATTACTACTGTTATTATTATTGTTATCATTATTATTATTGTTGTTATTATTACTGTTATTGATTCAATAATGATAATAATAATACTACAATAATAGAAGTAATAATTACAATAACAAGTATATTAATAGAAACAATAACAATTTAGTAATAATAACAATAACGATAGTTTTAATAATTTCAATAGCTATAATAATAACAATAACAATAAGAACCATTATAACAATAACAATGATAATAATAGCAAAAATAGCAATAGAAATAACAATAACAATGATTATATTATTAACTATAACAATAATAAAAATAAAAAAAATACCAATAATTATAACAGTAATAGTAGTAATATTAATAACAATAACAATAATAATAAAAATAACAATAACAAAAATAATAACATTAACAATAACAATAATATTAGTAATAGATATAATAATAATAATAATGACATTAACAATAATAATAATATTATTGTCAGTAACAATGTCAATAATAATAACAGATATAATAACAGTAACAATAATAATAACAAGAATAAAAATGGCAATTCTAACAATGACAATAGTAATTATACCAATAACAAAAATAATAGCAATGACAGTAACAATAAGAATAATAGTAACAATAATAATTACAATAACAATAACATTAATATTTATAATAACAATAGCAATAATACTAAATACAAATGAAATGTTTAAAATAATGACAATAACAATTATAATAACAATAACAATAACAAAAATAATAGTAATAACAACAATGATAATATTAAGAATAAAAATAACAATAGTAATAATAAAAGCTGTAACATCAATAGTAGCATTAACGACAATAATAATATTATTAATGACAATAACAGCAATAATAAATAAATATAATATTAATAATATTAACAATAACAATAATAATAATAATAACAATATCATAAATAACAATAACAACAGTAACAAAAATAATAATAATAGCAGTAAATATTGTAATAATAATAACATTAAAAACAATATTAATAATAACATTAACAATAATAATAATAATAACAATATCAATAATATTAATAATAACAATACCAATAATAATAACAATAAAAATAACAATAATAATAAATATAACAATAATAATAATAATAACAATAACAGTAATAAGATTCTTAACAATAACAATAATAAAGATAATAACAATAACAAAAATAATAGCAATAACAATAATAATAATATTAATAATGACATTAACAACAATAATAAAAATAACAATAAAATGACATTAGTAATAGTAAAACCAATAAAAATAATAATAATAATAATAATAATAATAATAATTACAATAATAGTAACAAATAACAATACCAATAATAATTATAATATTAATAGCAAAAAACCTAATAATACCAACAAGAATAATAATAATAATAATATCAATTATAATAACAATAACAATAATGATAATAAAAACAATAACAATACTAATAATAATAAAAATTACAATAATAATAATAATAATATTTAAAGCATTAATAACAATAACAATAATAATAACAATAACAAGAATAATAATTATAACATTGACAATAATCATAATAATAATAATAACAATAATAATAACATTTACAATTACATTAAAATATTAAAAACAATAATAATAGCTATTACTATAACATTAGTATTTATAATAGCAATATCAACAATCATAATAATTACAAGAACAATAATATTCATATTAACAATAACAATAATAATAACATTAACAATAAAAATAATAATAATAATTGTAATAATAATAATAATACCAATAACTATATTAATAATAATAACAATAATAATAGTAATAATAATAATACTAGTAATAGTGTTAATCACAATAACGATAATAATTATATTAACTATAATGATAATAATAACAATATTAATACTAAAAATAATTACAATATCAATAGTGATATTAATAACAATAATAATAACAATAACAATAATAATAATAATAAAAGTGAAAACAATAATAATAAAAATAACAATAATAATAACAATTATAACAACAATAATATTAACAAATATCAATACAAATAATAATTCCAATAATAATAGCCATAAACATAATAATAACAGTAACAATAATCAAAACAATAAAAATCATAGTAATAATAGCAGTAAACATAAAAATAACAAAAATTATAATAATAATAATAATATTAATAATAATAATAGCAATGATAATGTCGCTAACAATAAAAATAACAATAGTAACAATAACAATAACAATAATAACAGTAGTAATAACAATAAAAATCAAAATAACAACAATAATAATAATAATAATAATAATGACATTACCAATAATAATAATGATAGTAACAATAACATTAACAACAATAATAACCTTAAAAATAACAATAACAATAATAATAACAATATAAATTGTAACAACAATAGCAATATTCATAATAATAACAATTACCATTATATTAAAAATAACAATAACAATTAAAATAAAAGAAACAATAACAGAAACAATAATAATAAAATTAACAATAACAATAACATAAAAATAACAGTAATAATAATAATAATAATAATAATAACAATGACAATAATAATAATAATAATAGTAACAATAGTAATAATTATAACATTAACTATAAAAATAATAACAATGTCAATAATAATAAGAATAACAATAACAAAAATAATAATAGTAACAATAACAATAATAATAATAATACCAGTAACAGTAATAATAATAATAATAATAATAATAATAGTAATTATAATGACATTAACAACAATAATATTAATAGAAACAATAACAAAAACAATAATATTAACTGTAATAATTCCAATAATAATAATAATTACTATAACAATAATAACAATAATAACAGTTACAATAATAATGATAATAATAACAATGAAAATAAGAATAACAAAAATAATAATAATTGCAATAACAATAATAATAACAATAATAACAAGAACAATAACAATAATAATAATAATAATAATAATAATAATAATAATGTCATTACCAATAATAATAATGATAGTAACAATAACAATAACTGCAATAATAACTGTAAAAAATACAATAACAATAATAATTACAATATAAATTGTAACAACAATAGCAATATTTAAAATAATAACAATTACAGTAATAATAATAATAACAATAACAATTATAATAACAAAAACCATTAAAATGAAAATAACAGTAACAATAACAATATAAATAACAATAACAATAACAACAATAATAATAATAACAATGACAATAATAATAATAATAACAGTAACAAAAAGAATAATTATAACATAAACAATAATAATAATAACAATGTAAATAATAATAAGAAGAACAATAACAGAAATAATAATAATGACAATAACAATAATATTCACAATAACAATAACATTAACAATAATAATAATAATACCAGTAAAAATAATAATAATAATGACAATAAAAACAATAATAACAATAACAATAACAATAATGGTAATAATAATAATATTAATAATAATAATAATAATAATAATAATAATAATAATAATTATAATGACATTAACAACAATAATAATGATAGTAACAATAAGAAAAACAATAATATTAATAGAAATATTTACAATAACAATAATAATAACAGAAATAATAACAAGAACTATAATAATAGCAATATGAATAATGATAACAAGAGCAGTAATCATAATAATAACATTTACAATAATATTTTTTTTTGATGGTCTGAGAATGCCAAACTTTATGCACTAACCCAGGGACCCTGCCCACCAGAATGACCGTTCACCATTTGCGTCCCCCTTAAAGTCCATGGAGTGTCGGGCTCACCGTTGGAATAGACACGACTGACTAATCTCATATCCATCCTAGTGACATAGTAAAACCATCACGTCACCGCCATGTGGCATTACCTAAGGATGGCGCTACTTCTTCTTGTCCCATAATTGGACTACCTCTTCGGCTCTACGTGGCAGGAATCAGGAGCAACGTTGGTGGCTCTTCTATGGGCCACCCATCTCCTTCTTCTACTTGCTTAAGATTGACCTGACGTACCAGGCCAACTTGTTCCACTCCTTCTGCCCACGCAGCATTTTCTCGACGATGTTGTCCGGCGAGATGTCTCCAAGGTCTTGTTCCATTGCTAGTCGTTCAGTGTCCCACCGAGGACATAAAAAAAATGTGTGGTGGACGTCGTCGTTGATCGATTCCTCATAGGGGCAGCTGGCGTCTGCTACCATCCTCATTCTAACCAGGTAGGAGCGGAACAGGCCATGCCCTGTCAGGAATTGGGTGAGGTAGAAATCAACTTCTCACGCCTCCCGATTTATCCAGCTGTCTAGCAGACTGATGAGTCGAACCGTCCATCTGCCCCGATGCTCCTGATCCCATCTGTTGTGCCAGGTGTCGAAGCTGGTAGACCTGGCGAGCCTTGATGGCCTCTCCTTTCCCAGGACACACTTTTGTTGGTAGACGAATTTCCTCTCCTGGGCTAATAGATCGATCGTAATTAACCCGGCGACAAACAGCACTGCCGGCTCTGAGATGGTGCGGTAAGAGCACGCGATTCGGAGGGCACCCCTCCACTGTACCGCTGCTATGCGCTTGCGGTATTTCTGTTTTCGCAGCGCCTTGGCCCATACTTCCTGAGCGTACAGCACCACTGCTTCGGCGGCACGCATCAGTAGTCTCCTCATGCACGGCCGGGGACCATTGACATTGGCCATGAGCATGCCCAGTGAGGCTACTACTTTTGCTGACTTGTCGGGAGCCCTCATAATACGTTCTCCATAGTTAAGCTTGTTGTCAAGCATAACCCCTAGATATTTGACAGCCGACTTAGTCTGGACCGCCGCGTCTCTTACAAAGAAGCTGCGCAAGGTGTTGATGCGCTTCCTCGTAATTAGCACGATTTCTGTCTTCTGGGATGCAACAGATAGCCCGTGGTCTTCCATCCAAGAGGTAACTCTCCGTATGACCTGGTTGAGAAGCAACAGTACCCCCTTCGTGTCTCTTGCGTTGGAGTTCGTCATCTTAATTTCGATTTTACCCGCGTAGCCTAGCAGGACCCTCTTTAGGACCTCCTCGATTTCTATCGACGAGGTGCAGCAGTCACAGTCCCGTATCTCTAGCGTAGCTCTAGGGACCAGTTCCGTGATGCTGCTCGTTTCTCCTACTTCTTTTCTCAGGGTTTCTGTGAATGAGGCCCTGATATTCGCAGTGGTCTCGTTTAGTTCAAGGAGAACCTCTCCGGTTCTGGTCTGCCGGACCGATCTATTGTTTACCCCTGCGGCGCTGCTCTTGATGCGCTGACGGATAGCTCCCACCACGTTTGCGTAAGATTTATTTTGCGCAGGTTTCAGGAGGATCGCGTACGGCTTCGTTCTCTTTCTCGGCCTGACGTCCGATTAGCTTGACTTCTTTTTCACCTGTTGTTGGTGTTACGACGCCTTTCTCGGTGGTTTCTCCTTATTTCTTTTCTTCTTGACGACATCCGTCCACTTGGTGGCTTCGGACGTCGTCGTCTCTTGCCTCGGTCTTTTGAGGCTTTCTTTGTGTAACTGCGGCGGGCTTGTGGCTACTCTTTTAACCGCGCCTGCATCTGTTATAGAGTTTGCCCTAGTGTTCTGAGACAATCGGGCGAGGGTCCTCGCTCCCTTCTTGACCTTTTTTCGTGAATTGAACATAAACTCGAGACTGTCAATAATGTCCTCAAGTTCTGGGAGCTCTTGCTTAATAGCGTTGTTCACTTTAGTCTGTCTAGTAATAGCTGACTTCATTTTGGCAAGGAGGGATTTCGCTTGTGCGAATTTCTCACTCTCTCCATCTTGGGTTGTCCCCATCGCAGGCTGGATAAGTGCGGTAAAGCCGGAAAGCTGAAAGCCATCAACGACTCTGGCAGCATTCTGCCACACCTCCAAGTGGCTTTCGTCATATGTTACCCTTCCTAGAACTTTTGTCACACCGCAGGCCAGGTCGCCTACCTGTGGTACACTTCCTGATGCTTCTTCCAGAGCTGGGCCCAGGATGCCAACATTAAACTCCTGGCAGTTGATGGATGACGTCGGCTGGTGGCCTACTATACCACCAACAGATACCGTCTTGGCGTGGGTGACCCTCCCACGCCAGCTATTTTCTATCGCTGTACTATCTATCATGAGTAATATTCTTTTGGGAGGCATGCTCCCCAATAGATAGGAATGGAATGGAAAGGACATAGAGAGTAAGAGAAAGAATAGAAAAAGATATTATATGAGAAAAAAGGAAGGAATAGCCGTTCAAGAACATTCACACGCCATTCACACAGTCCCATTTAGTCGCCTCTTACGACAAGCAGGGATTACTGTTGGAGTATACTACTTCCCCCTACCCACTGGGAGGAATAAAAATAACAATAGCATTTATAGTAATAATAACAATAACAATAACAATAATAATAATAAAAACAATAAAAGTAATAAGAAAAATAACAATAACGATAATAATAACAAAACAATAACAATAATAATAACAATAACAATAATTATGTTAATACAGATAAATACAAAAATAGCAAATTCAGTAATAATAATAATAACAATGACAATAGTAATAGTTATAACAACAACAATAATAATAACAATAACAATAACAATAACAATAATAATGACAATAACAATAACAATAATAATAATATTAAAAATAACAATAACAATAATAATAACCATGACAATAACAATACTAATAATAATAACAATAACAATAATCATAATAATAATAATAGCAACAACAATAATAATAATAATAACAATAAGAGTATTAATAACAATAACAATAATGATATCTATTACAATAACAGAAATAATAATATTAAATATAACAGTAATAATAATAATACCAATAACACCAAATAAAAATAACAATAACAATAATATTAGTAAAAACAATACTATTAGTAATAATAAAAACAATTGCAATAATAATAGGAATATTAATAATAATAATAAAAGCAGTAACAATTATAATTACAATAACAATAACAATTATAATAATAATAACAATAATAGCAATAATTATAATAACAGTAAGAATAATAATAATAATAACAATAAAAATAAAAGTAATAATAATAATAACAATAACGATGCCATTAACAATAAAAATAACAATAATAATAATAATAACAATAACTATACTAATAGTAATAACAATAACAATACACATAATAATATTAATAATAATAACAATAACGATGACATAACAATAAAAATAACAGTAATAATAATAATAACAATAACTATAGTAATAGTAATAACAATAACAATACCAATAATAATATTAGTAACAACAACTATAATAATAATTATAACAATAATAATAATCATAATAATAACAATAACAATTATAATATTAATAACAATAACAATGCAAATAATAATAAAAACAACAATAACAATAATAATAATCTGAACAACAACAATAATAATAACAATAACAATACCAATAATAATAAAAGTAACAATAATAATAATAATTCCAATAACAAATAACAATTACAATAATAATGATAATAACAATATAAATAACAATAATAATAATAATAACAACTACAATAATAATAAAAAAAACAGTAACTATAACAAATATAATAATAATAATAATGACAATTATAATAACAATAACATTAATAATAACAATAATTATAAACAAAAACATTAGTAATAATGGTAAAAATAGAAATAAACATAACAACATCCATAACAAAAATAAAAATAATAACAATAGCAATAGTAATAGTTATAACAATAACAATAGCAATAATAATAATAATAACAATGACAATAATAATAATAATAACAATAACAATAATGATAACAATATTAATGACAATAACAAACATAATAATAGCAATAATAATAATTACAACTATATCAATATTAATAACAATTACAATAATAATAGAAATGACAATAATAACAAAAATAACAGTAACAAAACTAATAACAACAATAATAACACTGAAAATAATAATTCTAATAACAATAACAATTATAATAATAATAGCAGTGATAATAATAATAAGAAAAACAAAAACAATAGTAATAATAAAGACAATAAAAATAATAATAATTACAACAATATGAATAATTATAATAATAACAATAATAATAAAAATATAAATAAAAATAATAACTATAACAATAACAATAAATAACTCAATGACAATAATAATAGTAATTACAATAACAAAAATAATAACGAATGACACTAAAAATAATAATATTATTGACAATACCATTAATAATAATAATAGAAATAATAATAATAATAACAACAAAAATAATAATAATAATAATTATAGAAATAATAACAATATCATTAATGACAATAACAATAATAATAATAATAACAATAATTATAATAATAATAGTTACAAAAATAATAACAATACGAATAAAAATAATAATAACAATGGCAATGTTAGTAATAACAATAACAATAATATTGACAATAACAACAACAGAATTAATCATAATATTAATGACAATAACAATAATATTTATAATAGTTATAATAATAATTATAGTAATAACAGTAATATTAATAATAACAATATCAATAAAAATAATAATAGTAATAGTAACAATAACAATTATAATAATTATAAGAATAACGATAATAATAATAATGACATTAACAAAAATAACAGTAATATCTATAACAATATTAATAACAATATAAATAACGATAATAATATTAATAACAATAACAATAACAATAACAATAATACTATCAATAACAATAAAAATAATAATAATAATTATTATAACAGAACAATAATAATAACATTAACTTTAACAGAAACAATAATAATAACAATAACAATAATAATAATAATAACAATAGCAGTATTAATAAAAATACTAATGACAATAACAATAAAATTATAATAACAATAATAGTAATAATAACAATAACAATAATAAGAACAATAACAATTATAAAAATAGTAGCAGTAATAATGATAATAATAATAACAATAACAATAATAATAATAATAACAATAACAAAAATTATAAAATAACAAAAACACTAATAATAATAATAACAAAAACAATACTAAAATTAATAACAATAACAATAGTAATAATAATAAAAACAATAATAACATTAATAATGATAATTATAATAACAATAACAATAATAATAATAAAAATAGAAATAATCATAATAACAACAATAACAATAATAATATTAATAACAATATCAATAATAATAATAATAGCAGTAACTATATTAATAACAATAAAAATAACAATAACAATAAAAATAATAATAATAATAACAATAATAATAATAACAATAGAAATAATAATAATAATAACAATAACAATTTCAATTATAATAACAATAGTAATAATCATAATAATAATAATAACAATAACAATAATAATAATAATAAGAGTAACAATAACATTAACAATAATAATAACAATAACAAAAGTAATAATAATAACAAAAATAAATAATAATAATAAATATAACAATGAAAATAATAACAATAAAAATACCAATAACAATATCAATAATAATAAATATTACAATAACAATAATAATAACGAACAACAATAGTAGTAGTAATAATAATAATTATGTAAATCTTAATAATAGTAACAGTAACAATAATAATAGTATTAAAAACTATTATAATATTATAATAATAATGATAAGAATAATAATAACAATAATATTAATAATAATAATAACAATAACGATAATAATATTAACAATAAGAACACCGATAATAATAATAATAATAATAACAATAAGAATTTTAATAATAATAACAATAATAATAATAATAATAATATCAATACTATTAGTAATAAGAAAAACTATAAAAATTATGATAAAATTAAAAATAATTATAAAAATAAAAATAATTATAATAACAAAAATTGCAATAATAATAATGACAATAACAATAATGATAACAATATCAATAACAATAATATTAACAATATCAAGGACAATAATAATCCTAATAACAAAAACAAACATTTTAATAAAAATGATAAAAATAATAATAAAAATGTCTATAACAATATTAATAATAATAGCAATAACACTAATGAGAAGATTATCAATCATAATAAAAAATAGCAGTAACAATAATAATAACAATAACAATAATAATAAAGATAACAATATCAATAATAATAATAATTACCATAATAATAACAATAACATTAACAAAAATATAATTAATAATAATAAAAATATTAATGATAATAACAATAACAATAATCTTAATAATAACAATAACAATAATAATAATATTAACAGTAACAATAATAATAATAATTATAATGACAATGACAAACGTAATAACAATAACAATATTATTAATAATACCAATAACATTAACAATAATAATAACACTTACAATAACAGTAATAATAACAATAACAGTAATAATAATAACAGTAACAATAACAATAATAAAGATAATGACAATAACGTAATAACAATAACAATAACATTAATAATACCAATAACAATAACAATAATATTAACAATTACAATAACAGTAATAACAACAATAACCGTAATAATACTTATAACAATAACAATAATAATAACAATAACAATAAAAATAATAATAATAATAGCAATAATAATTACAATAACAATAATAATAATAATAATAAAATAACAATAACAATAATAATAATAATACTAATAACAATTTTTTCTTTTGTTAGTATAAGAATGCAAAACTTTACGCACTAACCCAGGGATCCTGCCCGCCAGAGGGTCCCTTCACCATTTGGGTCCCCCTCAAAATCCATGAAGTGTCGGGCTTACCGTTGGAATACGCACTAAGGACTAAACACATATCCATCCAAGTGGCATAGTAAAACCGTCCCGAAAACGCCATGTGGCATTACTTCAGCATGGCGCCATTGCTTCTTGTCCTTTAACTATACTACCTCTTCGGCTATACGTAGCAAGAACCAGGAGCAATATTAGTGGCTCTTCTATGGGCCACCCATCTCCTTCCTTTTCTTGCTTAAGATTGACCTGACGTACCAGGCCACCTTGTTCCACACCATCCAACACGCAGCATGTACTCGACGTTGTTCGGCGAGATGTCTCCAAGGTCTTGTTCTAAGGCTAGTCGTGCGGCGCTCCACCGAGTACATAAAGAAGATGTGTGGTGGGCGTCGTCTATGGTCGAGTCCTCCCAGGGGCAGTTAGCGTCTGCTACCTACCTCATTCTAGCCAGGTAGGAGCGGAACAGGCCATGCCATGTCAAGAATTGTGTGAGGTAGAAATGAACTTCTCCTGCCTCCAGATTTATCCAGTTGTGTAGCTTACTGATGAGTCGAGCAGTCCATCTGCCCCTACGTTCCTGCTCACAGATACTTTGCCAGGCCTTGATGCTGATAGACCTGGCGAGCCTTGATGCCCTCACCATTCCCAGGACACACCTTTGCTGGTAGATGAATATCTTCTTCTGGGCTAATAGATCGATCGGGATTACCCCGGCGACAACTAGCACTGCCGGCTCTGAGTCCGAGCGTTAAGAGCACGCGAATCGGAGGGCGCCCCTCCACTGTACAGCGGCTATACGCTTGCGGTATTTCTGTTTCCGCAGCGCCTCGGCCGATACTTCCGCAACGTACAGCATCACTGCTTCGGCAGCACGCATCAGGTGTCTCCTTATGCACGGCCGGGGACTATTGACATTGGCCATGAGCATGCCAAGTGAGGCTACTACTTTTGCCGTCTTGTCGGCTGCCCTGATAATAAGCTCTCCATAGCTAAGCTTGTTGTCAAGCATTACGCCGAGATATTTGACAGCCGACTTAGTCTGGATAGCAGCGTCTCCTACAATGAAGCTGCGCAAGGTGTTGATGCGCTTCCTCGTAATTAGCTCGATCTCTGTCTTCTGGGCTGCTAGAAATAGCCCATGATCTTCCTTCCAGGAGATAACTCTCCGCATAACCTGGATGAGCAGCAACTGTGCGCCTCCGTGTCTCTTGCGGTTATGAGAACTGCAATCTCATCTGCGTACCCAACCAAGAAAGTACCTACTGGGACTGCCATACGAAACATACCATCATAGAATATATTCCATATATCCGGTCCCAGTATGGAGCCCTGGACTGCCCCCGAAGTCAATTCCAAGCTTCTTGGACCATCACTCGTGTTGTACACTAGGAAGCGCTAGTTTAGATAATCGTCAACAATTCGTAGTAGGTACTTCGGAACGCCGAATTTATGTTCGAGCGCTACCCTTGCCAGGTCCGACCTGACGGTGTTGAAAGCATTTCTAACGTCTAAGTTGGCCAGCAGGCACAGAGATCGAGTTCGATGATTGCCTCGCTCCATGATTTTAGCGGCCGTGACCATTTCCTGGACTGCGAGGATGGTGGAGAGGCCGGATCGAAATCCGTACTGGAGGGTGGCAAATTCCCCTGCTGTCTTCACGGCTGCGTGCCGCCTTGACCTAAACAGCTTCTTCAGGAGTTTTCCAGCAGTATCGAGCATACAAATAGGCCTGTATGATGAAGCTGCCCCTACTGGGCCCTTGCCCTTGCTAATGACCTCAAACCTCGCTGTTTTCCATAGAGCGGGGAAGATGCCACCCCTGAGGCACATGTTATACATGTTCAGCAAGAGCTCAGGGTTACCTTGCGCGACGACTTTGATTATTTCTGCTGGAATTCCGTCTGGACCTGGAGCTTTCTTGCTCCGCATAGAAGATGCGGCCCTGAGTAGCTCTTCTTCCGTGAATTGCGGTACCTCGATTATGCAGGGCGCATCCAAGCTGATCTCTCTCTTCACCTTTGAGGGGAATAGAGTATGCACGATGTGATCCAACGTCCTCGCGTCCTGAAGGGACCCTTGCGTGTTGGTCCCCAGCTTGCGTGTGACGATGAAGTACCCTAATCCCCACGGATTCTGGTCGACATCCAGGCACAGCTCCTTCCAGCACCATCGTTGACTGGCTTTGATGGTCCTCTTCAGGACTTTCTTGGCCGCTTGATAGTCTGTAGCCAAAGGAGCAGCGCAGGGGTCGCGTCTCTTCGCTCGTTGTACTAAACGGCGTAGCCTTAAGCACTTCTTGCGAAGATCTGCGATCTCGTTCGTCCACTAGTATACTGGGCGTCTCTGCAGATTCGTGCCATTCTATGGCACCGCTATCGCGCAAGCCTTTAGGATGAGCTGCATGTTAACTGCGTTAATCAACCTGGCTTGTGCGAGTGGCGATAGACTCGCGGAAGTATTTTGTTGGGATCTCCATCCTTCCTCTATGACCGAAGACAGACTCTCTCTATCCATTTTTACAATGTTCCACCGGGGAGGTCACTTAACACTTGTCACGGCTGACCTTCTATCATGTACATCGAGTAGGATGTACTGATGATCGCCCCCGCTATAATCCTCGATCACCTGCCAGCCTGCGACTCTTGCCACATGGTGTTCGTTGGCTAGAGAGACATCCGGGATTGTCTCTCTATAGCCAGGCCTGCGGAAGGTTGAAGTCGATCCTTTGTTGAGTACTGATAGCTCCAGTCTCGACGCCACCTCAAATGTCCGTCTTCCTCTGGTGTTCGGCATGGCCTCCCCCCATTCCAGAGCTTTGGAATTGAGATTTCCAGCCACAATAAAATCCCCTTGCATTTACCGCAGTACGTCTTCCGGATCGTCCAGTTTGGTATGGAAGTCGTCTATCCGGTCGTTCGGGGTGAGATATACGCTGACATATGTCGTCAAGTTATGTCTCACCCAAACGTAGCCGCGTCCGGATCCTTAGTCCGACACATGTATTAATCTGTGATCTGGGATCCAGATTGCCGCGCTGCTCAATTCGTCTGCGTACCATCCTACTCCTACTCTGTCCTGGTACTGTTCACTGATTAGAACAATATCGGCATTTTTTTCAAAGCAGTGTTGGGTTAGAAGGTGATGCGCCGTCCTGCCCCTATTCAGATTACCCTGTAGTACTCTCATCCTTTTTTCCTCTTGTTGGCTGTTGCAAGGGCCTCCTGCAAAGCTTTGCAGGCCCTTGATCCTGCCAGATTCTTCCCAGTTTCAAAAACGACATTTGTGCACAAAAAGCACTTATGCTCACTCACCTTGCACTCCTTGATCTTGTGCCCCAAAGAACTTTATAATTGGTTTAAGCACTCCACGCAGTCCAGGAGGTGGTCACGGCCGGTAAGATAATGGAGCGAGGCAATCGTCGAAGTCGACCTTTGTGCCTGCTGGCCACCTAAGACGTGAGAAATGACTTCAACTCCGTCAGGTGGGACCTGGCAAGGGAAGCGTTCGAATGTAAGTTCGGCATTCCGAAGTACCTACTCCGAATTGTTCACGATTATCTAAACGAGCGCTAGCTAGTATACAACACGAGTGATGGTCCAAGAAGCTTGGAATTGACATCGGGGGCAGCCCAGGGCTCCACACTGGGACCGGATAAATGGAATATAATCTACGACGGTACCTTTCGTATGGCAGTCCCAGGAGGTACTTTCTTGGTTGGGTACGCAGATGAGATTGCAGTTCTCATAACCGCAAGAGACACGGAGGCGCACAGTTGCTGCTCATCCAGGTCATGCGGAGAGTTATCTCCTGGATGGAAGATCATGGGCTATCTCGAGCAGCCCAGAAGACAGAGATCGAGCCAATTACGAGGAAGCGCATCAACACCTTGCGCAGCTTCATTGTAGGAGACGCTGTTGTCCAGACTAAGTCGGCTGTCAAATATCTCGGGGATATGCTTGACAACAAGCTTATCTTTGGAGAGCGTATTATGAGGGCTACCGACAAGTCGGCAAAAGTAGTAGCCTCACTGGGCATGCTCATGGACAATGTCAATTGTCCCCGGCCGTGTAGGAAGAGACTACTGTTGCGTGCAGCCGAAGCTGTGATGCTATACGGTGCGGAAGTATGGGCCGAGGCGCTGCGAAAACAGAAATACCGAAAGCGCATAGCCGCGATACATTGGAGGGGCGCCCTCCGAATCGCGTGCTCTTACCGCACGGACTCAGAGCCGGTAGTGCTAGTTGTCGCCGGGGTAATCACGATCGATATATTAGCCCAGAAGAGGATATTCATCTACCAGCAAAGGTGTTTCCTGGGAATGGAGAGGGCATCAAGGCTCGCCAGGTCTATCAGCATCAAGGCCTGGTAAAATAGATGGGAGCAGGAACGTAGGGACTACTCGACTCATCAAATAGCTAGACAACTGGATTAATCGTGAGGCCGGAGGAGTTGATTTCTACCTCACCCAATTCCTGACAGGGCATTGCCTGTTCCACTCCTACTTGGCTAGAATGAGGTAGGTAGCTGACGCCAACGGCCCCTATGGGGACTCAATCAACGACGACGCCCAACACACATTCTTTTTATGTACTCGGTGGAGCGTCAAACGACTAGCCTTGGAACAAGTCCTTGGCGACATCTCGCCGGACAACGTCGTCGAGAAAATGCTGCGTGGGCAGAAGGAGTGGAACAAGGTGGCCTGGTTCGTCATGTCAATCTTAAGCAAGAAGATGAAGGAGATGGGTGGCCCATAGAAGATCCACCAACGATACTCCTGGTTCCTGCCACGTAGAGCCGAAGAGGGAGTCCAGTTAATGGACAAGAAGCAGTGGTTCTATCCTGAAGTAATGCCACATGGCGTTGCCGGGATGGTTTTACTATGCCACCAGGATGGATATGTGTTTAGTCGGTAGTGCCCATTCCAAAGGTGAGCCCGACACTCTAGGGATCTCAATGGGCGAAACAAATAATGAAGCTCTCCTCTGGCGGGCGGAGTCCCTGGGTTAGTGTGTAAAGACTGGCATTCTCAGACCATCAAAGAAAAATATTACTAATATTTTAATTGTTATTGTTATAATTACTGTTATTCGTTTTATTATTATTATTGCTATTGTTAATAATATTTGTTATTTTTATTACTATTGTTACTGTTATTATTATTATTATTGTTCTGGATATTACTATTGTTATTGTTATTGTTATAATTATAGTTATTATTATTATTATTATTATTGTTATTGTTATTATTATTGTTACTATTATTATTATTATTATTATTATTATTATTGTTATTGTTGTTATTATTGTCTTTCTTTTTCTTATTATTACTACAATTGTTATTATTATTATTATTGTTATTGTAATTATTATAATTTTTGTTATAGTTATTATCATTGGTATTATTATTATTATTATTGTTGTGGTTACTAATACTATTATTACTATTGTTATTGCAATTATTATTAATATTGTTATTCTAATAATTATTGTTATTTTTATTATTTCTCTGATTGTTATTATTATTGCTATTATTATTATTATTGTTATTATTGTTATTGTTATTGTTATTATTATCATTACTTATACTTTTATTGATATTTATATTATTATTACTATTATTATAATTGTTATTATTATTATTATTGTTGTTGTTATATTTATTATTACTGTTATTAATATCATTATTATTATTGTTTTGATAATGTTATTATTATTATTATTGTTCTTATTATTATAGTTATTTTTATCATTATTATAATTGTTCTTGTCATTATTATTGTTATTGTTATTATTATTATTATTATTGTTATTATTATTGTTATTTTTATTGTTACTATTATTATTATTGTTATTATATTTATTATTGTTATTGTTATCATTATGATTATTTTTATTTTTATTATTATTATTATTGCTATTGTTGTGATTATTGTTATTGTTATTATCATTACCATAATTATTATTATTGCTGTTGTTGTTATTAATATTGTTATTGTTATTGTTATAATTATTTTTATTGATATTTTTGTTACAATTGTTATTGTCATTAATATTATCATTTTCATCGCTACTGTTATTATTATTATTTTTGTTAATTATATTAATATTATTATTGTTATTGTTATTATTATAATTATTGTTATTGTTATTATTATTTTTATTGTTATTGTTATTATTATGATTATTGCTATAGAATATTTATTGTTGTTGTTATTATTGTTATTGATATTATTATTATTATTGTTATTGCCATTATTATGATTATTGTTATAATTATGATTATTGTGGTTGTTATTATTGTTATTGATATTGTTATTGTTAATATTAATGTTTTTGTTATAGTTATATATATTGTTATTGTTATATAATTATTATTATTATTATTATAGCATTTTTGTTATTATTATTATTTTTATTGTTATTTTAATTATGTTTGTTATTGTCATTTATATTATTATTATTACTGTTATTGTTATCATTGTTAGTTAGGTTATTGTTATTATTATTGTTTTTGTTATTATTATTGTTATTGCTATTGTTATTATTATTATTCTTGATATTGTTATTATTATTATTATTACTACTGCTATTATTATCAATATTATTGTTATTGTTATTATTATTATTTTTGCCATTGATATTATTATTATTATTATTATTTTTACTATTATTATTATTATTTTTGTTATTATTATTATTTTTGTTATTGCTATTAATATTATTATTGTTATTATTATTATTATTTTTATTGTTATTATTATTATTATTGCTATTGATATTTTTATTATTATTTTTATTGCTGTTTTTATTATTATTATTGTTATGGTTATGATTATTGTTATTGTTATTATTATTATTATTACTGTTATTATTATTATTATTATTATTGATGTTATTATTGTTGTTGGTATTATAATTATTATTGTTATTATTATTATTATTAAAATTGTAATTGTCATTGTCATTATTATTATTTTTGTTATTCTTATTATTAATATATTTGTCATTATTATTATTTTTTTTATTCGTATTATTAATATAGTTCTTATTATTATTATTATTATTCTCGGTATTGTTATAGTTATTATTATTTTTATTTTTATTTTTCTTATTATTGTTATTGTTATTGCTATAATTATGATTACGGCTGATTTTTTTATTACTATTATTGTTATTTATATTATTATTATTATTGTTATTATTTTACTATTGTTATTGTTATTATTATTATTATATATTATTTTTATTGTCATTATTATTATTATTGTTATTGGTACTATTATTGTTATAGTTAATATTACTGTTGGTGTTATTATTATTGATATTGATCTGATTATTAATATTATTTTTGTTATTGCTATATTTATTATTACTGTTATTGTTACTATTATTATTGCTGTTATAGTTATTATTATTGTTATTGCTATTTTTATTATTATCGTTTTTGTTATGATTATTATTATTATTGTTATTATTATTATTTTTGATATTGCTATTAATATTATTATTATGATTGTTATTGTTATTATTACATTTATTGTTGTTATTGTAGTAATTATTATTATTATTATTGTTATTGTTGTTAATATTGTAATTGTTACTATAATTGTTATTGTTATTGTTATTGTTATGATTATTGTTATTGTTATTATAATTATTATGAAAATTATTATTATTATTGTAGTTGTTATTATTATTGTTATTGCTATTGTTATTCTTAGAATTATTTTTATTCAAGCTTTTGTTACAATTGTTATTGTCATTAATATTATCATTCTTATTGCTACTGTTATTATTATTATTTTTATTATTGTTATTATAATTATTATTATTATAGATATTGTTAATATTATTATTAATGTTATTATTAAGATTGTTGTTATTTTCATCATTATTATAATTATTATTTTTATTGATTTTATTATAATTTTTTTATTGTTATCATTATTATTATTGTTATCGTTGTTATTATTACTGTTTTTGTAATTAAAATTATTATTATTATTGATATTGTTGTTATTATTGCTATTGTTATTGTTATTACTATTGTTTTTAATATTATAACTGTTCATATATTTAATATTGTTATTGTCATTAATACATTATTATTATTGTTATTTTTATTGTTATTATTATTATCATTGGCATTGAAATTATTATTGTTATTGTTATTGTTGTTATTATTATTATTGTTATTGTTATTATTGATGTTATTATTATTAATATTGATAGTGTTATAATAAGAGTAACACGATTAATAACTCTAATAACAATAATAATAATTAAAATAATAATAAGTATAAAATTAACAATAATAATATTGATAACAATAACAATAATAATAAGAACAATAACAAAATAATAATAATAACTATAACAATAATATTAATAATGACAATAATAAGACAATAACTATAATAATAACAATAACAATAACAATAATAATAATAACATTAACAGTAATAATAATAATAAGAGTAACAATAATAATAATAATATCAATATCAATAATAATAAATGTAACTGTATCAATAATAATAAAAATAACAATATCAATAATAATAATAATAACAATACCAATAATAATAACAATACTCTAATAATAACACCAATAACAATAATGATAATAGAAATAATAATTATAATAAATATAACAATAATAATAATAATAACAACAACAATAAAAATAAAAACAATAACAGAAATAATAATAATAACAATAACAATAATAATAATAATGACAATATTAAGACAATAAATATAATAATAAGAATAAGAATAACAATTATAATAATACTGACATTAACAATAATAACAATAAGAGCAAGACATTAATAATAATAATAACAATAAAAATAACAATTAGAAAGTAAATAAAAATATCATTAATAATAACAATGACAGTAAAAATAATAATAATATCAGTAACAAAAGTAAAAATAATCACAATAGAAATAATAATAATAATAACAGTAACAATAATAATAACAATAACAATAATACCAATAAAGATAATAATAGTAATAATAATAACAATAAAAATAATAATAACAATGAAAATAATAAGACAATAACTATAACAATAATTATAACGATATGAATAATGTTAAAAATATCATTAAAAATATTAATAATAATATCAATAACAATAATAATAAGACTATTAATGACAATTACTATAAATAGAATAATAATAATAATAATAATAATTGCAATAACAATAATGATAATAATAAAAACAATGTCAAGAGTAATAATAATAATAATAATAATAATAATAAATACAATAACAACAACAATCATAGAAATAATAAAAATAAAAATTATCATAATAATAACAATAATAACAATAATAATAATAACTATAACAATAATAATAATAATAACAATAGTAATAATATTAATAATAACAATAACAATATTAATAATAATAAC
>NW_028197176.1:40000-52500 GCF_050613455.1 Vespa mandarinia | reverse complement strand
AATAATAATAACAATAACAATGATAATAATAATAACAATAACATTTATAATAATAATAACAAAAATAATTATAATTATAGTAACCAAAACAATAATAATAAAAATAACAATATCAGTAAAATAATAATAACAATATCATTAATAAAAACGATAACAAATATAATAACAATAACAATAATAATAATAACAATAACAATAATAAAAATAACAATAACAATAATAACAACAATAACAGTAATAATAATAATTACAATAACAATAGAAATAATAATAATAATAACAATAATAGTAATAATAACAGTAATAATAATAATAATCATAACAATAGCAATAATAATAATAATAAAGTAATTATAATAACAATATCAATAATAATAATAATAACAATAATAATAAAAATATCAATAAACATAATAATAGCAATAGTAATAACAGTAACAATAGTTACAATTTTTTTTTTGATGGACTGAGAATGCCAGTCTTTACGCACTAACCCAGAGACCCCGCCTGCCAGAGGAGCCCTTTACTATTTGGTTCCACCATTGAGATCCCCGCAGTGTCGGGCTTACCATTGGAATTGGCACTACTGAATAAACATTGATGCCTCCTCCTTTCTCAGAACACACCTTTGCTGGTAGACGAATATCCTCTCCTGAACTAATAGATCGATCGGGATTACCCCGGCGACAACTAGAACTGCCGGCTCTGAGACCGTGCGGTAAGAGCACGCGATTCGGAGGGCGCCCCTCCTCTGTACCGCAAATATGCGCTTGCGATATTTCTGTTTTCGCAGCGCTTCGGCACACACTTCCGCACTGTACAGCATCACTGTTCGGCAGCACGCATCAGTAGTCTCCTCATGCACGGCCGGGACTATTGACATTGGCCATGAGCATGCCCAGTGAGGCTACTACTTTTGCCGCCTTGTCGGCTGCCCAAATTATATGATCTCCATAGTTAAGCTTGTTGTCAAGCATAACCCCGAGATATTTGACAGCCGACTTAGTCTGGATAGCAGCGTCTCCTACAATGAAGCTGCGCAAGGTGTTGATGCGCTTCCTCGTAATTAGCTCGATCTCTGCCTTCTGGGCTGCTAGAGATAGCCCATGGTCTTCCATCTAGGAGATAACTCTCCGCATGACCTGGTAGAGCAGCAACTGTGCTCCTCCGTGTCTCTTGCCCCTCCGTTATGACAACTGCAATGTCATCTGCGTACCCAACCAAGAAAGTACCTTCTGCGACTGCCATACGGAAGATACCGTCGTAGAATATATTCCATATATCCGGTCCCAGTATGGAGACCTCGGCTGCCCCCGGTGTCAATTCCAAGCTTCTTGGACCATCACTCGTGTTGTATACTAGGAAGCGCTAGTTTAGATAATCGTCAACAATTCGGAGTAGGTACTTGGGAACGACGAACTTACGTTCGAGCGCTTCCCTTGCCAGGTCCGACCTGATAGAGTTGAAGGCATTTCTCACGTCTAAGGTGGCCAGCAGGCACAAAGATCGAGTTCGATGATTTCCTCGCTCAAACATTTTAGCGGCCGTGACAACCTCCAGGACTGCGTGGATGGTGGAGGGGCCGAATCGAAATCCGTACTGGCGGGCGGCAACATCCCGAGCTGCCTTCACGGCTGCGTGTAGCCGTGGCCTTAGCAGTTTCTCCAGAGGATTTTCAGCCGTATCGAGGTTACAAGTAGGCCTGTATGATGAAACTGCACCTACTGGACCCTTGCCCTAGATAATGAGCACAAGCCTCGCTTTCTTCCATGGAGCGGGGAAGATGCACCCAATGAGGCACGTGTTATACATGTTCAGCAAGAGCTCAGGATGACTTTGCGCGACGACTTTGATTATTTCTGCTGGAAGTCCGTCTGGACCTGGAGCTTTCTTGTACCGCATAGAAGATACGAACCTGAGTAGTTTTTCTTCCGTGAATTGCGGTACCTCGATTATGAAGGGCGCATCCAAGCTGATCTCTCTCTTCAGCTGTGAGGGAAATAGAGTATGCACGATGTGATCCAACGTCCTCGCGTCCTGAGGTGACACTTGCGTGTTGGTCCCCAGCTTGCGTGTGACGATGAAGTACCCTAATCCCCACGGATTCTGGACGACATCCAGGCACAGCTCCTTCCAGCACCGTCGTTACCTGGCCTTGATGGTCTCTTCAGGTCTTTCTTGGACGCTTGATAGTCTGTAGTCAAAGAGCAGCGTCGTGGTCGCGTCTCTTCGCTCGTTGTGCTAAACGGCGTAGCCTTAAGCACTTCTTGCGAAGATCTGCAATCTCGTTCATCCACTAGTATACTGGGCGTCTCTGCAGATTCGTGCCATTCTATGGCACCGCTATCGCGCAAGCCTTTTGTATGAGCTGCATGTTTGCTGCGCTAATCAACCTCGCTTGTGCGAATAGCGCTAGACTCGCGGAAGTATTTTGTTGGGATCTCCATCCTTCCTCTATGACCGAAGACAGACTCTCTCGATTCATTTTTGTAATGCTCCACCGTTGGGGTCACTTAACACTTGTCACGGCTGGCCTTCAATCATGTACATCGAATGGAATGTACTGATAATCGCCCCCGGTATAATCCTCGATCACCTGCCAGCATGCAACTCTTGCCACATGGTGATCGTTGGCTAGAGAGACATCTGGGATTGTCTCCCTACAGCCAGGCCTGCGGAAGGATGACGTCGATCGTTTGTTGAGTACTGATAGCTCCAGTCTCGACGCCACCTCCAACGTTCGTCTTCCTCTGGAGTTAGGCCTGGCCTCCCCCCATTCCAAAGCTTTGGAATTGAGGTCTCCAGCCACAATAAAATCCCCTTGCATTTACCGCAGCGCGTCTTCCGGATCGTCCAGTTTGGTATGGAAGTCGTCTATCCGGTCGTTCGGGGTGAGATATACGCTGACATATGTCGTCAAGTTATGTCTCACCCAAACGTAGCCGTGTCCGGATCCTTAGTCCGACACATGTATTAATCTGTGATCTGGGATCCAGATTGCCGCGCTGCTCAATTCGTCTGCGTACCATCCTACTCCTACTCTGTCCTGGTACTGTTCACTGATTAGAACAATATCGGCATTTTTTTCAAAGCAGTGTTGGGTTAGAAGGTGATGCGCCGTCCTGCCCCTATTCAGATTACCCTGTAGTACTCTCATCCTTTTTTCCTCTTGTTGGCTGTTGCAAGGGCCTCCTGCAAAGCTTTGCAGGCCCTTGATCCTGCCAGATTCTTCCCAGTTTCAAAAACGACATTTGTGCACAAAAAGCACTAATGCTCACTCACCTTGCACTCCTTGATCTTGTGCCCCAAAGAACTTTATAATTGGTTTAAGCACTCCACGCAGTCCAGGAGGTGGTCACGGCCGGTAAGATAATGGAGCGAGGCAATCGTCGAAGTCGACCTTTGTGCCTGCTGGCCACCTAAGACGTGAGAAATGACTTCAACTCCGTCAGGTGGGACCTGGCAAGGGAAGCGTTCGAATGTAAGTTCGGCATTCCGAAGTACCTACTCCGAATTGTTCACGATTATCTAAACGAGCGCTAGCTAGTATACAACACGAGTGATGGTCCAAGAAGCTTGGAATTGACATCGGGGGCAGCCCAGGGCTCCACACTGGGACCGGATAAATGGAATATAATCTACGACGGTACCTTTCGTATGGCAGTCCCAGGAGGTACTTTCTTGGTTGGGTACGCAGATGAGATTGCAGTTCTCATAACCGCAAGAGACACGGAGGCGGCACAGTTGCTGCTCAACCAGTTCATGCGGAGAGTTACCTCTTGGATGGAGGACCACGGGCTATCTCTAGTAGCCCAGAAGGCAGAAATCGAGCTAATTACGAGGAAGCGCATCAACACTTAGCCCAGCTTCATTGTAGGTGACGCGGCGGTCCAGACTTAGTCGGCTGTCAAATATCTCGGGGTTATGCTTGACAACAAGCTTAACTTTGGAGAGCATATTATTTGGGCAATCGACAAGGCGGCAAACGTAGTAGCCTCAATGGTCATGCTCATAGCCAATGTCAATGGTCCCCGGCCGTGCATGAGGAATTTACTGATGCGTGCCGCCGAAGCAGTGATGTTGTACGGTGCAGAAGTATGTGCCAAGGCGCTGCGAAAACAGGAATACCGCAAGCGCATAGTCGCGGTAAAGAGGAGGGGCGCTCTCCGAATTGCGTGCTCTTACCGCACGGTCTCAGAGCCGGCAGTGATAGTTGTCGCCGGGGTAATCCTGATTGATCTATTAGTTCAGGAGAGGATATTCGTCTACCAGCAAAGGTGTGTTCTGGATATGGAGAGGGCATCAAGGCTCGCTAGGTCTATCAGCAACAAGGCCTGGCAAATTAAATGGGAGCAGGAACGTAGGGGCAGATGGACTGCTCGACTCATCAGTCAGCTAGACAACTGGATAAATCGGGAGGCTGGAGTTGTTGATTTTTAGATCTCCCAATTGCTGACAGGGCTTGTCCTGTTCCGCTCCTACCTGGCTGGAATGAGGAAGGTAGCAGACGCCAATTGCCCCCATGGGGACTCAATCAACGACGACGCCCACCACACATTTTCTTCATGTACTCGGCTAAGCGCCGAACGACTTGCCTTGGAACAAGACTTTGGAGACATCTCGCCGGACAACGTCGTCGAGAAAATACTGCGTGGGCAGATGGAGTGGAACAAGGTGTCCTGGTACGTCAGGTGGATCTTAAGCAAGAAGATGAAGGAGATGGGTTGCCCGTAGAAGTGCCACCAACGTTGTTCCTGGTTCCTGCCACGTAGAGCAGAAGTGGGCGCCCAGTTATAGGATGAGAAGCAGTGGCGCCGTCCAGAAGTATTGCCACATGGTTGTGCCAGGATGGTTTTTCTATGCCACTAGGATGGATATGAGTTTAGTCGCTAGTGCCTATTTCAACGGTGAGCCCGACACTCCAGGTACTTTAAGGGGACCTAAATGGTGAAGGGTCCTTCTGGCGGGTAGGGTCTCTGGATTAGTTCGCAAAGTTTGGCATTCTCTGACCATCAAAAAAGAAAAAGAACAATTGTTAATATTATCATTATTGTTATTATTACTATAATTGTTATTGTTTTTATTATTATTATTGTTATTTACATTATTATTATTGTTATTGTTATTATTATTATTATTGATATTGTTACTAGTATTATTATTGTTATTATTATTATTTTTGTAATTGTCATTAATATTATTATCATTATTATTAATGTTATTATTATTATTGTTATTATTATTATTATTATTATTATTATTATTATTATAATAGTTATTGTTATTATTATTATCATTGTTAGTATATTATTACTAATATTGTCATTGTTATTGTTAGTATTTTTTTTATTATTATTGTTATTATTATTATTAATGCTGTATTTAATATTATTATTATTGTTCTTGTTATTCATTTATTTTTGTTATTTTTATTATTATTATAATTATTATTGTTCTTGTTATTAATTTATTTTTGTTATTTTTATTATTATTATAGTTATTATTGTTATTGTTATTAGTATTATTATTTTTAATATTTTATTTTTATTATCATTATTGTTATTGTTATTATTATTATTATTGTTACTGTAATTATTATTATTATTGTTATTGTCATTATTATTATTATTGTTATATTTATTATTTTTGTTATTGTTATTATTATTATTTTTGTTATTTTTATTATTATTATTGCTATTGTTATTATTATTATTATTATTATTACTATTGTTATCGTTACTATTATTATTGTTATTGATATTTTTATTTTTAGTGTTATTGTTGGTATTATTATTATTAATATTATTATTATTAATATTATTATTGTTGTTATTATTATTATTATTGTTATAGTTATTACTATTTTTATTGTTATTATCATATATATAGTTCTTATTATTTTTGTATTTATTAATATTGTTATTGTTACTGTTATTATTATTTTATTGCTTTTGCTATTATTATTATTATTTAATTGTTATTATTATTATTATTTTTATTGTTTTTATGATTATTATTGCTATTGCTATTACTATTATTATTGTTCTTGTTTCTATGATTATATTTGCTATTATTATTATTATTATTATTGTAATTGATATTATTATTGTTAATATTATTACTATTGTTATTGTTATTATTATTATTGCAATTTTTAGTATTACTATTATTGTTGTTGTCATGATAATTATTATAGAGTTCCACCATGGCTTAGATATAGAAGGGACTTATTGTCTGGCGCTCCGCATTTCGTGCGGATTTTCATAGTTTATTCTATTCCATCGACTGTAAGTTTCATATATATCGTGTGAGTTGCTAATCGGCGAGCATAGGGATATGAGAATCGGGTCAAGTATCGATCATCTCATGTGTTTTTCGTGAAAATGTGCTCGGTTGGATTGTCGTGGCTTTGGTCGCCATCGCGTGTTAGTTGCGAAACTATATTCTACGGCTGGACGGCAAACTCGACCTTTTTATCGGGATCTCATTGAGTGCCACCTACTCCAGGGTACGATGGCAGCGCCATCTTCAGCGAATTTGTCAACCACTACTTCGATTAGGGATGAGCCGTCCTGTGGGATTGGCGGATAGGGTCGATTAAGTTCTATGAGGTATTGTACGGAATCCCGGGGACAGGCAGTGCTGCCATCTGGGACGTGGTAGTCCTACGAAATATACTCTATGGTTGGATGGTAGACTTGACGGTCCACCGAAGACTCTGCTTATGATGCGCTATATATTATTGACAACGACGGTAATGCAACCGCCAGCGCAAGTTCCATCTATTCCCATTAATAGGACATATGAAATATAACTAGCTTGGGAATTTGTAAGCGGTGAGCAATGGGAGATAATTACCGGATCTACAGATCGATCTTCTATTGTGTGGTTGGTGAAGAAGTGCTCGATTGGATTATCGAGGCTTAGGTCGCTATTACCTTTTAGTTGCTGGAACTATATTTTGCGGCTGGACGCAGACTCGTCCATTCATCGGGATCTCATTCAGCGCCATCTGCCCCAGGGTACGATGGCAGCGCCACCTTCAGCACATGCGACTACTACCACTACGATTAAAGATGAGGCGCCCTCTGGGATTGGCTGATAGATTCGAACAAGAACTACGAGGTATTGGATGCCATCTCGGATGTTGTCCAATGCTGCCAACTAAGGCATGTTAGTTCCGCGAATTATATTACATGGCCGGGCGGCAGAATCGACGTCCCACCGTGGAGCCGTGCAGCGCCATCTACTAGTGACTAGGACGGCAGAGCCGCCACCAGCGCAAGCGACACTTAATTACACTACAGATAAAGACGATAAACTCAATTGCAGGGCATAGGAGCGCTTCGATCAGAAGGAAAATAAAATAAACTCAAGAGACAGTCAACTGTGGGGTTTATATATCCTATGCTTCGATTTTTGGAACGCGGTTGCGAGCATGGCTGTATGGGACGGAACTCGGCAATTTCCACCTAATAATAATAATCCACCAAGGGGAGATGAGGAGCATTTTTCTACTACCGACGACAAGCGTCGTCGGTCCCTGTGATACGAGGAGTGCAACCTCTCAAAAAAAAAACCGGGGCTCATCTGGCTCGGATGAGAACACCCTGTAAGGGCCCCAAGTCAGGGTTACGGCAGGGCCACGAGGACTAGCGGGTACGCTGACGCTGCCCGAAAGGGATGTGCGGTATGATACGTAAAGCGCGGTTCTCGTGGAAAACTCCCGGCGTCAACGCGTCGCACCCACGGGAGTGTCAGGAAGCCGATGAAGGAAGTAGGTGAAAGGCAAGGGCGGATGCTTTATTCCCGACCTTATAGCCAAAAGCTCACGCAGCAATAGGGGTAGTTGTGAGGGTGATCACCCCCACTTCCGGAGACACCGCGTTCGGAGACGGCCAGGCACTCTGGAGGAAGAATTTTGAACACATGGAAAAACAAAGCACAAAAAAAAACTAAATACACAAAACGAAAAAGACAATAAACAACAAAACAGCCCAGAACCATCTGGAAATAACATCGCTACCCAAAGCGACAAAAACGTAGGCTCTCAGCCTGCGAAGGGAGCACAACAAAATAGAAAGAAAGAGAAACACGCGCAAGCGAAATTACTCCTTGCCAAAATGAATCTGGCTATTACTAGACAGACAAACATAAACAAGGCGATTAAGCAAGGAATCCCAGAACTGGATGATATCATAGACAGTCTCGAGTTCATGTACAATACTCGAGAAAAGAGCAATAAGGGATCGAGGATCCTCATCCGAGTATCACATAGTCCTCGGGCTAATTCTACGACTGAGGCCAGCGCAGGTAAGAGAGTAGTCTCAAGCCCGCCGCAGTTGTCTGAGGAAACCCTCAAAAGACCGAGGCAAGAGGCAACGGCGACCGAATCCACCGTGTGTACAGAGATCGTGAAGAAGAAAGGAAATAAGGAGAAACCAGGGACGAAGGCGACGAAACTCCTACATCAGGAGAAAAAGAAGCCGAGAAAATCGGAGGATAGGCCGAGAAAGAGAACTAGGACGGACGCAATCCTTCTGAAACCTGCGCAAGGAAAATCTTACGCAGACGTAGTCGGAGTCATCCACCAGCGCTTCAAGAACAACGCCTCAGGGGTAGACATTAGATCGGTCCGGCAGACTAGAACCGGAGGAGTTCTCATTGAACTAATGAAGACCACCGTGGATATCAGAACCTCATTCGCGGAAACCCTGAGAAAAGAGGTAGGAGAAACGAGCAGCATCACGGAACTGGTCCCTAGAACTACTCTGGAGATACTGGACTGTGACTGTTACACCTCGTCGATAGAAGTCGTGGAGGCCCTAAAGAGCACCCAGCCTGGCTACGCGGGGAAAATCGAAATTAAGATTACGAACCCCCACGCAAGACAACAACGCCTGGCCCTCGTCAAGATTGAAGAAGAAGCAGCTGTGCAGCTTTTAAAGGCCGGTCGAGTGCTGATTGGTTGCATCAGCTGCAGGGTCAGGCGAAGGGCAGAAGTGAGGCGATGCTTCCGCTGTCTCGATTATGGTCTCTATAGCGCCTCGTGCAAGGGACCTGACCACATTAAGGTTTGCTATTATTGTGGCAGCACGGGGCGCAAGATCAAAGAGTGCAAGTTCAGCGAGCCAACTTGCTTCTTGTGCTCAAAAAGCGGTGTTGAAACCAGGATGCACTTGGCTGGATCAAAGGCCTACAAAGCTTTCCAGGAGGACCTCGCAACAGCAAAGAAGTAGGAGAAAAAAGGATGAGAGTACTTCAGGGTAAACTGAATAGGAGCAGGACGGCGCATCACCTTCTAGCCCAGCTTTGCTTTGAGAAAAGTGCTGATATTGTGCTAATCAGCGAACAGTACCAGGACAGAGCAGTAGTAGGATGGTTCGCAGACGAATTGGTCAACGCGGCCATCTGGATCCCAGATCCCCGACTAATACATGTGTCGAACCAAGGATCCGGACGCGGTTACGTTTGGGTGAGACATAACTCGACGACTAATGTCAGTGTATATCTCACTCCGAACGACCGGATAGACGACTTCTAAATCAAACTGAACGTTCTGGAAGACGCACTGCAGGATATGCAAGGGGATCTCGTTGTGGCTGGAGACCTCAATGCCAAAGCTCTCGAATGGGGGTGGCCAGGCCGGACTCCAGAGGAAGACGAATCATGGAGATGGCGTCGAGACTGGAGCTATCTGTATACAACACAGGTTCGATGTCAACCTTCCGCAGGCCTGGCTAAAGAGAGACAATCCCGGATGTCTCGCTATCCAACGAACACCTTGTGGCAAGAGTCGCAGGCTGGCAAGTGATCGAGGATTATACCGGGAGCGAACATCAGTACATCCTAATCGATGTACATGATAGGAGGCCAGCCGTGAGATGTGTATAGCGACCACCCCGGCGGAACATTGCAAGATTGGATCGAGAGAGGCTGTTCGGTCATAGAGGAAGGATGGGGATCCCAGCAAAGTACTTCAGCGAGTCTATCGCCAACTGCACAAGCCAGGTTGATTAGCGCAGCAACAATGCAGCTCATCCAAAAGGCTTGTGCGATAGCGGTGCCAAAGAATGGCACGAAACGGTAGAGACGCCCTGTATATTTGTGGACGAACGAGATCGCAGATCTACGTAAGAAGTGATTAAGGCTACGCCGTTTAGCACAACGAGCGAAGAGACGCGACTACGACGCTGCTCCTTTGGCCGCAGAATATCAAGCGGCCAAGAAAGCCCTGAAGAGGACCATTAAGGCCAGTCAACGACGGTGCAGGAAGGAGCTGTGCCTGGATGTCGACCAGTATCCGTGGGGATTGGGGTATGTCATCGTCACTCGCAAGCTAACACGCAAGGGACCCCTCAGGACGCGAGGACGTTGGATCACATCGAGCATACTCTATTTCCCCCACAGCCGAAGAGATAGATCAGCTTGGATGCGCCTGGATTAAGCGAGGTACTGCAATTCACGGAAGTAGAGCTACTCAGGGCCTCATCATCTATGCGGAACAAGAAAGCTCCAGGTCCAGACGGACTCCCAGCAGAAATAATTAAAGTCGTCGTACAAAGTCACCCTGAGCTATTGCTGAAGATTTATAACACGTGCCTCAGGGGGGGCATCTTTCCGGCTCCATGGAAGAAAGCGAGGCTTGTGCTCATTATCAAGGGCAAGGGTCGAGTAGGGGCAGCTTCATCATACAGGCCTATTGGTTTGCTCGATACGGCTGGAAAACTCCCGGAGAAGCTGATAAGGCCAAGGCTGCGTGCAGCCGTGAAGACAGCGGGAGATCATGCCGGCCGCCAGTACGGATTCCGATCCGGCCTCTCCACCATCCACGCAGTCCTGGAGGTAGTCACAGCCGCGAAAATGATGGAGCGAGGCAATCGTCGAACTAGACCTCTGTGCCTGCTGGCCACCTTAGACATGAGAAATGCCTTCATCTCCGTCAGGTGGGACCAGGCAAGGGAAGCGCTCGAACGTAATTTCGACGTTCCGAAGTACCTACTCCGAATAATTGACGATTATCTAAACGAGCGCTTCCTAGTATACGACACGAGTGACGGTCCAAGAAGCTTGGAATTGACATCAGGGGCAGCCCAGGGTTCTATACTAGGACCGGACATATGGAATATATTCTACTACGGTATTTTTCGTATGGCAGTCCCAGACGGTACTTTCTTGGTTGGATATGCAGATGACACTGCAGTTGTCATAACCGCAAGAGACACGAAGGGGGTACAGTTGCTGCTCCACCAGGTCATGTGGAGAGTTACCTCATGGATGGAAGACCACGGGCTATCTCTAGCAGCCCAGAAGACAGAGATCGTGCTAATTACGAGGAAGCGCCTCAACATCTTGCGCAGCTTCATTGTAGGAGATGCGGCGGTCCAGACTAAGCCGGCTGTCAATTATCTCGGCGTAATGCTTGACAACAAGCTTAACTATGGTGAGCATATTATCAGGGCAGCTGACAAGGCGGCTAAAGTAGTAGCCTCACTGTGCAGGCTCATAGACAATGTTAACGGTCCCCGGCCGTACATGAGGAGACTACTGATGCGTGCCGCCGAAGCAGTGATGCTGTACGGTGCGGAAGTATGTGCCAAGGCGCTGAGAAAACAGAAATACCGCATGCGCATAGCCGCGGTACAGAGGAGGGGCGCCCTCCGAATCGCGTGCTTTTATCACACGGTCTCAGAGACATCAGTGCTAGTTGTCGCCGGGGTAATCCCGATAGATCTATTAGTCCAGGAGAGGAAATTCGTCCAACAGCAAAGGTGTGTCATGGGAAAGGAGAAGGCATCAAGGGTTGCCAGGTCTATCAGCATCAAGGCCTGGCAAAGTAGATGGGAGCAGGAACGTAGGGGCAGATGTACTGCTCGACTCATCAGTCAACAAGACAACTGGTCGGGTAGCGGGAGAAGTCGATTTCTACCTCACCCAATTCCTGACAAGGCATGGCCTGCTCCGCTCCTACCTGGCTAGAATGAGGAAGGTAACAGAGGCCAACTGCCCCTATGGGGACTCGATCAACGACGACTTCCACCACACGTTTTTTTATGTACTTGGTGGAGCGCATAACGACTAGCCATGGAACAAGACCTCGGAGTCATCTCGCTGAACAACGTCGTCGAGAAAATGCTACCTGGGCAGAAGGAGTGGAACAAGGTGGCCTGGTACGTCAGGTCAATCTTAAGCATGAAGAAGAAGGACATGGGTGGCCTATAGAAGAGTCACCAAACGTTGCTCCTGGTTCCTGCCACGTAGAGCCGAAGAGGGAGCCCAGTTAAGGGACAAAAAGCAGTGGCGCCATCCTAAAGTAATGCCACATGGCGGTGCCGGGATGGTTATACTATGACACTAGGATGGATATGAGTTTAGTCGCTAGTGCCTATTTCAACGGTGAACCCGACACTCCAGGTACTTTAAGGGGACCTAAATGGTGAAGGGTCCTTCTGGCGAGTAGGGTCTCTGGATTAGTTCGCAAAGTTTGGCATTCTCAGACC
>NW_028197176.1:2500-37500 GCF_050613455.1 Vespa mandarinia | reverse complement strand
ACATTAACCATAATGACACCAATAATACTAACAATAACAATAATTGTAACAATAAAAATAAGAATAATAATAAAAATAACAGTAATATTAATAAGGATAACATTAAAAATAACAATAACAATAACAATAACAATAGTAATAATAACAATGACAATAATAATCACAATAACAATAACAATATTTATATTAACATCCTTAATAATAATAATTGCAATGACAGAAATAATAAAATTTACAATAACAAAAATAATAATACTAACAATGACAATAGTAATAATTATAACTATAACAATAATAGTAACAATAATAATAACAATAATAATTATAATAAAAATAGCAATAATCAAAATACTAATTATAAAAATAATTATTGTGATAACAATGACAATATTAATGGATATAGCAATAACAATAATAATAATAATAATGACAATAACAACAATAATAAAAATAAAAATAAAATGACAATAATAATAATAAAACCAATAACAATAATAATAATAATAATAATAATAATAATAATAATAATAATAATAATTACAATAATGGTAAGAAATACCAATACCAATAATAATTATAATATTAAAAGCAATAAACCTAATAATAGCAATAAGAATAATAATAATAATAATAATATCAATTATAATAACAATAACTATAATGATAATAAAAACAATAACAATAATAATAATAATAAATATTACAATAATAATAATAATATTTAAAGCAATAACAACAATAATAATAATAATAACAATAACAAGAATAATAATTATAACATTGACAAAAATAATAGTAATAACAATAACAATAATAATAACAATTACTATTACATTAAAAAAAATAAAAACAATAATAATAACTATTACCATAACATTTGTAATTATAATAACAATAGCAACAAACGTAATAATTACAAGAACAATAATATTCATAATGACAATATCTATAATAATAACATTAACAATAATAATAATAATAATAGTAATAATAATAATAATACCAATAACTATATTAATCATAATAACAATAATAATAGTAATAATAAGAATACTAGTAATAGTATTAATCACAATAACGATAATAATTATATTAACTATAATGATAATAGTAACAATATTAATAATAAAAATAATTACAATATTAATAGTGATATTAGTAACAATAATAATAACAATAACAATAATAATAATAATAAAAGTATAAACAATAATAATAAAAATTACAATAATAATAACAATTATAACAATAATAATATTAACAAATACCAATACAAATAATAATTCCAATAATAATAGCCATAAACATAATAATGACAGTAACAATAATGAAGACAATAAAAATTATAGTAATAATAGCAGTAAACAAAATAATAACAAAAATTATAATAATAATAATAATATTAATAATAATAATAGTAATGATAATGACGCTAACAATAAAAATAATAATAGTAACAATAACAATAACAATAATAACAGTAATAATAACAATAACAATCAAAATAACAACAATAATCATAATAATAATAATAATGACATTACCAATAATAATAATGATAGTAACAATAACACTAACAGCAATAGTAACTATAAAAATAACAATAACAATAATAATAACAATATAAATTATAACAACAATAGCAAAATTCATAATAATAACAGTTACAACTATATTAAAAATAACAATAACAATTATAATAAAAGATACAATAATAGAAAGAATAATAATAAAATTTACAATAACAATAACAATAAAATGACAGTAATAATAATAATAATAATAATAAAAACAATGACAATAATAATAATAATAATAATAATAAAAACAATGACAATAATAATAATAATAATAGTAACAATAGTAATAATTATAACATTAACTATAATAATAATAACAATGTCAATAATAATAAGAATAACAATAAGAAAAATAATAAAAATAATAATAACAATAATAATAATAATACCAGTAAGAAGAATAATAATAATAACAACAAAAACTATAATAGCAACAACAATAACAATAATAATAATAATAATAATAATAATAATAATTATAATGACATTAACGACAATAATATTAATAGTAACAATAAAAAAACAATAATATTAATAGTAATATTTACAATAACAATATTAATAACAATAACAATAATAATAATAATAATAACAGTGACAATTATAATAATAACAATACCAATAATAAAATTTACAACAATATCAATAATAATAATAACAATAACAATAGTAAGAACAATAATTATAACAATAATAATAACAATAACAATAACAATAGTAAGAACAATAATTATAACAATAATAATAACAATAACAATAACAATAATAATAACAGTAATAATAACAAGAACAATAATAATAGCAGTATGAATAATGATAACAAGTGCAGTAATCATAATAATAACATTTACAATAATAATTTTTTTTTGATGGTCTGAGAATGCCAAACTTTATGCACTAACCCAGGGACCCTGCCCACCAGAAGGACCGTTTACCATTTGCGTCCCCCTTAAAGTCCATGGAGTGTCGGGCTCAACGTTGGAATAGACACGACCGACTAAACTCATATCCATCCTAGTGACATAGTAAAACCATCACGTCACCGCCATGTGGCATTACTTCATGATGGCGCTACTTCTTCTTGTCCCTTAATTGGACTACCCCTTCGGCTCTACGTGGCAGGAATCAGGAGCAACGTTGTTGGCTCTTTTATGGGCCACCAATCTCCTTCTTCTTCTTGCTTAACATTGACCTGACGTACCAGGCTAACTTGTTCCACTCCATCTGCCCACGCAGCATTTTCTCGACGATGTTGTCCGGCGAGATGACTCCAAGGTCTTGTTCCATTGCTAGTCGTTCAGTGTCCCACCGAGTACATAAAAAAAATGTGTGGTGGGCGTCGTCGTTGATCGATTCCTCATAGGGGCAGCTGGCGTCTGCAACCATCCTCATTCTAACCGGGTAGGAGCGGAACAGGCCATGCCCTGTCAGGAATTGGGTGAGGTAGAAATCAACTTCTCCCGCCTCCCGATTTATCCATCTGTCTAGCCGACTGATGAGTCGAACCGTCCATCTGCCCCGATGCTCCTGATCCCATCTGTTGTGCCAGGTGACGAAGCTGGTAGACCTGGCGAGCCTTGATGCCCTCTCCTTTCCCAGGAGACACTTTTGCTGGTAGACGAATTTCCTCTCCTGGCCTAATAGATCGATCGAGGTTAACCCGGCGACAACTAGCACTGCCGGCACTGAGATGGTGCGGTAAGAGCACGCGATTCGGAGGGCACCCCTCCACTGTACCGCTGCTATGCGCTTGCGGTATTTCTGTTTTCGCAGCGACTCGGCCCATACTTCCTGAGCGTACAGCACCACTGCTTCGGCGACATGCATCAGTAGTCTCCTCATGCACGGCCGGGGACCATTGACATTGGACATGAGCATGCCCAGTGATGCTACTACTTTTGCCGACTTGTCGGCAGCCCTCATAATACTCTCTCCATAGTTAAGCTTGTTGTCAAGCAAAACCCCGAGATATTTGACAGCCGACTTAGTCTGGATCGCCGCGTCTCTTACAATGAAGCTGCGCAAGGTGTTGATGCGCTTCCTCGTAAATAGCACGATCTCTGTCTTCTGGGATGCAACAGATAGCCCGTGGTCTTCCATCCAAGAGGTAACTCTCCGCATGACCTGGTTGAGCAGCAACTGTGCCCCCTCCGTGTTTCTTGCGGTCATGACAACTGCAATGTCATCTGCGTACCCAACCAAGAAAGTAACTCCTGCGACTGCTATACGAAAGATACCGTCGTAGAATATATTCCATATATCCGTTCCCAGTATAGAGCCCTGGGCTGCCCCCGAAAACAATTCCAAGCTTCTTGGACCATCACTCGAGTTGTATATTAGAAAGCGCTCGTTTAGATAATTGTCAATAATTCGGAGTAGTTGTCAATCTTCGGAAAGCCGAACTTACGTTCCAGCGCATCCTAAGTCAGGTCCAACATGACAGAGTTGAAGGCATTTCTCACATCTAAGGTGTCCAGCAGGCACAACGGTCTAGTTCAATGATTGCCTTGCTCCATCATTTTAGCGGCCGTGACCATCTCCTGGACTGCGTGGATGGTGGGGAGGCCGGATCGAAAACCGTACAGGCGGGAGACAAGTACCCCCGCTGTCTTAACGGCTGCGTGCAGCCTTGGCCTTAGCAGCTTCTCCAGGAGTTTTCCAGCCGTCTCGATCACACAAATAGATCTGCATGATGAAGCTGCCCCTACTGGACCCTTGCCCTTGCTAATGAGCCCAAGCCTCGGTTTCTTCTATGGAGCGGTGAAGATGCTCCACTGAGGAACGTATTATACATGATCAGCAAGAGCTCAGGGTGACTTTGCGCGACGACTTTGATTATTTCTGCTGGAAGTCCATCTGGACCTGCAGCTTTCTTGTTCCGTTTAAAAGATGCGGTCCTGAGTAGCTCTTCTTCCGTGAATTGCGGTACCTCGATTATGCCGGGAGCAAACAAGCTGATCTATCTCTTCGGCTGTGAGGGGAATGGAGTATGCACGATCTGATCCAACGTCCTCGCGTCTTGAAGGGACCCATGCGTGTTGGTCCCCAGCTTGCGTGTGACGATGAAGTATCCTAATCCCTACGGATTCTGGTCGACATTCAGGCACAGCTCCTTCCAGCACCGTCGTTGACTGGCCTTGACGGTCCTCTTCAGGACCTTCTTGGCCGCTTGGTAGACTGCGGCCAAAGGAGATGCGTCGTTGTCGTGTCTCTACACTCGTTGTGCTAAACGGCGTAGCCTTCTTACGAAGAGCTGCGATATCGTTCGTCCACAAGTACACAGGGCGCCTCTGCCGTTTCGTGCCATTCTTTGGAACCTCTATCGTGCAAGCCTTTTGGATGTGCTGCATGGTTGCTGCGCTAATCAACCTGGCTTGTGCGAGTGGCGATAGACCCGCGGAAGTAGTTTGTTGGGATCTCCAACCTTCCTCTATGACCGAAGACAGCCTCCCCCGATCCATTCTTGCAATGTTCCTGCGGGGGAGTCGCTTTACACTTATCACAGCTGGCCTTCTATCATGTACATCGAATAGGATGTACTGATGTTCGCCCCCGATATAATCCTCGATCACCTGCCAGCCTGCGACTCTTGCTACAAGGTATTCGTTGGCGAGAGAGACATCCGTGATTGTCTCTCTATTTCCAGGCCTACGGAAGGTTGACATCGATCCTGTGTTGAGTACTGGCCATCCTCCATTCGAGAGCCTCGGCATTGAGGTCTCCTGCCACAATGAAATCCCCTTGCATTTTCCGCAGCGCGTCATCCAGATCGTCCAGTTTGATCTGGAAGTCGTCTTTCCGGTCGTTCAGAGTGAGATATACACTGACATAAGTCGTCGAGTTATGTCTCACGCAATCGTAAAAGCGTCCAGATCCTTGGTCAGATACATGTATTGTTCGGGGATCTGGGATCTAGATGTCCGCGGTGCCCATTTCGTCTGCGTACCATCCTACTCCTGCTCTTTCCTGGTACTGTACGCTGATTAGAACAATATCAGCTTTTTTCTCAGAGTAGAGCTGGGCTAGAAAGTGATGCGCAGTCCTGCTCTTATTCAATTACCCTGAAGTACTCACATCCTTTTTTCTACTTCTTTGCTGTTGCAAGGGCCTCCTGGAAAACATTGCAGACCCTTGATCCTGCCTGGTGATTCATAGTTTCGACAACGCCATTTGAATAATTGAAGCACGCAGGATCGCTGACCTTGCACTCTTTGATGTTGTGCCCCGTGCCACCGCAGGAATAGCAAAACTTACTGCGATCAGGACCCTTGCACGAGGCACTTTGGTGACCATAGTCGAGACAGCGGAAGCATCGCTTCACTTTTCCCCTCGCTTGACCCTACAGCTGACAAAACCGGCCAGCCCTCTGCCGGCCTTTAAAAGCTTCGCAGCTGCTCCCTCTTCTATTTTGACGGGGCCCAGGCGTTGTTGTCTTGCGTTGGGGTTCGTCATCTTAATTTCGATTTTCCCCGCGTAGCCTGGCAGGATCATTTTTAGGGCCTCCTCGACCTCTATCGACGAGGTGCAGCAGTCACAGTCCCGTATCTTTAGCGTAGCTCTACGGGCCAGTTCCGTGACGCTGCTCGTTTCTCCTACTTCTTTTCTCAGGGTTTCTGCTAATGAGGCCCTGATATCCGCAGTGGTCTTCTTTAGTTCTAGGAGAATACCCCTGGTTCTGGTCTGCCGGACGGATCTAACGTCTACCTCTGTGGCGCTGGTCTTGATGCGCTGGTGGATTGCTCCGACCACGTTTGGGTAAGATTTACATTGCGCAGGTTTCAGGAGGTTCGCGTCCGGCTACGTTCTCTTTCTCGGCCTGACCTCATATTTGCTCGACTTCTTTTTCTCCTGTTGTGGGTGTTTCACCGTCTTTTTCGCTGGTTTCTCCTTATTTTTCTTCTTCTTGACGACCTCCGTCCACTTGATGGCTTCGGACGTCGTCGCCTCTTGCCTTGGTCTTTTGAGGCCTTCTTTGTGTAACTGCGGCGGCCTTGTGACTACTCTTTTAGCCGCTCCAGCATCTGTTATAGAGTTTGCCATAGGTCTCTGAAAAAATCGGGCGAGGGTCCTCACTTCCTTATTGACATTTTTTCGAGATTTATACATAAACTCGAGACTGTCAATAATGTCCTCAAGTTCAGGGAACCCTTGTTTAATAGCGTTGTTCACGTTAGACTGTCCAGTAATAGCTGGCTCCATTTTGGCAAGGAGGGATTTCGCTTGCGCGAATTTCTCGCTCTCTCCATCCTCGGTTGTCAACTTCGCAGGGTGGATAGGTGCGGTAAAAGCGGAATGGTGAAAGCCATAAACGGCTCTGGTAGCCTTTTGTCACACCTTCAAGTTGTCTTCGTCATATTTTACCCTTCGTGGCACTTTCGTCACACCGCAGGCCAGGTCGCCTACATGTGGAGCACTTCCTGTAGCATTGACCAGAGCTCGGGCCAGGTTGCCTATCCCAAACTCCTGGCGGTTGCTGGATGACGACGGCGGGTTAACTGCCCTACCAACACCAAATACCGCCGTGGAGGGGGGGTCCCTCCCACGCCCGCTATTTCCTTTCGCCGTACTATCCTTTATGAGTAATGTACTTTTGGATGGCAAGCTCAGCAATAGAAAGGAAAGAAACGGAAAGAACATAGAGAGTAAGAGAAAGAATAGAAAAAGATATAATAAGAAAAAGGGAAGTAATAGCCGTTCGAGAATACTCACACGCCAATCACAGAGGCCCTTTAAGTCGCCTCTTACGACAAGCAGGGAGTACTGTGGGAGTACACTAATTCCCCCTACCCACTGGGGAGAAAATAATAACAATAAAAATAATAATAATAACAATAATAATAATAAAATTAATAAAAATAAAAATAATAATAATAATAAAAATACCAATAGTATTAATAACAAAAATTACAATAATAATAGTAATAACAATAATAAGACAATAACAATAATAATAATAATAAGGATATGAATAATAGTTATTATATCATTAATAATAATAATAACACTAACAATAACAATAATAATAATAACAATCTCAATAATAATAATAATAACAACAACAATAATTCTAATAAAAATAACAATAATGATAATAACGCTAACAATAATAATAGTAATATCAATAGCTCCAATAAAAATAATAACAAACAAAATCATAATAAAAAAAAGTAATAATAATAATAATGATAATAATAACAGTAACAATAATAATAATAATAACAAGAACAATTAGAATAACAATAAAATTAACAATAATAATGACAATAACAACAACAATATTAATAAAAATAATAATAAAAAAATGTAATATCAATATCAATGACAATAATAATAACAATAGAAATGTTAATAATAATAATAATAACAATAATATAAATAAAAACAATAATAATGATAATAATAAAAATAACAATAACAATAATAAGAACAATAACAATAATAATAATAATAACAGTATCAATTATAACAATACCAATAACAATAATAATAGCAATAATAATAACAGTAACAATAATATTAATAAGATAAGTAACAAAAGTAATAACAATAACAATTACAATGACAATAATAACAATCTCAGAAAAACTAATAATAATAATGTCAATAACAATTATAATAATAATAACAATAATAATAATAATATCAATAGCAATAATAATGATACTAACAATAACAATAATAATAACAATAGCAATATTAATGATAATAACATTAACAATAATAATAACAATAACAATGACAATAACAAAAGTCATAACAAGAGCAATAATAATAATAATAACAATAACAATAATAATAATAATAATAACGATAATATTAATAATAACAATCATAATATCAATAATAATAAAAATAACAATAGCAACAATAGTAATAATAACAAAAACACCAATAATAATAATAACAATGGCTATAACAGTAATAATAACAATAACAATAACAATAATAATAGTCACAATAACAATATTAAAAAAATTACACAAACTAAAAGAGTAAAAATAAGAACAGCTATAATAATAACAATAACAATATCAATAATAAAAATAATCTAACAATAATAATACTAATAACAATAGCAATATAAATAATAATAGTGAACCCAATGATAATAATAACAGTGGATATTACAGTAATAATAGCAAAAACAATAACAATAGTAATAATAACATAGGAAAATTAAAAAAATAACGCTAACAAATTTAATAATAATAACAATAACAATAAGAATAGCAATTACAATAGCAATTAGGAAAATAATGATAACAATAATAATAATAAAAAAAATAATAATAATAATGACAATGACAATAATAATAACAATAAAAATTATTATAACAATAGCAAAAATAATTATAATAACAATAAAAATAAAAATAATCACAATTGGAATGATAATAATAATAACAAAAGCAAAAATAATAAAAATAACGATAACAATTATAATAACAATTACAATAACAGTAATAATAACAATTACAATAACAATTATAATAATAATAAGAAGAATAATAGCAATAACAATATCAATAATAATAACAACAACTATAATAATAAAAATAGTAAAAACAATAAAAATAAATATAGTGATTTCAATACCATAAATAATAATAATAATAACAACAATAATAATAATAATAACAATGACAATAATAGAAAAAAAAAATAACAATAAAAATAATAATAACAATAATAATAATAATAACAGTAAAAATAACAATAATTATAACAATAAGTATAATAATAACAATAACAACAACAATAACAATAACAATAATAATAGTAATAATAATAACAATAACAATAACAAAATAATAATAATAATAATAATAACAACTGTAATAATAATAACAATAGCAGTAATAATAACAATTAGAATAACAATAATTATTGTAATAGTAAGAATAATAATAATAATAATAACAATATCAATAATAATATCAATAACAATAGCAATAATAATAACAATATCTATAATAGTAATAGTAAAAACAATAACAATGGTAACAATAATAATAATAACAATAATAATAACAACTGCAATAATAATAATAATAACAATAGAAATAAAATTAATAATAATCATAATAATAATAATAATGTTAATAATAGCAATAATATTAATAACAATTACAATAATAGTAATAGTAACATTAATAATAATAATAATAATAATAATAATAATAATATTAATAACAATAATAAGGATAATAGTGATAACAATAAAAATAATAATAATAATATCATTAACAATAATAATAGCAATATCAATAGCAATAATAATAATATTAAAAATAGCAATAATAATAATAATTACCACAAAAATTATAATAATAATAAGAATAACAAAAATAATATCAACGAAAATAACAAAAATTGTAATAATAACAATATCAATAATAATTATAAAAACAATAAAAATAATAATAACAATAACAATAACAATAATAATAATAATAACATGAATAATAATATTAACAATATTAACAATATTAACAATAATAATAAAAATATCAATAATAATCAAAATAGCAATAGTAATAACAGTAGCAGTAACAATAATAATCATAATAACAATAATAATCGCAATAACAATAGCAATAATCATAATAATAACAATAATAGCAACAATAATATTAATAACAAATGAAATAATTATAATAATAACAATGAAAATAATATTAATAATAGCAATAACTAAAATAATAATAACAATAATGACAATAAAAATATTAACAATAAATATAATAATAGCAATAACAATAATATTAGTAATAGAAAAACCATATTAATAATTATATCAAAAACAATAATAATATTAATAACAATTAGCAATAATAATAGTAACAAATTAACAACAATAATAATAATAATAATAATAATAATAATAATAATAAGAATAAGAATAATCATTATTTTATTCATAATAATAATAATAATAACAATAATAATAATAAAGTAATAATATTAATAATAATTGTAATAATAACTAGAATAGTAATATGGATAATAATAAGAATAGTAATAATAACAATAATAATAATAATAACAATAAAAATAATAATAATAATAACAATATCATTAACAGTAATAATATCACTAACAATATTAATAATAATAGCATTAGTAATAGCAGTAACAATAATACTAATACTGACAGTAACAATGATAATAATAATATTAATGACAGTAACGATAAAAATAATAATAAGAAGAACAAAAATAATATCAACAACAATGGCAATAATAGTAATAATAACAATATCAATAATTATTATAAAAACAATAAAAATAATAGTAACAATAACAAAAACAATTATAATAATAATAACAAAAATAATAATAATATTAACAAAAACAATAATAATAATAATAACACTAATAGTAATAATAATAATATTAAGTACAATAACAATAACAATAACAATAAGAATATCAATAATAATAACAATAGCAATAATAATAACAATGACAATGACAATAAAAATAATAGTATCAATATCAACAATAATAACGATAACAAAAATAATAAGAATAAGAAAAATAATAATAATAACAATAACAATTATAATAATAACAATGACAATAGTAATATTAATGACAATAACACTCATAATAATAACAACAATGATATTAATAGTAGAAGTAACAATAATAATAGTAATAAAAACACAATAATTATAATAATCACAATAAACAATATAATAATAAAATTGCAATAATAGTAATAACAACAATAAAAAAAGAATAATAATAATAATAATCATAATAATAATAATAATAAGAATAATCGTTAAAATAATAATAATAATTATAATCATAATAATAACAATAGTAATAAAAAACTAATAATATCAATAATAATTACAATAATAACAAGAATAAAAACAATAATAATAATAATAATAATAATAACCACAATAATAATAATAATAACAATGAAAATAATAATAATAGTAAACATTTCAATAACAATAATAATAACAATAATAATATTAATATTAATAACAATAACAATAACAATAACAATAACAATAATAATAATAATCATAATAAAAATAATAATGACAATAACAATGGCAATAATAAAAAAAACAACAATGATAATAATAACAATAGAAATTTTTATAATAATAAAAATATCAATAATAGTAATAATAACAATAACAAAAATACTAATAATATCAATAACAATAATAATAATAATAAAAGTGACAATAGTAATACTAATGACAATAGCAATAATAATAATAATAATAACAATATTAATAATAATAACAATTACAATAAAAGTAGTAATAATTATACCAAAAAGAATAATAATAACAGAAGGAATAATAATAATAACAACAATAGCAATAATAAAAATAATAACAACAACAATAATAATAATAATAACAATAACATTAATAATAATAATTACAATAGCAGAGATAATAATAATAACAATAACAATAATAATAATAATAGCAATTATAATAATAATAATGATGACGGTCACAATAATATTAACAATAAAAATAATAATATTAATGGCAATATTAATAATAATAATAATATTAATGACAATAACAATCATAATAACAATAACAATAAAAATATTAATAATAATAAAAAAAATAATATCAACGACAATAACAATAATAGTAATAACAACAATATCAATAATAATAATAATAACAATAGCAATGATAATAACAATAACAATAACATTTATAATAATAATAACAAAAATAATTATAATTATAATATCAAAAACAAAAATAATAAAAATAACAATATCAGTAAAATAGTAATAACAATATCATTAATAAAAACGATAACAAATATAATAACAATAACAATAATAATAATAATAACAATAACAATAATAAAAATAACAATATCAATAATAACAACAATAACAGTAATAATAATAATTACAATAACAATAGAAATAATAATAATAATAATAATAATAGTAATAATAACAGTAATAATAATAATAATCATGACAATAGCAATAATAATAACAATATCAATAAAAATAATAATAGCAATAATAATAACAATAACAATAGTAATAATTTTTTTTTTGATGGACTGAGTATGCCAGTCTTTACGCACTAACCCAGGGAACTCGCCTGCCAGAGGAGCCCTTCACAATTTTGTTCCACCATTGATATTCCTGGTGTGTCGGGCTTACCATTGGAATAGGCACCACTGAATAAACTCATGTCCATCCTAGTGGCATAGTGAAACCATCCCGGCATCGCCATTTGGCATTACTTCGTGATGCCGCCACTGCAACAGGTCCCATTACGGGACTTTCCCTACGGGTCTAAGGGGCAGGTGCTTGGAGCAACGTTTGGGGCACGTCTATGTGCCACCCATCTCCATCTTTTTTCGGCGCAAGGTGGTCCTGATGTACCGCGCTACTTTGTTCCATTCCTCCTGACCTCGGAGCATTTTCTCGACAATGTTGTCTGGCGAGATTTTTCCGAGGTCTTGCTCCAAGGCGAGTCGTTCGACGCTCCACCTAACACATTTGAAGAATGTGTGGAGGGCGTCGTCGACGGTCGAGTCGCCATAGGGGCAGTTGCCGTCAGTTACCTTCCTCATTTTGCGAGGTAGGAACAGAACAGACCATGCCTTGTCAAAAATTAAGTGAGGTAGAAGTCGTCCTCCCCCACCTCTCTGTTTAGCCAGCTGTCTAGCCGACTGATGAGTCGGGCCGTCCATCTGCCCAGATGCTCCTGTTCCCATCTGTTGTGCCAAGTGTCGATGCAGGTAGACCTGGCGAGCATTGATGCCTCCTCCTTTCCCAGAACACACCTTTGCTGGTGGACGGATTGTCTCTCCTGGACTAGTAAATCGATCAGGATTACCCCTGCAACCACTAGCAACGCGGGCTCGTAGACCGTGCGGTAGGAGCACGCGATTCGGAGAGCACCCCTCCTCCGTACGGCGGCGACCCGCTTGCGACATACCTCTTTTTGCAGCGCTTTGGCCCAGACTTCAGCGCCGTACAGCATCACTGCTTCGGCGGCACGCATCAGTAGTCCCCTCCTGCACAGTCGGAGCCCGTTGACGTTTGCCATGAGCGTGCCAAGCGATGCTACTAATTTTGTAGGCTGCCCTGATTTTGTGCTCGCCATAATTAAGGTTTCTGTCGAGCATTATACCCAGATATTTGACAGCCGACTTAGCCTAGACCGCCGTGTCTCCTACAATGAAGCTGCGCAAGGTGTTGATGCGCTTCTTCGTAAGAAGCATGATCTCTGTCTTATGGGCTGCCAGAGATAGCCCGTGATCTTCCATCCAGGAGATGACTCTGCGCTCGACCTGCTTGAGCAGCAGCTGTGCCCCTTCCGTGTCTCTTGCGGTTATGACAACTGCATGGTCATCTGCGTACCAAATCAAGAAAGCGCCTTCAGGGACTGCCATACGTAGGATACCGTTGTAGAAAATATTCCAAATATCCGGCCCCAGTATGGAGCCCTGGGCTGCCCCCGATGTTAACTCCAAGTTTCTCGGACCATCGCCATTACTGTATTCTAGGAAGCACTCGTTCAGATAGTCCCCGAGTATTCGGAGTAGGTACTCAGGGACGCTGAAATTACGTTCGAGCGCTTCCATTGCCAAGTCCCACCTGACGGAGTTGAAGGCATTTCTCAAGTCTAAGGTGGCCAACAGACACAAAGGGGCAGTTAGATGGTTCCCTCGCTCCATCATTATAGCAGCCGTGACGACCCCTTGGACTGCCTGGATGGTGGAGAGGCCAGATCGGAATCCATACTGGCGGGCAGCAAGATCCCCCGCTGCCCTTAAGGCTGCGTGCAGCCGTGGCCTAAGCAGCTTCTCCAGGAGCTTGCCAGCTGCATCGAGCATTCAAATAGGCCTGTATGACGAAGCGGCATCTGCTGGCCCCTTGCCCTTGCTTATGAACACAAGTCTGGCTTTTTTCCACTCGGCGGGGAAGATGCTCTCCCTGAGGCACATGTTGTGCATGTTTAGCAAGAGCTTGGGATGACTCTGCGCGACGGCTTTCATTACTTCAGCCGGAAGGCAGTCTGGTCTTGAAGCTTTCTTGTCCGGCATAGAAGATGCGACCTTGAGTAGCTCCTCCTCTGTAAATTGCGGCCTTTCAAGGCTACCTGGTATCGCCGTGCGAATCTCTCTCTCCGGATGTGAGGGGAATAGGGTATGAATGATGTTTTCCAGCGTCCTCGCATTCTGAAGGATTCATTTCGTGTTAGTCCTCAGTTTGCGCGTGACGATCTGATAACCTAATCCTCACGGATTCTGGTCGACATCCAGGCACAGTTCCTGCCAGCATCGTCATTGACTGGCCTTGATGGTCCACTTCAAAGCTTTTTGGCCACTTGATTCCCTGCGGCCGAGGGAGCGGCGACGAGATCGCGTCTCTTCGCTCGTTGTGCTAAACGGCGAAGTCTTAAGCACTTCTTGCGAAGATCTGCGATCTCGTTCGTCCACAAGTATGCAGGACGCCTGTGCCGTTTCGTGCACTTCTTGAGCACCGCTATGTCGCTAGCCTTTTGGATGAGCTGCATAGTTGTTGCAGAAATCATTCTGGCGTGTGCAATTGGCGATAGACTCGCGGAAGCAATTTGAAGGGACCACCAACCTTCATCTATGACTGAAGGCAGTTTCTCTCGATCCATTCGGCACCGGGGGGGTCGCTATACCCTTTTTGCGACTGGCCTCCTATCGTGTATATTGAATAGGGGTACTGATGATCGCTCCCGATATAATCCTTGATCACCTGCCAGCCTGCGACACTTGCCGCAAGATGTTCGTTAGCTAGAGATACGTCCGGGATCGTCTCTCTGTAGCCAGGCCTGAGGAAGATCGACGACGAACCTGTGCTGAGTACTGATAACGCCAGTCTCGACGCCATCTACATGATTCGTCTTCCTCTGGAGTCCGGCCTGGCCTCCCCACATTCGAGAGTTTCGGCAATGAGGTCTCCTGCCACAATGAGATCCCCTTGCATTTCCCGCAGCGCGTCTTCCAGATCGACCAGTTTGGTCTGGAAGTCGTCTATCCGGTCGTTCGGGGTGAGATATACACTGACATAAGTCGTCGAGTTACGTCTCACCCGATCGTAACCGCGTCCGGATCCTTGGTCCGACAAGTGTATCTATCGGGGATCTGGGTTCTAGATGGCTGCGGTACCCAATTCCTCTGCGTACCATTCTACTCCATCTCCATCCTCGTACTGTTCGCTGATTAGAACAATATCTGCTTTTTTCTCAGAGCAGAGCTGAGTCAGTAGGTGGTGCGCCGTCCTACTCCAATTGAGGTTACCCTGAAGTACTCTTATCCTTTTTCCCACTTGTTGGCTGTTGCAATGGCCTCCTGGAAAGCTTTGCAGGCCCTTGATCCTGCCATGTGCTTCCTAGTTTCAACAACGCCATATGAGCACTAGAAGCACGTAGGCAAGCTGACCTTGCACTCTTTGAACTTGTGCTATGTGCCGCCGCAGGAATAGTAAAACATATTTCGATCTGGTCCATTGCACGAGGCACTATAGTGTCCATAGTCGAGACAGCGGAAGCATCGCCTCACATCTGCCCTTCGCTTGACCCTGCAGCTGACGAAATCGACCAGCACTCGGCCGGCCTTTAGAAGCTTCGCAGTTTCTTCCTCTTCTATTTTGAGGATGACCAGGCGGTGTTCTCTTGTGTTGGAGAACGTCATCTTAATATCGATTCTCCCCGCGTAGCCTGGCAAGGTCCTCTTTAGGGCCTCCTCGACTTCTAACAACGATGTGCAGCAGTCACAGTCCCGTATCTCCAGCGTAGTTCTGGGGACCAGTTCCGTGATGCTGCTCGTTTCACCTACTTCTTTTCTCAGGGTTTCTGCGAATGAGGCCCTGATATCCGCAGTGGTCTTCTTTAGTTCATGGAGAACCCCTCCGGTTTTGGCTTGCCGGACCGATCTAACGTCTACCCCTGTGACGCTGGTCTGGATGCGCTGGTGAATAGCTCCGACCACATCTGCGTAAGATTTACTTTGCGCAGGTTTCATGGGGTTCGCGTCCGGCTTTGTTCGCTTTCTCGGCCTGACCTCCTATTTGCTCGTCGTCTTTTCCTCCCGTTGTGGGTGTTTCGTCGCCTTTTTCGCTGGTTTCTCCTTATATTTTTTCTTCTTGACGACCTCCGTCCACTTGGTGGTTCGGACGTCGTCGACTCTTGCCTTGGTCTTTTGAGGCCTTCTTTGTGTAACTGCGGCGGGCTGGTGGCTACTCTATTAACCGCTCCAGCAACTGTTATAGAGTTTGCCCTAGGGATCTGAGAAAATCGGGCGAGGGTCCTCGCTCCCTTATTGACATTTTTTCGAAATTTATACATAAACTCGAGACTGTCAATAATGTCCACAAGTTCTGGGAACTCTTGCTTAATAGCGTTGTTCATGTTAGCCTGTCCAGTATTAGCTGGCCTCATTTTGGCAAGGACGGAATTCGCTTGCGCGAATTTCTCGCTCTCTCCATCTTGGGTTGTCCACTTCGCAGGATGGATAGGTGCGGTAAAAGCGGAAAACTGAAAGCCATCAACGCCTCTGGTAGCCTTTTGCCACACCTTCAAGTGGCCATCGTCATATTTTTCCCTTCCTGGCACTTTCGTCACACCGCAGGACAGGTCGTCTACCTGTGGTGCACCTCCTGATGCATTAACCAGAGCTCAGGCCAGGTAGCCTACCCCAAACGCCTGGAAGTTGCTGGATAACGAAGGTGGTTGGCCTGCCCTACAAACACAAGACACCGCCGTGGCGTGGGTGTCCATCCCGCGCCAGCTATTTTCTTTCGCTGTACTATCCATTATGTGAAATGTACTTTTGGGAGGCAAGCTCACCAATAGAAAGGAAAGGAACGGAAAGAACTTAGAGAGTAAGAGAGAGAATAGAAAAAGATATGATAAGAGAAGAAAGGAAGGAATAGCCGTTCAAAAACATTCACACGCCATTCACAGAGTCCCTTTTATTCGCCTCATACGACAAGCTGGGAGTACTGTGGGAATATACTAATGCCCACTTTCCACTGGGGGTAAACTAATAACAATAAAAATAGTAATAATAACAATAATAATAATAAAAATAATAAAACTAAATAATAGTAATAATAAAAATATCAATAGTATTAATAATAACAATAACAATAATAATAGCAATGACAATAATGAGACAATAACATTAATAATAATAATAACAATATGAATAATAGTAACTATATCATTAACAATAATAATAACGATAACAATTACAATAATAATAACAATAACAATAACACTAATAATAATAAAAACCAAATGAAAAATAATAATAATAGCTATAACAATAATAATAGCAATAACAAGACTTAGAATAATAATAATAACAATAATAATAATAATTAAAATAACAATAATAATAATAATAATTATAATAACAATAATAATAAAAACGACAATAACAATAACAGTAATAATAATAATAACGATAATAATAATAACAAAAGCACTAATAATAATAATAACAATTACGATAGGGTTAACAATAACAATAACAATAATAATAATAACAATCTCAATAATAATAATAATAACAGTAACAAAAATGATAATAATAACAATAACAATATTGATCATACTAATCCTATGTATAATAATAGTAATATCAATAGCTCTAATAAAAATAATAAAAAACACAATAATAATATCAAAAATAATAATAACAAATATAATATTAATATCAATAACAATAATAATAACAAAAAAAAATGTTATTAATAACAATAATAACAATAACAATAATAAAAACAATAATTATAAGAATAATAATAATAACAAAGCAATAATAATAACAATAGCAATAATAATAATAATAATAATATCAATAATAAGAATTACAATAACTATAATAATAACAATAAGAATAATTATAACAATAATAATAATAATAGTAGTAACAAAAATAATAACAATAATAACAATCTCAAAAATAATAATAACATTAATGACAATAACAATAGTAAAAATAATAACAATAATAATAATAATAACAATAGCAATAATAATGATAATAATAATAACAATAATAATAACAGTAACAATAACAATATTCATAACAATAGCAATAATGATAATAATAACAATAACAAAGATAATATTAATAATAACAATAATAATAATAGTAACAATAGCGATATTAATAATAATAACAAAAACATTTTTAATAATAACAGTGGATATAACAGTAATAATAGCAATAACGATAGCAATAATAATCATAACAATAGCAATATTAAAAAATTATACTAACAGAAATAATAATAATAACAATAACAATAATAATAACAACAACAATAACAATAATAATAACAATAATAATAATATCAATAACAATAATAATAATAATAAAAATTATAATAACAACATTACCGAAAATAACAATAATAATCATAATAATAATAACAACAATAAAAATATTAAACAACAATAGCAATATTAAAAAATTATACTAACAGAAATAATAATAATAACAATAACAATAATAATAACAACAACAATAACAATAATAATAACAATAATAATAATATCAATAACAATAATAATAATAATATAAATTATAATAACAACATTACCGAAAATAACAATAATAATCATAATAATAATAACAACAATAAAAATAACAATAATAATCGTAATAACAATAATAATAACAATAACAATAGCAATAGTAATAAACATAACTATAACAATAACAAAAAAATAATAGTATCAATATCAATAACAATAATAGTTATAAAAAATCAATAGTAATAATAATAACAATATCAATAATAATAATAATAACAGTAAGAATAATAATGACAATAGCAATAATAATAATAATATTGATAATAATAATAATAACTATAATAACAGCAATAACAATAATAATAATAACAATGGTAATGATAATAATAAGAACAATAGTAATAATAATAATAATAATAACAATAATAGTATAAATAGTAATAATAATTGTATCAATAACAATAATAATAACAGTAGCAAAAATAATAATAATAACATTAACAATAATAATAATCGATAGATTGACAATAGTAATATTAATGACAATATTAATAATAATAACAATACGAATAACAATAATGCTAAAAATAAGAATAATAATAACTATAGCAATAACAATAATTATAACAATAAATATAATAATAACAATAACAATAATAATAATAATAATATGAACATTAACAATATTAACAACAATAACAATATTAATAAAAATGACAATAGCAATGATAATAATACAAGCAATAGCAATAATACTAATAATACAATAATATTCATAATATTAATAATAATATTAACAATAATAATGATAACAGTAATGACAATAATAATAATAATATTAACTATAATTTCAATAATAATAGTAATTACATTAGCAAAAATATTATTAATAATAATTACAATAATAATAATAGTAACAATTGCAATAATAATAATAATAACAATAACAATAATAATTATAATAACATTAATAAAATAATAATAATAACCATAACAATAATAATAATAATAACATTGACATTAAAAAAAAGAATAAAAATAATAACAATAACATTAGAAAAAATAATGACAATAGCATCAATAGTAATATCAATAATAAGAATAATAATGATAATAATAGCAATAATAATAATAATATTTGCAATAATAATAATAATAATAATAATAATAATAATAATAATAATAATCATAATATCAATAGTAATAATAATAACTATAGCAATAATAATAATAATAACAATAAAAATAATAATAATGATGAACATAACAATAATAATAATACAAAATTGACAATAGTAATAATAATGACAATTGCATTAATAATAATAATGACAATATAATAATAAAAACAATATAAATAAAAATAGTAATAACAATACCAAAAATAATATTGATGACAATAACAATATTAATAATAATAACAAAAACAATAATAATGACAATGATAATAATAATAATAATAACAATAATAATAATAATAACAATCACAATAAAAATAGTAATAACATATCGAAAATAGTAATAATTACAATAAAAATAATAAAAAGAGTAATAATAACTATAATAAATATGACAATAACTTAAATAATAACAATAACATTATTAATAATAACAATAACAATAACATTAATAATAATAACAATAACAATAATAGAAATAATAACTATAACTGTAATAATAACAATAACAATAATAATAATAATGACAATAAAAATCATAATTATAATAACAATAGCAAAAATAATTATAATAACAATAAATATTATAATAATAATCACAATTGGAATGATAATAATAATCACAATAGCAATAAAAATAAAAATAACGATAACAATAATAATAACAATTACAATAACAGAAATAATAACAGTTAAAACATCAATAATAATAACAATAATAATAATAGTAATAATAACAATATGAATAACAATAACAATAATATTAATAGTTACAATGCCAATAACAATAATAATAAAAATCAGAATAATAATAACCATAACAATAACAATAACAATAACAATAACTATAATAATAAAAATAATAATAACAATAAAAATATATATACTGATTTCGATAAAAAAAATAATAATAGTAACAATAGCAATAATAAAAATAACAAGAATAACAAATACAATAATAATAACAATAATAATAATAATAAAAGTAACAATAACAATATCAATAACAATAACAATAATAATAGTTATAACAATAACAATAACAATATTAATAGCAATGACAATAATAATAATACTAACAATAACAATACCAATAATAATATCAATGACAATAATAATTACAATAATTATAACAATAACAATAATGACAATTATAGCAATAATAATAATAATAACAATAGCAATGGAACTAATGATTACAATAAAAATAACACTAATAATAATAATAATAATAATAATAATAATAATAACAGTAACAATAATAATAAAAATAGCAATGACAATATTAATAACAATAATAATAATAGTAAAAATACCAGTAACATTAATAGTAATAATAACAATTGCGATAATAGTAATAATAACAATAACAATATAAATAATAATAACAATAAGAATAAAAATATAAATAACAATAACAATAATAATAACAATAACAATAATAATAATAATAATAATAACAATAACAATATATAAAGTAATTTCAATACCAAACATAATAATATTAACAATAATTATAATAATAATAATAACAATAAGAATAACAATAACAATAACTATAATAATAAAAATAACAATAATAATAATAATAACAATAACAATAACAATTATAAAGCAGTAACAATAATACTAATAATAACAATAACAATAATAACATTAATAACAATAACAATAATAATGAAAATATTAATGACAATAACTATAACAATAATATTTATAATAATAATAATAACCATATCAACAATAACAATAATAACAACACTAAGAATAATAATAATAATAACAATAACAAAATTACTATCAATAAAAATGATAATAATAATATCAATAACAATAATAATAACAAAAACAATAACAATAATATTAATAATAACACCAACAATAATAATAACACTAACAATAACAATAATAATAATAACAATATCAATAAAAATAATAATAACGTTCAAAATAATAACTACAATAACAATAACAATTATAATAATAATAACAATAATAATAACGATAACAATAACAATAATAATAATAATAACATTAATAATGACAATAACAATAACAAAAGTAATAATAACATCAATAACAACAATATTAATAATAACGATAACAATAATAATAATAATAACAATAACAATAACAATAATATAATAATGACAATAAAAATAATAATAACAATACAAATAATAATAACAATAACAATAACAATTATAATAATAATAATAACAATTATCAGCAATAATAATAATAACGATCAAAATAATAATCACAATAACAATAACAATTATAATAATACTATTAATAATAATAATAATAATTACTATAGCAATAATAATAATAATATTAACAATAACAATAGTAACAACAATAGTAACAATAATAATAAGAACAAAAACAACAATAATAATAATAACAATGGTTATAACAATAATAATAATAATAACAATAACAATAATAACAACAATAACAATAACAATAATAATAATAATAATAATAACAATATTAATAATAAAGCAATATCATCAACATTAATAATAACAATAACAGTAACAATAATTATAGTAATAACAAAAATTATAATATTAACAGTAACAATTGCATAAATAATAACTATAATAATAACAATAACAAGAACAATAAGAATTATAATAACAATAGCAATTATATTAATAATAACGATAACAATATAAATAATAATAACTGTAGGAATAATAATAATAATAACAGTAATGATGATAATATCAATATCAACAATAATAATAATAGTTTTTTTTTGATGGTCTGAGAATGCCAAAATTTACGCACTAACCCAGGGACCCTGCCTGCCAGAGGAACCCTTCACCATTTGGGTCCCTCTTAAAGTCCCCGGAGTGTCGGGCTCACCGTTGGAATAGGCACTACCGTCTAAACTCATATCCATCCTAGTGGCATAGTAAAACCATCCCGGCACCGCTATGTGGCATTACTTCGGAATGGCGCCACTGCATCAGGTCTCATTACGGGACTTTCCCTACGGCTCTGCGGGGCAGGAGCTTGGAGCAACGTTTGGGTCAAGTCTATGTGCCACTCATCTTCATCTTTTCTCTGCGCAAGGTGGTCCTGACGTACCGGGCCACCTTGTTCCACTCCTCCTGACCTCGGAGCATTTTCTCGACAATGTTGTCTGACGAGATTTTTCCGAGTTCTTGCTCCAAGGCGAGTCGTACGACGCTCCACCTAACACATTTGAAGAATGTCTGGTGGGCGTCGTCGACGGTCGAGTCGTCATAGGTGCCGTTGCCGTCAGCTACCTTCCTCATTTTTGCGAGGTAGGAGCAGAACAGACCATGCCCTGTCAAAAATTGAGTAAGGTAGAAGTCGACCTCCCTCACATCTCTGTTTAGCCAGCTGTCTAGCCGCCAGATGGGTCGAGCGAACGGTGAGCCCGACACTCCAGGGACTTTAAGGGGGACCCAAATGGTGAAGGGTCCCTCTGATGGGCAGGGTCACTGGGTTAGTGCGTAAAGTTTGGCTTTCTCAGACCATCAAAAAAGAAAACTATTATTGCTATTATCATTATTATCGTTTATATCGTTATTACTATTATTACTATTGGCATTAATTTATTACCGCTATTAATACCGCTATAATCTTTACAAATACTATTTTCATTAATAGTTTTATTATTGTTACCTTTATTATTATTGTTGGTATCGTTGTTATGATTATTATTATTATTATTGTTATTATTATCGTTATTATTACCGTTATATGTTATTATCGTTAGTATTGTTATTATACTTAAATTTATTAGTATCGTTATTATTATTATTATTATTATTATTATCATTGTTATCTTTATTATCGTTATTATAGCTATTTTTGTAATTATCTTATAATCGTTATTATCTTTATCATCGTAATTATTTTCATTATTAATATTATTGCCACAATAATTTTCGTTATTATTATTAATATTACCGTTTCTACCGTTATTTTTATCATTACAGTCCTTATTAACATTATTATCATTATCATCGATATTACCCTCATTATTGTTATAATCCTTGTTATCGCCATTATTGCTGCTATTATTATTACTATTATTATTATTATCGTCATTATCGTTTTTATCACTGTCATTAATATTTTCGATATTATTATTATTATAAATATTACTATTATTATTATCCTTTTAATCAATACTATCACCATTAACGTTATCATCGTTATTATTATTATTATCGATATTATCGTTATTATTTCTTTTATCGTTATTATCTTTAATATTTTTTTTAATATAGTTATCGTTATTATCGTTTTAATTATCATTATTAGCGTTATTATCATTATAATCCTTGTCATCGTTATTTTCATTATTATCAGAAATATCCTTATTATATGTATTATCGTTATTATCGTTACTATTATTATCAATATTATTATTATCATTATTATTATTATTATAGTGTTTACATTTGTTATTATCATAATTGTTATTATTGTCTACGTTTGTTAACGTTATTACCGTTATAATCGTATTTATAGGTATTATAATTATTAACCTTATCATCGTTATTATTAATATTACTTATATTACCGCTATTATCTTTGTTATCGTTTTTATCGTAATTATCTTTATATTTATTATTATGGTTAAGTATAGTATTATCGTTCTTGTTATTATTACTATTACCATTAATATATTTATCATCGTTATTTTCGTTATTATAGTTATTATCGTTACAATCTTTATTATCGTCATTATCGTTATTATCGTGTCTTTAATAATAACTATTATTATCGTCATTATCATCTTAATTTTCATATTTTCGTTATTATTAATAATTTCGTTATGATTATTATTATCTTCATTATCGATTTTATCGCCATTACCGATATTATTGTTATTATTATTATTACCGATATTACTGATATTATAATTATTATGATTATAGTTGTTATTATCGTTATTATTATTAATGTTATTATTATTTCCGTTATTATCATTATAATCGTTACTTTCATTATTATCGTTTTTTTATTATATCGTTATAATTATCAATATTATCATTACCGTTATTATCGTTATTATCGTTATTATAGTTATTATCGTTATAATCTTTATTATCGTTATTATCGTTACTATTATTATTTTTATTATTATTATTAATATTATTGATATAATTATTATTATTATTATTATTATTATTATTATTATTATTATCGTTATTGTTATCGTTATATGTATACTTCCAAATCCGAGACATCACAGTCCTATCGGTGCAAGAGGCATTCTTAACAATTTGCCCCATTTAGTCGGCATATTTCCAAATGCGATATTCACATAAATCTGAAATGCACTCGCGTATCATTCCCTCGCCTAGTCGGAATATTAACACGTCCAATAATCTCATTGGATCACAATTCATGCGCAGAGCTTTTGCTCGAATAGTATTAATATTTTTATATTCGTAAATCATATTGATTCGAGAAGAGCCAGTATAAATTTCTTTTGTCTATTCGGAATAGTTACAAATATGGCAGTCGCACTGGTTCGAGAGGCAGTCGCATAATTTTTCTCGACTTGTCGTAATATTTGCAAGTTCGACATTCGCAATGTTTCGAAAGGAACTAACATAAGTTTCCCTTTCCTAGTCAGCATATTTCCCAGTTCGATAGCCGCATTGGTTTACAAGTCACTCACATAACTTCCCCACGACTAGACGGAATATTTCCAAGTCAGATAGTCGCATCGATTGGAGAAATACTCGCATAATTTTCACTCGACTAGTACGAGTATTTCCAGATCCCAATATCGCATTAGTTTTAAAGGCACTTGCGCATCTTTCCCTCGTCCAGACGGTATATTTGCATATCTGACAATTGCATTGATTCAAGCGACACTCGCATAATTTTCTCTCGACTATTCAGAATATTTCTAATTTTGGCAGTCGCATTAGTTCTAGAGGCACTTTTATAACTTTCCCTCGTCTATTCGGAATATTTCTTGGTCCGATAATCGCAGTGGTTAGCACGTAGTGGTTAGAGATGCTCGCATAACTTTCCTCGACTTTTCGAAAGATTTGCAATGATTGCCGGTTGCATTTTTTCACAAATCACTCGCATAATTATCTGTCTTCATGTCGGGATTTTTCCAAGTCCGACCGTTGCATTGGTTTGGAGACCCTAACATAACTCTCTCGATTAGTCAGAATATTTCCAAGTCGGACAGCTACGTTGTTTCACATGACACTCGCATAACTTTTACTCCACTAGTCGGAAATATTACAAATCCCACATTTGCTATGTTTCGAGTGGCACTCGCATGAGTTTCACTCGACCATTCGAAATATTTCCCTTTCCAAAAGGCGTATTTGTTGGACGAGCACTCGCGTAACTTCCTCCGACTAGTCGGAAAATTTCCAAGCCCGACAGTCGCATTGAATTATTAGTCACTCACGTAAATATCCCTAGTATATTTGTTGTATCTCCAAGTCCGACCGCCGTATTGGATCTAAAATAACTCGAATAACTTTCTCCAACTAGTCGGAAAATTTCCATGTACGACTGACGCATTGGATCACAAGGCACACGCATAACTCTCTTTCGACTTGTCACGATATTTCTGTTGTCCGACCGTCGCATTTGTTATAGAGTCATTCGCATAACTTTCTTTCGACTATTCGGAATAGATCCAAGTCCGGCAGAAGCATTGATTCGAGAGAATCGAACATAACTTTCTTTTGACTATTCGGAATATTTCCAAGTCCGATAGCAACAATGGATCACTACACACACTCATAACTTTCACTTGACCAGTCGGAATATTTCCGAACCCGACTGTCGCATTGGTTTACAAGAAACATGCATAACATTCCCTCGACTAATCGGAATAGTTCAAATTACGACATTTGCATTATTTCGTGTGGCACTCGCATAAAATTCCTCAGACTAGTCGAAATATTTCCTAGTCCGTCAACCGCATTGGTTTACAAGAAACTCGAATAACCTTCCTTCAACTAGTCGGAATAGTTCCACGTACGACAATCGCTTTGGTTCTGCAGTCACTTGCTTAACTTTCCCACGATTAGTTGGTATATTTCCAAGTCGAACAGCCGCATTTGTTCGAGAGGCACTCGCATAACTTTCCCCGACCAATCGAAATGTTCCCAACTTCAACAGCCGGATATGATCGAATGGAACCCGCATAACTTTCCTTCGACTAGACGTGATATTGCCGAGTCTGAACGTCGCATTGGTACTAGTGTTTTTTGCAAAACTTTACCACGTATATTCGGAATATTTCGAAGTCCGGATGTCACATTAGTTCTAATATTACTCTCATAGCATTTCCTCGACTACTAGAAATATTTCCTAGCCAGCAGCTGCATTGGATCGAGAATCACTCGCATAACAGGCCCTTGACTAGTAAGAATATTTCAAAGTCCACCAGTCGCATTGGTTCACAAGTCATTCGCAAAACTCTCCCTCTATAAGTCGTTATATTTTTATGTCAGACATCACATTGGTTCATTAGATACTCGCATAACATTCGAATAGATGCGAATATTTTTTTGCCCGATTGCCGCATTTTCTCGAGAAGCACTCGCATAACTATCTATCGAATAGTCGTAATAAATCCAAGTACGAAAGCTGCATTGTTTCGAGTGGCACTCGCATAACTCTCCCTCGGCTAGTCGGTGTATTCCCAAGTCTGTCAGCCGCATTGTTTGGAGAGGTACTCGAATAACTTTCCCTCGACAAGTCGTTCTTTTTCCAGGTCCGACCGTTGTATTGGTTCCAGAATAACTCGTATAACATTCTCTCAACTATTCGGATTATTATCGTGTCCAATAGCCGCATTTTTCGAAAAGCACTCGAATAAATTTCAACGACTAGTCGAAATATTTCCAAGCCCGACGTCGCATTGGTATTTTAGTCACTCTCATAACTCTCTCTCGACTTGTCAGAATGTTTCCAACTGCGACATTAGCATTGGTTCGAGAGGCACTCGCACATCATTCCCTCAACCACTCGGATTATTCAAAATTTCGTCATTCGCTTTGGTTTTAAGTCCCACGAATAACTTTTCCTCGTTCAGTTCGAATGAATCCAAGTACAACATTAGCTTTGGTTCGAATTCGACTCGTATTACTTTCTCATGCCTAGTCAGAATATGTCCAATTGCGACAGCTGCATTGGTTCACAAGAGAATTGCATAACTCTCCCTCGACTAGGCGTATTATTTCCTAGCCCGACAGCCGCATTTGTTCGAGAAGCTCTCGCGTAAAATTTCTCCGACTAGTCGAGGGAATGTTATGCGGGTAACTTGTGAACGAATGCGACAGGCAAGATTGGAAATACTTAACCTAGTCGAGGGAAGTTATGCAAATGGATCTCGAAAAAATGTGGCTGTCTGACTTGGAAATATTCCGACTAATCGAGGAATAGTTATGCGAGTGTCTTGTGAACAAACGTTTCTGTTGGGTTTCGAAATATACCGACTAGTCGAGAAAAAATTACTCAGATGTCTCTCATGCGACCGTCGGACTTGGAAAAATTTCGATACTTCGTTGGAAAGTTATGCGAGTGATTCTTAATTCATTGCGTCTCTCGTACTTCGACATTTCCCGATTAGTCGAGCGAATTCTATGCCCGTGTCTTCCGAACCAATGAGATCATCGTGCTCGAAAATATTCCGACTTGTTGAGGGAAAGATATGCGAATGCCTCTCGAAACAATGCGGCCGCCGTACTTGGAAATATTCCAACTAGTTCTGCTTAAGTTATGCGAATGCATCTCGAACCAATGCGGCTCTCGTACTTAGAAAGGCTATGACTGGTCGAGGGAAAGTTATACGATTGACCATGGAACCAAAGCGACTGTCGGAGTAGGAAATATTCCGATTAGTCGAGGGAATGTTATGCGAATACGTCTCGAACGAAGGAAAACGCCGGACTTGGAAATATCCCGATAAGTAGAGGAAGAGGTATAGCAGTTCCCCTCGAAGCAATGCGATTGTCGGATTTAGAAATATTCTGTGTAATAGAGGGTTAGTTATGAGAGTGACTCTCGAAATAATTCTACTGATGGTCCTAGAATTATTCCAACTAGACGAGGAAAGACATGCGAGTAACGTGTGTATCAATGCGACTGTCGGATTGGAAATTGTCCTATTCTTCTAATTCCTGTTACTTAAAGTATTTTTACTGAAGTACTTGATCCAACATTCTTGGTTATGTTCTTTACGCTTTCTAACCAGAAGTACCTTTACCAAGTACGATGATCATATGTACTACTTTTCTTTTTCAAGTCCCTTACTTGAAGTATTAGCAACAAATCAGTTATTACACGTTCTTTCTTTTCATTCTAAGTCCTTTGACTTAATGTACTTCTACAAAAGAACTTTGTTTGTGTTCTTTCCTCTCTTTTCTATGTCCCCTTATCTAAAGCACTTTTAAAGTACCTATGTATACTCTTTCCTCTCCAAGTACCCTCCCTTAAAGTATTTCATCGAAGTACCTGCACTGTGATTGATTATATTCCTCCCCTTCCAAGTTCTGTCACTAAAAGTACTTATAATGAAGAATCTTGTTTATGTGTCTTCTCTTTCCTTCCCAAATCATTCATGTAATGTATTTCCATCAAAGTACATAATCATATTTTCCCTGTTCTTCTACCAAGTCGTCTTACGCAAAGTACTCTTACAGAAACACATGGTCTATATGACCCTCCTCCACTCTTCCAAGCTCTTCTACCTAACGTACTTACACTAAATTACCTTGTCTATATGCTCTTTTTTTAGTTCCTATGTCCTTCTACTCACAGTACTCTTGCTAAAGCACTTGATTGCAAAATCATTCTTTCCCTTCTAAGTCCTTTTACTCAAAGTACTTCTACTAATGTACTTGATTATATGTTTTGTTGCACCAAAAGTCATCTCACCCAAAGTACTTTTCCTATGAACTTTGTTTATATGTCCAATTCTCTCTCAATATGCCCTCTTACCTAACGTAATGCTATATGAACCTTGATCATATATTCTCTATTTTCCTCCTGAATCCCTTTACTTATAGTACTTTTAAGAAAGAACTTGGATCTTATATCATTCTTTCTTCTCTATGCCCTCTTACTTAAACTGCCCTTGTTAGAGTACGTTGATTACACGTTTCTTGTCTACACCCCTAAGTACTTTACTGAAATTGTCTTAATGGAGCAGCTAGACTAGATGATCTCCTCCCACTTTTTTAAGCCCTTTCATTTAAAACATTTCATTAAACTTTCTCAACCGTTGTTCGATCTTCGCACCGTCACTTTATCATTGGGAGAGGTATAGCTGAAGGATACTACTTTCCCTCATAAATTATTATTATTATTAGGTTTTTTTAAGCGTTTTTTTCAACTTAAAAGATTTTCTTCAGCTTCTTTATTTACTCGCCTCTTTAAATTCCATTACTGCTGTCCATAGGGAAAAATAAACCAGCCTCCCGTTCGGATCTCCGGGTGGAGAATTTCTCAGGTGCGGTTAGGGTGGAGAGGAGTAGCTCGCGCATTGCGTCGCTGAATGCAGCTAGCGTGACCCCGAAGGTGACGATTGAATGCACTTCCTTCGTTGTGAGTGTAGGATCTTATAGACACGCCGGGCGAGTACGCGTTCGTCGTCCTTGTCAGCTAATCGATCGACTCCCCAATGGGTTCCTACGCCCGTATTGCCCGCGCAGTTTCAAGTGGTAACCAGTCTTCGAGAGGCTATAGTAGTTTTGGGAAGGTGTGATAGGAGTTTGTTGAGGCCATCTTCTAAGGCCGTGCAAACAAATGCCGCTGACGCTAAATCGGCCGCGATTAGTTTAGGGGAAAACAGCATCAGAACAGCCGCGATATGCCCTTCGAGTTAGAATAATAGACTGGTTGAACAGAACCCAGGGTGCGGATCGATAATCACGCGACCGCGAACTCGATCGTACATCCGCATGCTTTCCGCGCCAAACTCCCTGGAAGAGGAACATACGCCACCAGTCCCTACAAATCGCAGAACCCCCGCGAAATCAGTGCCAAAGGAACGCACGTAAAAGCCACGTTACCTTCGAAAATAGAGCAAGACGCCGAGCAAGATCTTGCGGATACACCCCAGGGACTGCCGAAAACAACCATAGAAGAGGCTACGCTCCATCGGCAACTCTCGAAGCGGACAACACACCAGAAACCACCGATCCGATTGGCGCCGAGCTTCTATTCGTGGGTCACTTTCGCAGATCTGTGGGAATCCATCCGCGGTAACGAAATGAATTCGGCTAAGGCCCCCCTCTCACGTAAATCATGCTTTCTCAAGAATTCATTTATTTCAGCTAAATATGGGGCGTTCTAAATCGGTAACGAGCGAAATGCGCGAACTCATTAGCCAGTTCGCTTGGACGTGCAACTTCTACAGGAGCATTACGTCCAAATACAAGGTACAGGATACGAGATTATAGAATTAGGCAACGGGACAAGAATTGTTGCCATTTGCGATGAAAGATCCTGGTCTGCGATCGGGGCGACCAAATCATACATCACGTTGCTGTGTATTACGCAGCTCGGCACTCCGCACTATGTCTGTGCAAATGTGCCAGCTCCCGGCTCCCCCATCAACGTCGTCTCGCAGTACTTTCAGTACAGCGACAAAATAGAGAAGCACATTTGACACTTGGAATCAATTCTTCGTACCCTAAGGTGGGAGCGATAAATATTATCACTGGACGCCAACGCGCGAACTCCTTTCTGGGGTTATCAGGTCACAGACGAAAGAGGCTCGAAATTAGAAATCCTCATCCGAACATCCGAGCTAAATGATATTAACGACTTAAAGTAGCCACCTATATTCCTGACCACGAGAGACTCCTCATACATCGACGTAACCCTCTCGTCGCACTCCATGAGCCGATTTATTATTCAATGAAAAGTATGAACATGCGGACGTCCAGTTACCACGATTCAATACACATGGCAATACTTCCCATGAAGGCCGTGTCGGGTCGAGGCGTGGTGTTCGGGGCTACGGGAACAGGAGATTCAATACTAGGAGAGCCGACTGAGGCATATTCGCTTCCTCTCTCTCACCGCGGCAATGCTAGAGCGATGCAGTTTAGGATCTGCTTCAGTAATATAGAAAGAGCGAACATGCTCCCTAGTGTCCTGCAAACCGCGTGCTCACAGTCTATATTCCGGAAAAAGGCTAACCGGTAGTTCAACCCATGGTGGACATCAGCTCTAACGAACAAGTAGAATGCGGTAGCTAGGTTGAGACGCGCGGTCCAGCGAGAAAATTAACATCAGGCACGCCTCGGGTTAATGCACGTGTATCAGTCTACGCTGCGGGCATACATCAAAGAGGTCCGACGTGTCAAATTAGTTAGTTCGAGGAATTTCGTTGCGGAACATAATAAAGCGGAACTGTGGGGGTACGACTACATACAACAGGCGGGCAAACTACGCGCCAAAAGTGTAATTAATACTCCCAAACGAGACGGAGGGAAGATCACAAACATCCAAGGGACGGTTAGGGACCTACGAAATACGCATGTCCTGCACGACAGCTTAATCAAAGACACACGAGGTCGAAGGAAATCTTTGGGAGGGCCACTCAAACCAATTTGGCTTTCGGATTTGAAAATTGTCCAAATAGTCCAGGGAAGTTATGCGACTGCGTTTCGGAACAATACGGCTGGCAGAAGAGGAAATATTCTGATTAGTGGAGTGTATGTTATTCGAGTGTGTCTCGCAATATTGCTGCTCTCGGGTTTTTAAACCACCCGACTAGACAAAAGTAAGTTGTGCGAGTGCATCTCGAATCAAGGTGGCTGTCGGACTTGGAAATATTTCTATTCCTCGAGGGAAAGTTATGCGAGTGACTCTTGATCCATTGCGACTTTCGGCGTGGAAATATTTCGACTGATCGAGGAAAAGTAATGCGAGTGTCTTGTGAACCTTTGCGACTGCCTGACTTAGAAACATTCTTACTAATCGCGGGAATGTTATACGAATCCCTCAATTACCAATGCTCCTATCGGACCTAGAGGAATGCTGAGTAGTCGATGGAATATTATGCGAGTAGCATGTGAAACAATGCGTCTGTCTGGCTTGGAAATATTCCGGCGTAGTCATTGGAAAATTATGTAAGAGACTCTCGACCCAATACGGCTGTCGGACTTGGAAATGTACGAATTAGTGGATGGAAAGTTATGTTTGTGCCTCTCGAAACAATGCAGCTGTCAAACGTGGAAATCTTCCGCCTAGTCGAGGGATGGTTATGCGATGGCATCGCGAGCCAATCGGGCTGCCGGACTTGGAAATATAACGCATAGTCGAGGAAAAGTTATGAGATCTGTTTTCGAAAGGATCCGATCCTCCGACTAGGATATAATCCGACAAGTCGTGGGAAATTCATGCGATTGACTCTCGAACCAATGCGGCAGTTGGACTTGGAAATATGTTGACTAGTCGTGGAAAAGTTGTGCGAGTAACTTGTGAATCAGTGCAACTGTCGCGCATGGAAATATTTCGTCTTGTCGAGGAAAAGTTATACGAGTGCTTTACGAACCAATGCGGCTATCGTGCATGGAAATATTCAGTCTAGTTGAGGGAAAGTTGTGTGAGTTCCTCTCGAACCAATATGACAATCAGATCTTTAAATATTCCGACTATTAGAGTAAAATTTATGTGAGTGAATCTCGGAAAAACGCTGCTGTGGGACTTGGAATTATATCGACTAGTCCATGGAAAATAATGCGAGTGACTTCTGAACCAATGCGGTGGTAGGACATGGAAGTACCATGATTTGGAACGATCGTTATAATCGTTAGCATAGTTATAATTGTTACTATTGTTATTATTTATATTATCGTTATTATCATTATTATTATAATTTTTGTTATTATTATTATTATTATTATCGTTTTTATTATCGTTATTATCCAGATTATTATTCTTTTTGTTGTAATCGTTATTATCATTATTACTGATATTATCGTTAAAATAGTTATTATCGTTATTATCGTTATTATCGTTAATATCCTTATTTTCGTTGTTATTTTTCTTATTATAATTATTGTTACTATCGCTATTATTATTATTATTATTTTTATTATCATTATTAATATTATTAATATTATTATTATTATTATTATTATTATTATTATTATTATTATTATTATTATTATTATTATTATTATAATTATCGGTTCTCCGAATCGCGTCCTACTACCGCACGGTATCTGATCCCGCGGTGCTAGTGATCGTGGGGGTAATCCCGATCGATCTACTAGCCCAGGAGAGACAATTCGCCCACCAGCAAAGGTGTTTTCTGGGAAAGGAGGAGGCATCAAGGTTCGCCAAGTCTACCAGCATCGAGATCTGGCAAAGCAGATGGCAACAGGAGCCTCGGTGCAGATGGACGGCCTGACTCATCAGTCGGCTAGACAGCTGGCTGAACAGGGAGGTGGGGGAGGTCGAATTCTACCTCACTCAATTTTTGATAAGGCATGGTCTGTTCTGCTCCTTCCGCGCAAAAATGAGGAAGGTTGCAGACGACAACTGCCCCTATGGCGATTCGACCGTCGACGACGTCCACCACACATTCTTCAAATGTGCTCGGTGGAGCGTAGAGCAACTCGCCTTGGAGCAATATCAGAAATATCTCGCCAGACAACATAATCGAGAAAATGCTCCGATGTAAG
>NW_028197175.1:97500-205000 GCF_050613455.1 Vespa mandarinia | reverse complement strand
ATAATCAAAGTAATAATTATAATAACGGTAATAATTATAATAATAATTGTAATACTCCTAAAAATGTTGGTAATAATAATTATAATTTGATTAATAATAGTAATCATGATAATAATCATAATAATCGTTATAATGTTAAAAAAAATCATAATTGTTGTTATAAAAAATAAAATAACCATAACAATATTAATCAGAATAGTAATAGTCATAATAATTATAATAATAAACATCATTTTCTTAATAAATATAATAATAATCATTATAATTATAAAAATAATCATGATAAAAATAATAATAATTTTAATTTCTATAATAATCATAATAGCCATAAAAATCCAAATAATCTTAATCATAATGTTAATAATTATAGTAATCATAATAATCATAGTAATCATAATATCTTTCAAAACAATCATAATAATAATCGTAATAAACATAATATTTACCATAATAATAATAATAATCGTAATAAATATAATAAAAATCATAATAATAATCATAATAAACATATTATTTACCATAATAATAATAATAATCGTAATAAATATAATAAAAACCATAATAATCTTAATAATAATTTTAATACCGTTAATAATCATTACATATAACCATAATAAACACAATTATAATATTAAAAATTATAATTACAATCATAATCTTAATTATAAGCATAATAATCATAACAAACATAATAATAATCACAATAACCAGATTAACAATAAAAATAAACATACTAATAATCACATTAACAATAATAATCATAAAAACCGAGATAAACATAATAATCATAATAATACTAACAATAAAAATAATGGTCATTAAAATAATCATAACACATTTAACAATCACAATAATAACAATAATAACCACAAAAATAATATCAAAAATAATAATTACAATTATATTGATAATCTTAATAATAATCATAATAATAATCACAATAATAAGCATTATATACGTATTAAACTTAATAATAACTATAAAAATCATAATAAACATAACATTCATAACAATTATCATAATAATTAAGACAATCGTACTAATAATAATGATTAACAAAATAGTCATGTCAACTATCATAAAAATCATAATAATCATATTTATAATCATAATAATAATAATAATAAACACAAAGATGATAATAATCAAAATAAACTTAATAATAATCATAAAGATTATAATAACCATAATAATGCTAATAAGAATAATATAACTCATAATGATTTTAATAAACATACTAATAATCATGGTAATAAAAATAATAGTAATAATCATGAAAATGGTCATAATAATCATAACAATAACCATAATAATATTAATAATCTTAATACTAATCGTAATAATATTCATAATAAACATAATAATAATAAAATCCATAATAATGTTCATAAAATTATAATAATCATAATTATAATCATAATAATAATAACGGTCATAATAAAGATCTCAATAATGATAATAATTTTAATAATAATAATAATTATCATAATAAATATAGTAAAAATAATAAACCTAATAAGAATAATAATAGCCATAATTATTATAATAATCACAGTAATAATTATAATAATCATAACCATAATATTAATGATCCTAATAATAATAATAATCATTATAACTATAATAATCATAGTAATATTCATAATAAACATAAAATTCAGAATAATATTCACATTAATATTCATAATAATCATAATATCAACCGTAATTACCATAATAATAATCATAATAATCATAATAACGATTATAAAGTCCATAAAAATCATAATATGGGACTGTCGGATTTAGAAATACCCCGACGAGTCGTGGGAAAGTTATGCGGGTGCCGGTCAAAGAAATGCGACTGAAGAACTTGGAAATAATTCGACTAGTCGACGGAATGTTATGCGAGTGAACGAATTGTGAACAAATACTTGTGAACGAATACGAATATCGGACTTAAACATTTTCCGGCTAGTTGAGGGAAAGTTATAACAATAACTTGTGAATGAAAGCGTGTGTCGTAGTTAAAAATGTTCCGACTAGTCGAGGGAAATTTGTATGAATGCTTCTCGCAACAATGCAACTGTAGGACCTAGAAATATTCCAGCTAGTCGAGGGAAAGTATTGCGAATGAATTGTGAACCAATGAGACTGTCGGACTTGGAAATATTCAGACCATCCGAGGTAAATTTATGCGAGTGACTTGTGAACGAAATCGTTTGTCGGATTTGGAATTATTATTAGTCGAGAGAAAGTTATGAGTGTGCCTCACGAATCAATGCGACTATCGGAATTGAAAATATTCCGATTTCTTGAAAGAAAGATATGCGAGTGCTTCTCGAACCGATGCGACTTTCGGTCAAGGAAATATTCCGACTAGTCTTGGGAAAGGAATGCGAATTACTTGTGAAACAATTATACTATTGCACTTGGAAATATTCTGACTAGTCGAGGGAATGATATGCGAGTGCTTCTCGATCCCACCAGACTGTCGGACCTACTTATTTTCCGACAAGTCGGGGGAAAGATATGCGAGGACTTGTAAACATATAACACTGCCCAAATTGGAAATATTAAAACTAGTCGAAGAAAAGTTATGCTAGTGATTCTCGAACAATTGCGGCTGATGGACTTTCAAATAAAGCGACTAGTCGAGACAAAGTTATGCAAGTGTTTCTCGAACCAATGCAGCTTCCGGACGTGGAAATACTCCGACTAGTCAAGGGATACTTAAGCAAGTAATTCTGGGATCAATGAGACGGTCGGACTTGGAAATATCACTACTAGTCAGGAGAAAGTTATGCTAGACCCTCAACAAATGCTACTGTCGATTTTGGAAACTTTCCGACTAATTAAGGGCAAGCTATAGGACACTATATTGTGAAGGTATCCAACCTTAGGGTACATGCACCAATGTTACCTCGCCCATTCTGGTATACACTACGGAACTATCCACTAGCAACAACCACCACGGCCAATTGACCGGACTCGGAAAAACCCCAAGCAATGCGACAGCATCCCGAATAAATGCGTCTGTCGGACTTGGAAATAATCCAACTAGAAGGAGAATGGTATGCTAATGCCTCTCGAACAAATGCGGCTGTCTGCCTAGGAGCAATTCCAATGATTGGAGGGTAATGTTTGCTAGTAATTCTGGAACGAATGCGACGATCAGATTAGGAAATAATCCGATAAGTCAAAGGAAAATTAATCGATTGCCACTCGTACTAAAGCGAATGTCGGCTTTGGAATTATTTTGACTAATCAAGGGAAATTTATGCGAGTTACTCTGGAACCAATGCCAATGTCCGTCTCGGAAATATTGCGATTAGTCGTGGGAAAGATATGCAATTGACTCTAGAACAGATGCGACTGTAGGACTAGGAAATATGCCGACTAGTAGACAGAAATATATATGAGTGCTTCTTGAACCAAAACGACGGTCGGACTATGAAATAGTCCGACTAGTAGAGGGAACTATATGCGATTGCCACTCGAACAGAAGCGGCTGTCCATCTTGGAAACATTCCGACTAGTCCAGGGAAAGTTACGCGAGAGCCTAGAGAACCATTACGGCTGTCGTTCTTGGCAATATTACGACTAGTCGAGAGAAACTTATGCGTGTAGGGCTCGACACATTACGACTCTCAGAATTAGAAATATTCCAACTAGTCAAATTAAACTTTTGCGAATCCCACTCGAACCAAAGCGATTGGGAGACTTGGAGCCATTCCGACTAGTAAGCGATAGTTATGCAAATGTCTTTGGAGCAACTGCGGCAGTCGTGCCAAGAAAAGTTCTAACTAGTCGAGGGAATTTTATGCGAGCGCATGTCGTATTGAAAGCGAATGTCGGACTTGAAATCATCCGACTGGACGTCGAAATGTTATTTGAGTAACTTGTGAATCCAAGTGATGCTCTGTATATGGAATATTCCCATTGTTCGAGGGAATGTTATGCAAGTGCCTCTCGATCCAATGCGGATGTCGGACTTGAAAGTATTGCAAATAGTCGATGGAAAATTATGGGAGAACATTTAGAAGCAATGAGACGGAAGGAGATGAAAATATCCCGACTAGTCGAGGTAAATTATGCGAGTGTCTTGTGAACCAATGGCGCTGTCGGACTTGGAAATATTCCGACATGTCGCGGGAAAATTATGCGATTTTCTCTCGAAACAATATAGCAATCGTACTTGGAAATATTTCGACGAGTTGAGATTAAGTTATGCGAGTTATCCAGGAACTAATACGAAGGTCGGATTAGATAATATTCCGACTAGTCGAGAGAGAGAGATATTCTGATGCATCTTGAAACAATGCGCCGGTCATAATTGGAAATATTACTACTATTCGAGGTAAAGTTATGCGATTGTCACTCGAACCAATGTAGCTATCGGATTTGGAAATATTCCGAATAGTCGAATGAAATTTATGCAATGTCGTATCAAACCAATGCGGCACTTCCCGCGGACTTGGTAATATTCCGAATAGTCGGATGAAAGTTATACGAGGTCGTATCAAACCAATGTGGCACTTCCCACGGACTTGGAAGTTTTCCGAATAGTCGGACGAAACTTATTAGAGTGCCAATCAAAACATATCAACTATAGGTCTTAGTAATATTCCGACTAGCCGAAAAAAGTGCTGCGACTGCTTCTTAACACAATGCGGCTGTCGGATTTGGAAAAATTCCGACTAGTCTAGGGAAAGTTATGCATTTGCTTCTCAAACCAATGCGGCTGTCGGACTTAGATATATTCCGACTAGTCGAGGGAAAATTTTGCGAGTGAAACTCGAACCCATACAGTTGTCTGACTTGGAAATTTTCCGAGTATTTAAACTAAAAAAATGCGAGTAACTTATGGTCCAATGCGACTGACTGACTAGGAAATATACACACCTGTCGAAGGAATGTTATGCGAGTGACTCTCGAACCAATGCGGTTGCCGGAATTGAAATCATTCCAACTATCCGGGGAAAGTTCTGCGAGTGAGTTGTGAACGAAGGCTATTGTCGGACTTAGAAATATTCCGATTAGTAGAAGGAATCAGATGCAGGTGGCAGTAGAAACAATGCAACTGGCGGACTTGAAGCTATTCCAACTAGTCGAGCAAAAGTTATGAGAGACACTTCTGAACCAAACCGACTGTTCGACTTGGAAATATTCCGACTTGTCTTGGGAAATTTATACGTGTGACTATGGGACCGATGCAGCTGTCGCACTTGGAAAGATTCCAATCAGACGAGGGAAGGTTATGCGAGTAACATGTGAACCAAAGCGATTCTTGGAATAAGAAATATTTCTACTAATGGTGAGAATGTTATGCGAATACTTCCATTACAACTGCTACTATTGGATAAAGACAAATTTCTATTAGTCGAGAAAACTTTAAGCGATTTCCTCTCGAATCAATATAGCAGTTTGACTTGGAAATATTCCGACATGTCGATGAAATTTTATGCGATTACCTCTCGAAACAAAGCGACTGTAGGTCTTGAAATTATTCAGGCTAATCGAGGGAATGTAATGCGAGTGCCTCTCGAAACAATGCTGCTGTCAGACTCGGAAATATTACAACTTGTCGAGAAAAAGTTATGCGAATACCTCCCGAACCAATGCGTCTGTAACTTAGAAATATTCCGACTATTCAAGGAAATGTTACGCTAGTGCCTCATGGATCAATACGACTGTCGGACTGGGTATTATTCCGTCTAGTCGAGCGAAAGTTTTGTGTGTGCCACACGAACCAAAGCGACTGTCGGTCTTGGAAATATTCCGACTAGTCTTGGGAAAGTTAAACGAGGTTTCTCGAACCTGTGCAAATTATGCGACTATTCGAGGCAAAGTTATGTGAGTGAATTGCGATCCAATGGGACTAACGGACATTGAAATATTCCGACTTTTATAGAGAAAGTTATGAGAGTGCATCCCGAATAAATGCGGCTGCCAGAATTGGAAATATTCCGAGAAGTAGAGGAAAAGTTATGCGAGAGCCTGTCAAGACAATGCGGAAGTCGGATTTGGAAATATTCCGACTAGTTGAGGGAAAGTTATGGAAATGCCAATAGGAACATTACGATTGTCGCACTACGTACTATTACGCTTAGTCGAAGGAAAGGTATGCGTGTGCCTCTCGAAACGATAATACTGTGGAATTTAGAAATATTCCAATTAGATGACGAAACTTATACGAGTGTCACTCGAACCAAAGCGAATGGCGGACTTGGACATATTCCGAGTAGTGACCGGAAAGTTATGTCAGTATTTCTCTAACCAATGCGGATTTCGGACGTGGAAATATTCTAACTAGTCGGAGTAATGTTATGCGAGTATCTCACGAATCATTGCGACAGTCAAACAGATATCCCAACCAGCAGAAGAAATGTTACTCGAGTGCGTCTCGAAATAATGCAGCTATCGAATTTGTTAATCTCGCTACTAGTCGAGAGATATATATGCGAATAACTTGGGAATCAATGCGACTGTCGGTCATAAACATATTCGACTAATTGAGGGAAAGATATGCAAGTGGCTCTCGAACCAATAGACGAGGGAATGTTATGAGTTTATTCTGGAACCAATGCAACGGTCGATCTTGGAAATGTCCCGACTAGCTGAGGAGAAATAATGCAAGAGTCGCTAGAACTAATACGACGAAAAGAGTTTGAAACATGCAGACAAGTCGTGGGGAAGTTATGCAAGTTAATCTCGAACCGAAGCGACAGTTGGTCTTGGTAAATTTCCCACTACACCGAGTTAGTTATGTGAGTGCCTCTCGATCAAATGCAAGAATCAGGCTGGGAAATATTCCGACTAGTCGTAGGAAAGTTATGTGAGTTCCTCTCGTACGGATGTCGTAGCGGATGTCGGTCTTAGATATATTTCAACTACTCGAGAGAATATTATGCGAGTAACTTGTGAGACAATGCGACATCTGACTTTGACATAACCCTACTAGTCGAGGTAAAGTTATGATAGCGCTTCTCGTACCAAAACGACTAATGGACTTGGAATCATTCTGACTAGATGAGGAAACGTTATTCGATTGAATTGTGTACTAAATCGGCTTTTGGAAATGGGAATGAAATCAATGGTCGTGAGAACCTTATGTGAGTGGCTCTCGAACTAATGTGAATGTCAGACTTGGAAATATGCCGAATAGTCGAGAAAGTAATACGAGTGCTTCTCGAAGCAATGCGGATGTCGGACATGGAATTATTTCGGCTAGTCAAGGGAAAGTATTGCGTGTTATTCTAGAAAAATAGCGATCGTCGGAAATGGAAATATTCCCACTAGTAGAGGAAATTTCTGCAAGTGCAACTAGAAAAAGGAGGATGTTGGACTTGGATATATTCCAAACAGACGTGGGAAAGATATGCGCGTGACATGTAAACCGATGCGATCGTATTTCTTGGAAGTACTATGACTAACCGAGGGAAAGACACGCAAGTTCATCTCGTACCAATACAGTTGTAGGACTTGGAAATAATCCGATTAGATTGAGAAAGTTATGCGAGATCCTCTCGAACAAATACGGCTATCGGCCTTTGAATTATTCAGACGCATCGGGGAAAGATATGTGTGTGCGTCTCGAATAAATATGGCTGTCGGCTTTAGAACTATTTCGATAAGTTGAGGTAAGTTATGCGAGTAATTCTGGAATGAATACTCCGGTCGGACTTGGAAACATACCGATTAGTCAAGGAATAGTTATACGCATGACTCTCGAACAAATGCGGCTGTCGGCCATGGAAAGATCCCAAATAGTTAAAGCAAAGTTATGTGGGAAACTTGTGGACCAATGCGACTGCCAGGCGTGGAAATAATTAGAGTAGTCATAGAATTGCCCCGCGAGTATTCCTCGAACTACAATGATTGTCGGGCTTGGAAATATTCCTAACGGTCTAGGAAAAGTTATGCGAGTTCCTTTCAAACCAGTGCAGCTGTTGGACTTTCAAATATACGCACAAGTCATGGGAAAGTTATGCGAATGTCTTTCGAACGTTGGCAGCTATCGGACTTGGAAATATTACTACTAGTCGAGGGAAATGTATGCGTGTGATTATAGAACTAATGCGTCGGTCGGAATGGGAAATAGTACGAATAGTTGAGGAAAAGTAATGCAAATAATTCTATGACCAATGGGACGATCTGACTTGAAAATATCCCGACTTGTCGTGGGAATGTTATGCGAGTGTTTTGCAAACTAATGCTACTGACGAGCTTCGAGATATTCTGACTAGTAGGACAGTAATGCTGGTGGTTCTTGTACCAATTCGGTTCTTGGACTCGCATATATTTCGACTAAATGGAGAAAGTTATGCGGCGATATGCTAAACCAATGCGACTGTCGACAATGGAATTCCGACTATTCCGACTACTCGGTGATATTTATGTGAATTTCTCTAGAACAAATGCGGCTGATGGAATTGGAAATATTCCGACTAATTGAGAGAAAGTTATGCGAGAGCATCTCGAACAAATTGCATCTGTCGGTCCTGAAAACTTTCCGCCCAGTCGGGGGAATGTTATGTGAGTGCCTCTTGAACAAATACGGCTGATGGAATTGGAAATATCCGACTAGTCGAGGAAATGTTAAGCGAGGTACATTGGAACCAATGCGACGGTCGGAATTGATTATATCCCGATTTGTCGAGGGAAAGTTTTGTGTGTTATTCTCTAACCAATGCACTTATCGGACTTGGAAATATTATGATTATTCGAGGGAAATTTGAGAGATTGATTCTAGATCTAGTGCGACGATTGTATTTGGGAATATTTCCATTATTCGGGGAAAGTTATGCGAAAGCCATTCGAAGAAATGCGGCTGCTTGGGTAGGAAATATTCTGACTAGTTGAGGGAAAGTTATGCAAATCCCTCTCAAACCGATACAGCTACAGGAAATATGACGAATAGTCGAGGGAAAGTTGTACGAGTTATTCTGGTACCAATGTGGCGGTCGGTCTTGGAAATATACCAATTAGTCGTTGGGAATTCATCTAAATGTTCTCGAAACAATGCTGCTTTCGGACTAGGAGAGATTACTACTAGATGAGGGAAAGTTATGTCTTCTAAACCAATCTGACAGTTGTACTTGGAAATGTTCCGACTAGTCAAGAGAAAGTTATGCAGTATTGCCAATCGATCCAATTCGGTTGTAGGACTTGGAAATAATTCGACTTGTCTTGGGAAAGTAATGCGTGCTCCTGTTGGTAGGGGGTAGTAGAATACTTCCACAATGCACACTGCTTGTCGTAAGAAGCGACTAAAAGGGACTGAGTGAATGGTGTATTGGCTTGTACGGCAATTTCTCTCTTTGCTCTTCTGTCATATGTTATTCTATTCTTTCTCTTCCTCTAGCTCCCTTCTCTTCCTTTCCCATCCTTTGGGGAGCTGGTCTCCCACTACCACTACTTTATAATAATGGACAGTACAGCTAAAAGTATAAGGGGACGTGGGAGGACACCCACGCCACGTCGTTGTCGGTGGTAGTAGGGCCTGCTACCCGCCGTTGTCAACCAGCATCTGCCAGGAGCTTGGGGTAGGCAACCTGGCCCCAGCTCTGGATACTGCATCTGGAAGGGCACCACAGGTAGGCGGCCTGGCGTCCGGTGTATCTAATACACCAGGAAGGTTAGGAAGGGAACAAAGCCACATGGAGTTGTTGCAAAGGACTGGCAGGGTCGTGGAGAGCATGCAGCGCTCCAGTTTGAAGTCACCAATCTTGGAGAGATCGCTCAAACGTACGAAGTCCCTTATCTACTCCTCAGTGGATGGGCAGTTATAAGTTGCCCGGTGGAACAAGGAAGTATCGGCAGAGACCCCCTTGTCTCAGGTGGAGTCATGCAGGCTACTAGAACTGGCCATGAAGAATACCTTAGTAACCGAAAATGAGAGGAGAACATCGACCAACATTAAGTGCTCTGTTTCAGGAAAGATTGAACGATCCCATAATGATGTACTAAAAATAATGGAAACCTTAATGCAGAGGTTTCAAACTGGTGCGGGGGATCCTCCATCAACCAATGATGCCATGGCGCAGTTAAAGGCAAGACTCTGGGCCTCGGTACTGTGAAATAGTGAGTTGACGAATGAACTTGCCAGTCTCAAAAAAGATAAGAGGAAAGCCTCGGTAAACACCATGGCTGAGTGGAGCCAGACAACGACTCCGGAAATGTATAAGGTAATCGAGTCGATGAGGATGCTGACGGAGGCTGTCTGCGGTATCCAGCAGCAGCGGCAGAATACATCGAATAGAGCACGTCTCGAGCTGGTGGAACGAACAAAGCCTCAACATTCCGCGCTGAGACCACACGACCCCCTGCGGAACATGTAAGTATATGTAAGGCACTAATCCCGTAGGAGAATTTTGTTGAGGTGACTAGCCGAAAAAGGAGACGAGTCCAGTAGAGGGAAGTGAAAGGTATCACCCTGGCTTCATCAAAAGAGGGAGAAAATGACCCTCAACCTTTGCTGGTGCAGGCGGCACCCAGGTAAAGGAGGAAGAGATGGAGTATCGGGCAGTGAAGAAAGAAGAGGAGGGAAAAGGAAAGGCCACGGTATCAGCACTGGTTCCCGTCACCCGGCCGGACCTGGAGGGGGGCGGGGTAAACGTGGGTTGCACATCATTTAGAGTGCACGGACTCTGGCGTAGGCCCCTCAGAAGCCACAGATGCCTGGCGCGAGGACATGTGGGAAGCCGGGTCACCTGGCCAAGACATGCACCTGAGTGTCCGATTTATGCAGACGCTTGCTGGAAGCCGACCAACCACCGTGCCGGTCCTTGGGAGTGCCCGGTAGTATCTCCTAGAAAACGTATAGACAATGTTTTCGGGAGAATACCAAATGTTTGTCCTGAGACAATCCGGGGAGACTTGCATAAAGTCGCGGAAAGAAGGGCAGCGAGGAAAGTGAGAATGCTCGAGAAGAGGGGGCATGAAGATATAGAGGAGGAACAACTTGAACCGGACACCTGAATAGATATATTAGCAGCAGAGGGTCCACAGTCAATGTCCTTTGCTGTTTAACAGATAAACGTAAATAATGCACGCCGTGCGCAGGACTTACTGGCACAGCGCATGCGCTAGGACAGAGTGGTAATTGCGGTCATTGCGGAGCCATGGTGTGATCCCACTGGGGATGAGATGTGGTACTCATCCCTAGAAGAGTCTCTACACTCCGCGGTGCTTTGGGTGAAAGTGGAAGAACCTGCAGCCTGGTGCGTCTCGGTCTTCTTTATGTAGACGTAAAATGGGGGGAACTCGCTGGTAGTTTCGGTCTACTTTCCTCCCAGCGAGAACATTAATATTTTGCAGACTACTTGATGAGCTCCAAATGCTCTTAGGAATATTCCCCGCTCTCCAAACGCTGGAAGTTAGCGACTTTAAAGCTCGGTTCTGCAGATGGGACATGGAAGGCAGGAGTAACCATTGGGGTGATTTGCTCTACGTCTGGGCAAACAGAATTAACCTGGGTGTGCTGAACCGGATTAGCTGTTCCATGTCTGTTCGACCACAGGGGTCGAGCGTTATAGATCTAACGTGAGGCACGCTGGCAGCTGGCGACCGCCTCTGGGACTGGTAGGTGGATAAGGCTGAGTCCATGTCGGGCCGCCCATATGTTAGATTTAGTTATAGTCACGATTTCTGCTATACAGAGATCTCTCTTACAGAGATCTGCAATACTCGCCCACATCATTAAAAGCTCTCTCGGTGGAAGATTAACTCTCTTGACTAGGATTACCTGGTTACTGCCCTCATTTCAGGGGAGTGGACAGGTGGAAATATGTGTGGGGAGAATACGGCCAGTGCGGACTGTGCAGACAAACTTGTGAAGAGGGCACAGTCTACACTGAATTAAACGAGCGACATGGCTATGTACCGGGTGAGGGTACAAACCCGCTGGTAGTAAAAGTACTTACTGGTGGTCGGACGAATTACTGAATCATACGGGCGTTGCGACGACCACAGTACGGGAACATTCCAGAGCCAGAAAATAGAAGAACGTGGAAGAAATAGTGCGGTGCCTGGAGGACAGAAGGACTGCGTGGAGGGAACAAATAAGGGCTATTAATAAAGCCAAGAAGAATCCCTGGAGGGTCCTGCTAGACTCTAAAGAGGATGATCCATGGGACAGACCTTACAAACTGGTCTTGGGAAAACTCAGGCTTTATGCCCCAAAAGTAACTGTAATCCTGGAGGATAAGGTACTGGAGAATATGCACTCTGAACTATTCCCAGGAGGACCGGGCACTAATGAGCCGCAGGAGCCTGCAATCTCAGATATGACTATCTCTGCGAAGGGGTTTTTAGCAGCCGCCAGGAAAGGAAAAGGATGGAAGGCTCGTGGAATGGAAGGGATACCTGGTATGGTTGTGTGTGCTGCGTCGACACACTATGGAAAAGGGTTAGTGCAGTGCTTCTTCGCATGCTTGAGGACAGGAAGGTTCCCGACAGCACGAAAAATAGCGAGGATCGTCCTGATCAAAAAGAAAAGTGATGCGCCCTTGGACTAAACGAGATCATACAGACCCATAAGTGTGTTTGGCGAACTGCAGAAACTATTCGAGCGTTTAGTTGTTCGCCGGATCAACAGTTACTTAGAGGAGATTCGGACCAGGGCGCCACCATAGCATGGATTTAGGACGAGCAGTTCCACTGTAGTTGCCGTCCTCGATGTTATAAAATTTATGGAGACATCGATGCGGGATATGAAAGTTGTTATCCTGGTGAGTCTGGATGTCTCCACCGCTTTCAACAATTTACAGTGAGCCGTTATCGTTCTGTGTTGGAGCGGAAAAACTTTCCACGCTACCTGATGAAAATCATCAAGAGTTATTTAGACAATCGCGCCATAACATACAAAGAAACACATGGACTCGCCGTGAAAAGGTAAGTGTATTGTGGGATCTGTTTCGGGCCCTTCGTTGTGGAACATTGTCAATGACAGTGTCCTCCGAACCCTGATGCCAGGTGGCTACAATGTTGTCTGTTATGCAGATGACATGACCCTCCTATCATCGGGATGGGACCTGCCTCAGGCTATTATGAACGCTGAGCGGGACTTGGATGTTTGGTGGAGGAGATCGCGGGATTGGGTCTTAAAGTGGCGCCGGAGAAGGCGGAGGCCATGGCTTTTACTGCCTCTGCGAACTGCAGATACAGAAATTTCCGGCCACCTAAGAGTTGCCTTAGAAGAGTTTATGTATAAATTAGAACCAGCGTTAAATACCTGGGCATAGTAACAGATCCAGGAATGTCGTTCAGGCCCTACTTCGTGGCTCTAATACCTGAAGTAGATGGTATCTTCCGACCCCTTATGAGGATCCTTCCGAACCTTCACGGCCCGGGGAGAAGAAACGACGCCTCTACAGCAGAGTGATCCATTCGGGGCTCCTTTAGGGGGCGCCGGTGTGGTGGCGCGCTGTTGTGGAGGGCATGATGATCGGGTGGGCTGTTCGGAGCCCCCAGAGGAATGTGGGAATCCGGGTGTGTAGTGCCTATAGAACGGTCTCCTTCCACGCGGCTATGATGAATGCAGGGATTTTTCCTCTCGCACATCTGGCACCACTGCTGGCGGAGAAGTATGCGGATGTTAGAGACGCGTAGGATCAACGGCTGTCGGCGTTGAAAATTTTCCTACGTAGTCTTGGGAATTTCTGCTAGTGCCTCTAGAACAAATGTGGTTGTCGGACTAAGAAAAATTCCGACTTGTCGAGTAAAGTTATATGAGTGACTCTATGCATAGATCGAACTTGCAAATATCACGTCTAGTCGAAGGAATGTTATGCGAGTTTCTTGTGAACCAAAGAGAACGTCGATATTAGGAATATTCCCAGTGGTCAAGGCAATGTAATGCGAGAGCTTCTCGTACCAATGAGGATGTCGCATGTTGAAATTTTCCGACATGTCTAGGGAAATTTATGCAAATGTCTCTCCAAAAAATGCAGCTAACACAAGTGGAAATATTCCGTCTAATCGGTGAGCGTTATGTTATTGTTTCTAGAACAAATGCTGCTGTAGGACTTTGAACTATGCCGATCAGTTTTGTGAACGTTGTGCGAGTGTCTCACGAACCAGAGCGGATGTCGGACATGTAAATATTCCAACTATTCGTGGGAAAGTTATGTGAGTGGCTCTCGAACCAATTCGGCTGATGGACTTGGAAATATTCAGACTAGGCGGGGAAAGTTATGCGGGTGCCTCTCGGATCAATGCGACTACGGGTCTTGGAAATACATCAACATGTTGTAGGAAAGATATGCGACTTACTTGTCAAACAATGCTTCTTTCGGGCCTGCTAATATTCCGGCTAGTCAAGGGAAATATATGCGAGATATATTGGAACTAATGCGACGGTCGGACTTGGAAATATCCCGACTAGTCCAAGGAATGTAATTCGTTGGATTTGTAAACCAATGCCACTTTCGGGCCTGGAAATATTCCGACTAGACGAAAGAAAGATATGCAAATACTTCTTATTCCAATGCGGCTGACGGACTTGGTAGAACTCCGACTAATCGAGAGAAAATTATGCGAGTGTTTCCCGACCCATTGCGAATGTGGGATTTCGAAATAACCTGACTTGACGGGGGAAAGTTAAGCGGTTTCCTCTGGATTCCATGCGGCTCTCAGAATAGGATATATTCCGACTGGTCGAGGAAAAGTTATAAGAGATATTCTATAACGAATGTGATGTTTGGTCTTGGAAATATTCCCTCAAGTCGTTGAATGTTATGCCAATGACTTTCGGAGTAATGCAGCCGTCGGACTAGGAAATCTTTCGACTAATCGAGGCAAAATTATTTGAGAGTCTCAAGATGCAATGCGGCGATCGGACATGAAATATAATGACTATTCGAGGGAAAGTCATTCGAGTGTCTTGTGAACCAATTCGACTGTCGTACATGGTATAAATATGACTAGTCGAGAGTAATTTATGCGAATGCTTCGCGAACCACTGGGACCGTCTGTCTTTGAATTATCCCGAATAGTTGGCGGAAAGTTATGCGAGTGCCTATCAAAGCAATGCGGCTGTCGAACCTAGAAATATTCCAGCTATTCGAGGAAATGTTAGTAGAATATCTTTCGAACCAATGAAAACGCTGGACTTGGAAATAACCAAGTCTATTCGAGAATAAGTTTTGCGAGTGATTAAGGAACAAAGAGACAGTCAGACTTCGAAATATCCCGTCTAGTTGAGAGAAACTTATTCCAGTATCTCTCGAATCAATCCGAAGGTCGGAGTTAATAATGTACAGACTAGCCCAGGTAAGGGTAAAGTAGTGCGAGTGCTTTTCGCAACGATGCGACTGTTGGTATTGGAAATATTCCGAATAATCGAGTGTAAGTTTTAGGAGTGTTTCTCGGACTAATGCGACTGTCGGATGCGGAAGAATTTTGATTAGTCGAGGAAAAGGTAAGAGAGTGCCTCTTAAAACAATGCGACTGCCGGACATAAATATATTCCTAATTGTCGAGAGAAAGTCATGTGGGTGTCTCACGAACCAACGCGATTGTCGGCTTGTATATTTTCCGGCAGACGAGGGAATGTTATGCAAATGCCTCCTGAAACAATGGATTTATCTGACTCAGAAATTTCCGACTGGTCATGGAGATGTTGTGCGATATCCTCTCCAAAAAATGAAAATGTCGACTTGGATATTTTCCGACTAGTCGAGGGAGAGTTATGCGAGGGTTTCACCAAATAATGCAGCTGTCTCTCTTGAAAATATACCGACTATTAAAAGTTATGGGTGTGCCCCTTAATACAATGCGTCCATTGGACCTAGATGTATTCCAATTAGTCGAGGGGAAACAATGCAAAAGACGGACTTAGAAACATTTCGACTAGTCGAGGGAAAGCTATGCTATTGACTTGTGAACCAATGCTTCTATCGGACTTGGTAATACTCGGACTAAAAGAGAGAAAGTTGTTCGAGAGTCTCTCGGAGCGCTGCGACAGTCGGATCTAGAATTACCATTTGTCGAGGGAAAAATGTGCGAGAGTTCCATCAACCAATTCGATTGTCGGAATTGTACATACACCGATTGGTCTAGGCAAAGATTTGCGAATGCCTCTCGAACCAATGAGACTGTCAGTTTTGGAAATATTCATACTATTCGAGGGAATGTTGTGATTGTGCCTCTCGAACCAATGTGACTACCTTATTTGGAAACCAATGCGACTGTCGGTCCTATTAATATTCCGACTATTCGTGTGAAGATTATGAGAGTGCACCTCCAGCCAATGTGATTGTCGGACTTAACATTAGTCCGTCATGTTGAAGTAAGTTTGTGTGTGACTAATGAACCAATGTGATTCTCGGGCTTGGAAATATTATAACTTGTCGAGGAAAAGTTATGCGAATACCTCCCGTACCAATGCGTCTGTAACTTGGAAATATTCCGACACTTCAAGGGAAATTTATGCGAGTGCCTCAAGGAACAATGCGAGTGTCGGTCCTAGAAGTATTCCGTCTAGTAGTAGGAAAGTTATGCGAGTGCCACTCGTATCAAAACGGATATATACCTTGGAAATAATCATACTATTCAAGGGAAAGTCATACGAGTAACTTGTGAACCAATGCTACCGTCTGACGTTGAAAAATTGCAACTGGTCGAGGGATAGTTATGCTAGGAACTAATGCGACTGACTGCATTGGAAATTTTCCAACTTGACGAGGGAAAGTTATGCAAGTAACTTGTATACCAATGCGATTGACGGACTAGGAAATATTCCGACTAGTTGTGGGAAAGGTATTAGAAAGACTAGTAAACCAATACGACTACTAGTTTTGTAAATATTCCAAATAGGCGAGAAGAAGTTGTGAAAGTGTCACCCGAACTAATGCGACTTTGGGACTTCGAAATATACCGACTAGTCGAGGGAAATTTATGCGAGTGACTTGTGAGCCAATGCGACTTTGGGACTTGGAAATATTACGACTAGTCGAGGGAAAGTTATTGGAGCGACTTGTGAAATAATGCTACTGTCGGACTTCGAAATATTGTAAATAGACGAGAAAAATTTGTGCGGGTGTCAATCGAATCAGTGCGACTGTCGGATTTAGAAACACTCCGACTAATCATAAACTATTTATGCGAACGTCTAATGAATTAATTCGACAGTCGGCCTAGGAAAAAATGAGACAGAGTTCGAGAATATTCTGCTGGTGCCTCTCGAACAAATTTAAACGTTGATCCTAGAAATATTCCGACTCTTCGTGGGAAAGTTATTAGGATGCCCCTCGAACGAATGCGACAGTTGCACTTGGAATTCTTCCGACTAGATAATGAAATGTTATACCTGTGCCAAACGAAACAATACGACCGTCGAACATAGAAATATTCCGACTAGACGAACGAAAATTATGTGTGTGCCTCTCGAATCAATGCGACTGTCGGACTTGGTAATATACCGAATAGTCAAGGGAATGTTATGCCATTGATTTGGCAACAAATGTGATTGTTGGACTTGCAAATATTTGTCTATTCGAAGGTAAGTTATGCGAGTACCTCACGAATCAATGCGATTGTCAGAAATGGAAATATTCCAACTCGTGGTGAGAATGTTGTGCGAGTGCCTCTCGAAGCAGTATGACCGTTAGACTTGGAAATATTCTGACTAGTTCAGGGAATGTTATGCAAGTGAATTGTGATCCAATGCGACTGTCGAACATGGAAATATTCCGCCTGGTCGGGGGAAATTTATGCGGGTGATTCTAGAACTAATGCGACGGTCGTTCTTGGAAATATCCCAACTAGACGAGGGAACGTTATGCGAGTGTTTTGTAAACTAATGAGACTGTCGCGCTTGGAGGTATTTCGATTAGTCGAGGGAACGTCATGCGGTTTCCTATCGAATCAATTCGGCTGTTAGAGTTGGTAATATTCTGACTTGTCGATGAAAGTTATGCGTGTGCCCTCGGACCAGTTCGGCTGTTTAACTTGGTAATATTTCGACTAATCGGGGAAAGTTATGCAAGTGACTATGAAACCCTTCCGCCTGCCAAGGATGGAAATATTCCGACTAGTTGGCGAAAGTTATTTGAGTGCCTCTTGAACAAATGCGGCTGTTGGCCTTGGATCAATTTCGACGAGTTAGGGTAAGTTTTGCGAGTATCTTTGAAATCATTGCTTCGGTCGAACTTGGAACTATAGCGATTAGTTGCTGAAAGAAATGCCAGTGACTCTCGAATCAATGCGGCTGACGGATTTGAGAATTCCTACTAGCCAAAGGAAAGTTATGCGGGTGCCACCCTGATCAATGCATCTTTAGTACTTGGAATTATTAAGATAAGTCAAGGGAAAGTTATGCGAGTGCTTTTTAAACCAATCCGTCCGAGGTGGTTGTAAATATTCCAACAGGTTGAGCGAAATTTATGAGAGTGACTTATAAACCAAAGCGATTGTAGGAATGGAAAATATTCCGCCTTGGCGAGGGAAATTTTTGCAAGTGACTATAGAACCAATGCAACTTTCGTACTTGGAAATATCCCGAATAGACGAAGGAAAAATTCGCAAGTGCTTCTCGAACCAATGCGTCTGTCGGACTTGGAACTGATCTGAATTGTCGGAGAAAGTTATGCGAGTTCTCTAACAAATACGGTTGTCGGCCTTAGATATATTCCGGCTAGTCGAGGGAAAGTAATGCGAGTGACAAATAAACCAGTACGACTGTCGGGAATGGAAATTTTCCCATTTCTCGGCGATAAATATGCGAATGCTACTCGAACCAAAACGACTGGCGGACTTGGAACCATTCCGTCTAGGAAAGGGAATGTTATGCGAGTGTCTTGTGAACAAATGCTGCTGTCGGACATGAACATATTCCCACTTTTACAGAGAAAGATATGCAAATGTCTCTCCAAACAATGCAGCTAAAGCACTTCGAAATATGTCGTCCAATCGGAGAAATTTATGCGAATGTCTATAACAAATGCAACTGTCGGTCTTGGATATATTACGAATATTCGAGTAAAAATTATGCGAGTTATTCTAGAACTATTGCGATGTTCGGACATGGAAATATTCCGAATACTCATGCTAAAGACATGCTAGTGACTCTAGAACCAATACGACGGACGGACTTGGAAATATCCCAAATATTCGAGGGAAATATATGCGGGTACCACTCAAACCAATGCTGATGTCTGACTTGGAAATATTACTACTAGTCGAGAGAAAGATATGCGAGTGATTCTAGAACCAATGCGACGGCTGGACTTGTTAATATCCTGACTAGTCGAGGGAGAAATATGCGAGTGTCTTGTGAACCAGTGCGACCGCCGGGTTTGGAAATATTCCGACAAGTCGACGGAAAATTAAGTTTTTACTTCTCGAATCATTGCGGCAGTTGACTTGTAAGTATTCCGAATTGTCGAGAGAAAATTATGCGAGCCTCTCTCGAAACAATGCAGCTATCGGACAAGGAAATATTCCGACTTGTTGAGGGAGAGTTATGCGAGTATTTTGTGATACATTGAGGCTGTATGAATTTGCAATATCCCGACTAGTCGAGGGAGAGTTATGCGAGTGATGTGTGAACCATTGAGGCTGTCGGTCTTGGAAATATACCGACTAGTAGTGGAAACTTATGCGAGTACATCTCGGACAAATGGGACGTTCGAATTAGGAAATATCACGATTTGTTGTAGGAAATTTACGCGAGTGATTATCGAACCAAAGCGTCTGTCTGACTTGGAAACATTCCGACCAGACCAGCACAAGTCATTCGAATGACACGTGATCCAAAGTGACTGTTGGTATAGGGAATATTCCCAGGGTTCGGGGGAATGTTATAGAGTGCCTCTCGCACCAATGCGGATGTCGGTCGTGGAATAATTCCGACAAGTGGAGGGAATGTTATGCGTGTATCAAGTGAACCAATGCGACTGTCGGGCTGGGAAATATCACGACGAGTCAAGGGAAACTTATGCGACTGCCACTCGACCAATGTGACTGTCCAACTTGGAATCATTCCGACTAGTAAAGGGACAGCTAATAGAGCAACTTGTGTATCAAAGCAACTGTCGGAATTGGAAATATCCTGATTTGTCGAGGGAAAGTTATGCGTGTGTCTTGTGATACAATGCGACTGTCGGGATGGAAATACACCGACGTGTCGAAGGAAATTTAAATGAGTGCGTCTCGAAGTATTGTGGCTGTTGGACTTTCACGAATAGTAGAAAAAAACTCATGTTAGTGTCTTGTGAAATAATGCGCCTGTCAGACTTGGAAATTTTCCGACTAATAGGAAAAAAATTATTCGCGTTCCTTCAGGACCAATCCAGGTTTCGTACTAGGTAATAATCAGACTAGTCGAATATCCGACTAGTAAATCTATAACAAATGCGGGTGTCGGTCTTGGAATTATTCCGACGAGTTGAGAGTAAGTTATGCGAATTACTCTGGTTCCAATGCGACCGTCAGATTTGGTAATATACCGATTACACGTGGGAAAGTTATGGGAGTGCCTTTCCAACCAATGCGGCTTAAGGTCTTGGATATATTCCGACTAGTCGAGAAAAACTTAGACGGGTAACATGTGCGCTAATCCGACTCTCAGGTTTGGAAATTTTATGGCAAATGAGGAAATTTTATGCGAGAGTAATTTATGCACGTTATAGTGTAACCAATGCGACGGACGGACTTGGAAATATCCTGAATAGTCGAAAGAAAGTTATATTAGTGATCCTCGAATCATTGTAGCTGCCGGGCTTGGAAATATTCAAGGGAAATAGTCAAGGGACAGTTATGATAATGCATTGTGACCAAAGCGACCGTCGGAATTGGAAACAATCCGTCTTTTAGAGGGAGAGTTATGCTAGTGCTTCTAGAACCAATGCGGATGTTCGACTTGGGACTATTCCGCCATGTCAAAGGAAAATTATGCAAAATATTCTGGAAACAATACTACGGTTGGTCTTCGAAATATCCCAAATAGTTGAGGGAAATATATGCGATTACCTCTCGAATCAACGCAGCCATCGGACTTGGAAATATTACAACTAGGCGAAGGAAAGATGTGAGAGTACATTATAGAATTAATGAGTTGGATGGACTTGGAAATAGGTCCACATGTCGGGGAAATTTATGACAGTGCCTCTTGAACCAATTCGGATGTCGGACTAGAAAGTATTCCGACTAGTCGAAGGAACTTTATGCAAGAGCCACTCGAACCAAAATGAATGTTGTACTTGGAATCACTCAGACTAGTCGAGGAAACATTATTCGAGTGACATGTGAAATATAGCGGCTGTCAAAATTGGGAATTTTGGCAGAGGTCGTGGCAAAGTTATCGAGTGTCTCTCGCAACAATGCGAGCGTTAGACTTGGAATCATTCCGACATTTCGAGTGAATGTTTTGCCTGAAACTTGTGAACCAAAGCGACTGTCGAGCTAAGAAATATTCCAGCGAGTCAAAGGAAACTTATGCGACTGCCACTCGAACGGAAGCAACTAGTGGACCTGGAGCCATTCCGTCTAGTAGGCGAAAGTTATGCTTGTGACTCTCGAACATATGCGACTGATTGAGTTCGTAATTTTCCGACTAGTAGAGGGAAACTTATGTGAGTGATTATAGAACTAATGCGACCGTTGAACTTGTAACTATTTGCTCTAGTCGGGTAAATTTATGCGAGTGCCATCCTAATAAATGCGGCTGTTAGTCATGGAAAAAATATGATTATTCGGGGAAAATTATGCGATGGCTTCTCGAACAAATCCAACTGTCGGTCTCGAAAACATACCGACTAATTCAATGGAAAGTTATGCGAGAACCTCTCAAACCAATGTGCCTGTCGGACTAGGAAATACTCTGACGAGTCAAGGGAAATTATGAGAGTGACTAGTGAACCAAAGCGACTGTCGGAATTAGAGATTTTCTCAATTGTAGAGTGAAAGTGATGTGAGTGACTCTAGAAATTTTGCGACGATCGGACATGGAAATATTCCGTTTAGTCGAGGGAAAGTTATGCGAATGTCTTTTATACCAATCCGACTGTCGGGCTTGGATAAATTCCGACTAGTCGAAGGAAAGTTATGCAAGTTATTCTGGAAACTGTGCAATGGTCGTACTAGGATGTATCCCGATAAATTGAGGGAAAGTTATGCAACTACCTCCCGAACCAATGCAGCAGTCGAGCTTGCAAATATTACAACTAGACGAAGTTAACTTATGTGAGTCATTCTAGAACTAATTAGACGGCCGGAATTGTAAATATGCCCTAAAATCGCGTAAAGGTATGACAATGCCACACGAACAAATGCGGCTGTCAGACTTGGTAATATTCCGTTTATTCGAGGGAACTTTATGCGAGTGCCACTAATACATAAGCGAATGTCGTAGTTGAAAATATTCCGACTAGACAACGAAACGCTATTAGTGTTAATTTTGAACTATAGCGACTGCCGGTGTTGGGAATACTTCCATTGGTGGATGGAATGTTTTGTGGGTCCCTCACAAACCATAGGGGATGTCGGAATTGGAGTGATTCCGACTAGCCGAGGGAAAGATATGCAAGTGATTCTAGTACAAATGCGACTGTCGGACTTAGTAATATTCCCACAAGTCGGGGAGATATATTCCAGTGCCTCTCGAAATAATCAGACTGTCGGACTAGGAAATATTCCGACTAGTTGTGGTACTTAATGCGTGTACCACTTGAACCAAAGAGAATATTGGAATTGGAATCAATCTGGCTAGACGAGAAAACATTATTCAAGTAACTTGTGAAGCAAAGCGAACGTCGGAATTGGGTATATTCCCAATAGTCGAGAGAATGTTATGCGAGTGCCTGTCGGACCAATGCGGATGTCGTACTTAAAAATATTCTGAATAGTTATGCGAGGGAAAGTTATGCGAATGCCTTTCGACCGATGCGACAGTCGGGCTTGAAAATATTCCGACTAGTCGAAGGGAAAGTTATGCGAGAGCATTTCGAACAAATACAGCTGTCGGTTTTGAAAACATTCTGATCAGTCGAGGGAAACTTTTGCAAAAGCTTCTCTGACGAATGCGTCTGTCGGACTTGGAAATAATCCGACAAGTGCAGTGAAACTTTTGCGATTGCCACTCAAACAAAAGCGACTAGCAGACAAGGAATCATTCCGAATTTTCAATGGAATGTCATGCGAGTGTCTTGTGAACCTATGTGATTTCCCAGCTTCGAAATATCTAGACGAGTCAATGGAAAGTGTTGAGAGTGACTTGTGAAATAAAGCGCCTGGTGGACTTGGAAATATCACGTCAAGTCGAGAGAAAATTATACGAGAACCTCTCGAAACAGTGCGTCTGTCGGCCTTGGAACAATTTCGACTATTTGAGGGTAAGACATGCGAGTTACTATTGGACTAATGCAACGGACGGATTTGGGAATGTCCCGATTATTCACAAGAAATTTATGCGAGTGCCTTTCGAAACATTGCGGCTGCCGGACTTAGATATATACTAACTACTTTAGGGAAACTTATACTAGGGATTATAAAATTAATGGGACGGTTGGTAATGTAAGTATTTCCACTAATCAGGGAATGTTATGTGAGCGCCTGTCGAACAAATTCAGCTATCGATCTTGAATATTTTCCGACTAATCGGTGAACTCTATGCTAGCGCCACTCGATTCGAAGCGAATGTCGGACTTGGAACTATCCGACTGGACGTGGAAATGTTATTCAAGTGACTTGTGAGCCAAAGCGGCTGTATGTATAGAAATTATTCCCATTGGTCGAGGAAGAGTTATGCGCGTCCTACTTGATCCAATGCGTGCTTGGAAATATTCCAAGTCAAATGAAACTTATGCGATTGCCACTCGAACTTAAGCGACTGGCATACTTGGAACCATTCCGACTAGTCAGAGTAATTTTATCAGAGTGACTTGTAAACCAAAGCGACTGTAAGGCTTGGAAATATTCCGGCTAGTCGAGGGAAAGTTATGAGAGTGATTCTCGAACCAAAGCGGATGTCAGACTTGAAAATATTCCGACTAGTCGAAGGAAAGTTATGCGAATCATTCTGGATTTAATGCGACGGTCATACATGGAAATATCCCGACTATTCGAGAGAGAGTTACGAAAGTGACTTGGGGACCAATGCTGCTCTCGGGCTTGGAAAAATTCCAAATAGTCGAGAGAAAGTTATAGAGTGTCTCTTGAACCGGTGCATCAGTCGGAATATGGAAATATTTCAACAAGTAGAAGTAAAGTAAGCGATTGCCAATCGTACCAAGACGAATTTCGGCCTAGGAAAAATTCCGACTAATCACGGGAAAGTTATGCAAATGGTTGTCAAACCAATGCAGCTGTTGGACTTGGGAATATTACGACTAGACGATGGAAAGTTTCGAAAGTGCTTCTAGCAAAAATTTACCCGTCAAATTTGGAAATATTCTCACTAGCCAACGAAAATTATGCCTGTGCCTCTCGAACAAAAAAGTCTTACGGGCTAGGATATTCGCCGACTAGTCGAGGGAAATTTATTCTAGTGACTTTAGAACCAATTCAACTCTCGGACATGGAAATAGTCCACAATGCGACAGTAGGGTTAGGAAAGGTTTCGACAAGTCGAAGGAAATTTATGAGGATGCGTCTCGAACCAATGCTCCAGTTGCACTTGGAAATATCCCGTTTAGCCGATAGAATGTTACGCTAGTAACATGTGAACCATTGCTACTATCGGGCTTGGAAATAATCCGGCAAGTCGAAGGAAATTTACGCGAGTTGTATTGGAACAAATGCGACGGTCGGACTTGGAAGTATCATGATTAGTCGAGGAAAAGTAATGCGAGAAGTCCTCGACCTATTGCAACTGTTGGGCTTGGAAATAGTACGACTAGTCGTGGGAAAGTTAAGCGAGTGGCCCTCGAACCGATATGTCTTTCAGGGTGGAAATATTCTGACTCGTCTAGGGAAAGTTATGCGGATGCCTCTCGAACCCATTCAACTATTGGACATGGACATATTCCATCAATTCGGGGAAAGTTATGCGAATGCTTATCGAACAAGTGCAGCTAACGAACCTGAAAACATTCCGACTAATTCAAGTGAAAGTTATGTCAGAGTCTCTCGAATCAATCTGTCTGTCGGACTTTGAAATAATCCGACAAGTATAGGTAAGTTATGCGAGTGAATTACGAACAAATGCGTTTGTCGGGGTTGGAAATATTTCGACATCTCGGGAAAAGTTATTCGAGTGCCTCTCGAACCCATGCGGTAGTCTGACTAAGAAATATTTCGACTAGTCTTGGGAAAATTATGCGAATACATATATTATCAAGGTGACCGTCGGGCAAAGAAATATTCCTACTAGTCGAGGAAAATTTATATGGGGAATTTGTGAAACAATGCAAATATCGGGCTTGGAAATATTACGATTAGTCGAGGGAATTTTATGTGAGTGTTTCTAGAATTAGTGCGATGGTCGGACTTAGAAATATTTCCACTATTCGGGGAAAGTTATGCAAGTGCCTTCCTAAAAAATGGGGCTGCCTAAGTAGGAAACATTTCAACTAATCGGGGAAAGTTATCCAAGTGTCTCTCAAGCAGATGCAATTACAGGAATTGGAAATATAAGGATTAGTCGCGGTAAAGATGTGCGAGTTATTTTGGAACTAATATGATGGTCGGTCTTGGTACTATCCCGATTAGTCGTTGGGAATTCATCTAAACTTTCTCGAAACAATGCTCCTTTCGGACTTGAGAATGTTACTACTATACGATGGAAAGTTATGCAGGTGCCTCCCGAACCAATTCGACTGTAGGTCTTGGAAATATTTCGACTTCTCTATGGAAAATAATGCGTAAATCTGTGGGTAGGGGGGAGTAGAATACTCCCACGGTACACTCTGTTTGTCGTAGGAGGCGAATAAAAGGAACTGTGTGAATGCTGTGTGTATGAGCTTGTACGGCTATATTATTCTATGATCTCCTGTGAAATCGTTTTCGATTTTTTCTTTCTCTCTAGATTCCTAACGTTCCTTTCCCATCATTTGGGAAACATGCATCGCACTAATACTACTTCATAATCATGGTCAGTACAGTTATATGTATAAGCTGGCGTGGGAGATACACCCACGCCACGATGGTGTCAGGTGGAGGTAGGGCATGCCAAAGTCAACCAGCAACTACCAGGAGCTCTGAGTAGGCAACCTGGCCTCAACTCTAGATACTGCCTCAGGACGGACACCACAGGTAGACGACCGGGCCTGTGGTGTATCTAATGCGCGAGGAATGTTAGGATGGGAAGAATGTCACTTTGAATAGTGGCAAAGTGCTGCCAGTGACGTGGAGAGTATGCAGCGCTTCGATTTGAAGTTACAAATCTTGGAACGCTCATTCGTGCGAGGACCCATATCTACTCCTCAGAGGAAGAGAAGTTATTGGTATACATGGCCCAGTGGAACAAGGAAGTACAGGCAGAGACCCCTTGTCTCAGGTGGATTCATGCAGGCTACTGGAACTGGACATTAAGCATGCCCTTGTAGCCGACAATGAGAGGAGAAAATCTTCCAGCATTAAGCGCTCTGTTTCAGGAAAGATGAAACTCTCACATAATGATGTGCAAAAATAATGAAAACATTAATGGAAAGGTTTCAAATTGGTGTAGGTAGTTCATCCTAGGATGCCATGGCGCAGTTGAAGGAAGAACTCAGCGCCTTGGAACTGCGCAATAGTGAGTTGACGAATGAACTTGCCGGTCTCAAAGTGATAGGAGGAAATTATCGGTAAACTCTTTGGCTGAGAGGAGAAAACCATGACTCCGGAAATGCAGCAGGCAATCGAGTCGGTGGGGTTGCTGAAGGAGGCTGTCTGCAGTATCCAGCAGCAACGGCAGCAACAGCAACAGCAGCAGCAGCAGCATACATCGAATAGAGTAGCGTCTCGTGCTGATGGACAACACATAGGCCCTACATTTCGTGGTGAGACAGTTCGACCTTCTGCGAAACAGGGAAGAGTGAGTAATTGTTTTGGAGAATTGCGTTTAGGTGACTAGCCGGAAAGGGAGACGAGTCCGGAGGTGGGAAGTGGAAGAACCCCCAGTGGGTTCAACAAAAGAGGGAGACAACGACTTACAACTTTTGTGGGAACAGGCGGCGCCCAGGAAAAGGGGCTAGAGGAAGAGTGTTGCGCAGTGAAGAAACAAGAAGAGGCAAAGGGAAGGGGAAGTCGCTGCACTTATCCAATTCTGTGACGTGGAGACGACGAATAGAGACGCACTCTTCCGGGCCAGGGAGAAAATGAACATTAAAGACATAGGGACATGGGCAGCATGTCATGCAGGAGGGGACTCACGGTTGCCTTTAAAATTCTGGTACGAGGGAAAGGGGCAAATGAGAAGGCCGACCGAATGGCGGCGATCTTTAGCAATGCCGTCACGGGAGCAACAGCTATAGCCCTTTAGGTGATAGCACCATGAGGTTGATCGGACGGGATGCGGCTGCAGACGTGACCGTCATCAGGAATGTGCGGATGAAGGTGCATTCCGATACGGACCCCAATCTCAATAATGTAGGGGATGTAAGAATTGGTAGGGGTAAACAAGACGAGGCCACTGTTTCGGCTCCAGTTCCCACAATCCGGGCGGCCCTGGAGGGAGGCAGGATAAACGTGGGTCGTACATAGGTGAGGTTGCACGGACTCAGGCAACGGCCTCTTAGATGGCAGAAGTGTCTGGCGCGAGGACATGTTGCTGTAATGTGCCCGTCCAAAGAGCCAAGGACAGACCTATGCTACATTTGTGGGAACACGGGTCACCTGGCAAAGAAATGCACAGATAAACCAGACAGGTATGTGCAGATGCGTGCCGGAATCCGTCCAAACACCGTGCCGGTTCTTAGGAGTGTCCAATTGTGCTTCCTAGACAATGGATAGACAAGCTTTTCGGGAGGACATCAAATGTTTGCCCTGAGACAATTCGAAAAGACCTGCATTAGGTCGCGGAAAAAATGCCCGCGAGGACAGTGAGAATGATCGAGAAGATGAGAGTGAATGATGACATGGAGGTGGAACAAGGTGAATCGTTTACCTGAATAGGTGTGGAAGCAGTAGAGGTGCATAGACAATGTCCTCTGCTGTTCTACAGTTAAACATAAATCTTGCACGTTGTGCGCTGGACATGCTGGCATAGCGCATAAGCGAGAACAGAGTGAAAATTGCGGTCATTGCGGAGCGACGGTGGGTTCCACCTGGGGATGAGAGGTGGTTTTTATCCCTAGGAGTGAATCACTCTCCGAGGTGCTTGTGGTTGATAGTAAAAGACCCTGTAGTCTGGTGCGTCGGGGTCTATTTTACGGTGCCATTAAAGGGGGGAACTCGCTGGTAATTTCGGTCGTCTTCCCTCTCAGCGAGAACAATAACATGTTTTGTAGGGCTCTTAATGAGCTCGAAGAGCTCTTAGGAATATTCCCCGCTCTCCCAGCGATGGAAGTGGTCGACTTTAATACTCGGTTCTGCAAATAGGACACGGAAGGCAGGAGTAACCATTGGGGTAAGTTGCTCTACGTCTGAGCGAACAGAATAAACCTGGGTGTGCTGACCCGGATTGGCTGTTCCACGTGTGTTCGACCACAAGAGTCAAGCGTTATAAATCTATCGTGGGGCACGCTGGCAGCTGGCGACAGCCTCTCGGACTGGTAGGTGGATGGGGCTGAGTCCCTGTCGCGCCGCCCATATATTAGATTTAGCTATAGTCACGATGCTACAGAGATTTGAATTTCTCGCCCACAACATAAGAAATCCCTCGATGGAAGGTTAACTCCCTTGACTAGGACTATTTGGTTACTGCCCTCATTTCAGGAGAGTAGACGAGTGAAACTATGAGCGGGGAGAATACGTTCAGTGCGGACTTCCCAGACAAACTTGTGAAGTGGGCACAGTCAACACTGAAACAAGCGTGCGACATGGCCATGTCCTGGGTGAGGGTACAAACATGTGGTAGTAAGTGTACTAACTTGTGGTCGGATGAATAAACGCACCTTAGGGCCGTTGCAAGGACCACAGGAAGGAAACTTTCCAGAGCCTGGAAAAAAGAGAATATGGATGAAATAGTGTGGTGCCTGAACTCCCGAAGGATCGAAATGAGGGCACTGACTGGGGCCATTAAAGAAGCCAAGAAGAACACCTGGAGAGACCTGCTGGACTCTAATGATCCAAAGGGTAGAACATACAAATTCGTTATGCGGAAACATATGCCTCATGCCCCACCAGTAACTGAAACCATGGAGGATGAGGTACTGGAGAATATAATCTCTGGCCTATTCCCAGGACAACCGGGAACTGATGAGCCGCAGGAACCTGCACACTCAGAGGTGACTACCTCTGCGGAGAAGGTCTTGGCTGTTGCCGGGAAAGGAAAAGGAAGGAAGGCTCCTGGACTGGATGAGAAAACAGGTGTGGATGTGCGTGCTGCGTCGACACACTGTTGGAAAATGTTGGCGCAATGCTCCTCCGCATGCTTGTGGACTGGAAAGTTCCTGACAGCGTGGAAGATAGCGAGGTTTGTCCTGATCAAAGAGAAAAGGGATGCACACCCAGACTCACCAGGATCATATAGACCCGTACGCGTGATTGGCGAACTGGGGAAACTATTCGAGCGTATAGTTGTTGGCCGTATCAACAGCTACTTAGAGGAGATTCTGACCCTGGCGCCATCACAGTATGAATTTAGGACCGGCATATCCACCGTAGATGCCATCCTCCATTCTAATAAATTTGTGTAGGTATCGCCGTGGGACGGGAAGGTGGTTATCCTGTTGAGTCTGGATACCTCTAACGCTTTCAAGTCCTCACCGTGAGCCGTTATCGTTAAGGCGTTGGAGCGGAAATATTTTCCTCGCTACCTAGTGAGCATCATCAGGTGTTATTTAGCAAATCGCGCCATGACATATACAGAGAGACATGGACGCGCCGTAGATAGACAGGCGTATTTTGGGGACAGATAAGGATCCGTTTTGAGTCCTACCTTGTGGAACATTGCCTTTGGCAGTGTCCTCCGAACCCCGATGCCAGATGGCTTCCGTGTTATCTGCTATGCGGATGACACGACCCTCCTGTCATCGGGATGAGACCTGTCTCAGGCTATCATGAGCGCTGAGCGGGACTTGGACATTTTGGTGGAGGAGATAAGGTGATTGGGTCTTAAAGTGGCGCTGCAAAGGACGGAGGCCATGGTCCTCCCTGCCTCCGCCTTCTGCAGTCGCAAGAATATCCCACCCCCTAAGATTTGCCATAGAAAGGTTTGCGTAGATATTAGAACCAGCGTTACATACTTGGGCATAGTAGTGTCGTTCAGGCCCCATTTGAGGCCCTAATCCCTAAAGCGGAGGATATCCTCCGGTCACTTAGGAGGCTTCTTATGAACCTTCACGGACCGGGGGAAGAAAAACAACGCCTTTACAGCGGCGTGATCCACTCGGTGCTCCTTTATAGTGCGCCAGTGTGGTGGCGCGCCGTTGTGGAGGACATGAGGATCGGGTGGGCTGTTCGGAGCCTCCAGAGAAAGCTTGTGATCCGGGTACGTTGTGCCTATAGAGCGGGCTCCTTCCACGCGACTATGATGAATGCAGGGATTATTCCTCTCCCTCATCTGGCATTCCGACTGGCGGATATGTATGCGGCTGTTAGAGACGCGGAAGATCCTGTTCCCACGTATACCAAGGCTATATTGGGGAATCTTGTCAGACGTAGGGCATAGAAGCTTGGAATTCTGAGGAACTTGGGCTCGTATGAGCACCAATAACAACGGGAGTGCATGCGAGGGTGGCTATTACAGAATGGTTATCTAAGTGGATTGGGTTGCCGTTCTCTAATGGAACGAGATTTCACATCACACAGCTGAGTACCGACTATGACTGTTTCTTTATGTACTTAAATGAGATAAGGAAGATTCCCTCCTCACGGTGTTCTCACTGCGGATGGAGTGTGTATACGTCGGAGCACACCCTGATCGACTGCCCGACGTGGACAGATGCCAGGAATGGGTTGATCGATTCGGTGGAGGGAGGGCAGCTAACCCTTTCCGTGATAGTCAGGGTCTCCCTACCTGTCCCAGGGGGATGGGCAGATTTCCAGACCTTCGCAGGGCGGGTCATACGTGCAAAGGTGAATGTTGAGAGGCTCAAGGAACGGACGCAAGAAGAAGGATGTATGAGTAAGCATGCTGGTGTGCATGTGGACAGGAGTGCGAACTATAGGCCGCATAGGAGAGTAGTTCCAGTGCGGCCACTTCTGATAAGGCTTCGATCTGTTCAGGCTGTGACTGGTTCACGCGTCACTTCCCTCTAGGATTGAGTGAATGTACTCATACAGTGTGTGTATACGAGCGTGAATGGGCTTGGTCAGAGCACCATGGAGTGGGGATCGGGCCAATATGTTTGTATGTAGTTAGTGAGTAATTGCATCTCCGGGGGTTCTTGGGCCCCTATCGAGTGCGCCGTATTGGTATGAATGGATATGAGGAATGAAAGCAAGGCGAATACCGACCTGGCTCATCGAGGAGAAGTACGTGGCTCCTTTCTAATATGCTGATGGGCGTTCCCACTCACCCCTTCTCTTCACAACGTGTTAGTAATGATGATCGCGAAGTTTTTTAAACTGTAGGCGAGCCGAAGATGAGAGAATTCTCAGATGGGTTGGGTCCGACATTCTCCTGGGTACCGGGCTCTGGGGGCCTATGAAGGTTTCTCCTCCTGACGAAACAAAAAAAAGGGAAATTAATGCGCGTGTCTCTCGAACCAATTCAGGTATCGAACTTTGAATTAATCCAATTAGTCGAGGGAAAGTTATGCGAGTTATTGCGGAAACAATGCTACTGCCGGACTTGAAAATATCATGATGAGTCAGTGGAACGGTTTGCGAGTGGTTCTCAAACCAATGCGCCCGGCGTACTTGAAAATATTCCGACAAGTCGAGGGAAAGTTATATTGATGCTTCTCGAAACAATGCGTTTGTAGTAATTGGAAATGTTACTACTAATAGTGGTAAAGTTATGCGATTGTCTTTGAATAAAAGCGGATGTCGTACTTCGAACTATTTCGGCTAGTCGAGGGAATGTTTTACTAGTTATTCTATAACCAATGCGACGGCCATACGTGGAAATGTACGGAATAATCGAGTGCTAGTTATGCGTCTGACCCTCGAACCAATGCGGCGCTCGAACTTGGAAATATTCCGACTGGCCGAAGGAAAGTTTTGTGAGTGATTCTAGGGAAAATGCGAACGTAGAGCTTGGAAAAATTCCAACTAGTCCTGGAAATATCAGCAAGTGCCCGTATAACAAATGCACCTGTGGGACTAGGAAATATTCCGACTAGTCGAGGAATAGATATGCGAGTGACTCTAGCACCAATGCGTCTATCGGACTTGAAAATATTCGGACTAATTGGCGAATGTTACGGGAGTGTTTCTCGAACAAATGCTGCTGCTGGATATGGAAATATTCCAACTATTCGAGAGAAAGTTATGCAACTGCTTCTGGAAACAAATCGACTTTCGGACTAGGTGCTATTTCGCTTAGTCGAAGGTAAGTACGTGTGACTTGAGAACCAATGTGAATGTCTGTCCTGGAAATATTCCGCTTAGTCGAGGGAAAGTTTTACGAGTGACTCTGGAACCTAAGCGGCTGTCAGACCTGGAAACATTCCGTCTAGTCGAAAGAAAGTTATGCAAGTTCCTCTCGGATTAGTACTACTGTCGGAATTGGAAAAAGTCCGACTAGTCTAGTGACAATTATGTGAGTAAGTCCCGAACCTTCGCGACTGTCGAACTGGAAAATGATCCGAATAGTTGATCCAATATTATTCGATTGCCTCTGGAACTAATGCGAAAGTTGGACTTTGAAATATTCCAGCAATGGAGGGGATATGCGAGTGCCTTTCGATCCAATGATGCTGCAGGACTTGCGAGTATTCCGAAAATTCTTAAGGAACATATGAGATGCAACTCGTACAAAGTGACTGTCGATCTTGGTAATACTCGGACTAGACGTGCGAAAGTTATTCGAGTTATATGTGAACCTATGCGTCTCTCGTGCTTGGAAATATTTCGAATAGTCGAAAGAATTTAATGCGATATTTTCAAAAGCCAATACAACGTTCGGACTTGGTAAAATCACGACTGGTCGGAGGAAATTTATGCGAGTGCTTCTTGAACCAATACGTCTGTAGAAATTGGAAATATTCCGACAAATCGAGAAAAAGTTATGCAACTGCCACTCAATCACAAACGACTGTTGGTCTTAGAAATATACCGCCCAGTTGAGATAAAATTGTACGAGGGCCATTCGAAACAATGCGGCTGTTGGACATGGAAATATACCGACTAGGCCAAGGAAATTTATGCAGGTGTATTGTAAACTAATGCAACTGTCGGACTTGGAAATATTCCGACTAGTCGAGGGAAAGTTAGGCGAGTAACTTTTGAGCTAATACGCCTTTCTGACTTGGAAACATTACAATTACTCGAGAGAGAGTTATGCGAGTGACTTGAAAATCAATGCTACTGTCGGGCTAGGAAATATACCGACTAGTCGAGACAATATTATGCCAGTGCCTCCCAACAATTTACTACTGACGGATTTGGAATTATCTTGAGTAGTCGATCAGAAATTATGCGATTGCATCCTGAACCAACGCGAATGTCGGACTTAGAAGTATTTTAACCTTTCTATGGTAAGTTATTCGAAAGCCTCTTAAACCAATACGGCTACCAAACATAAAATGCTCCGACTAGTCAAGGAAAAGTTATACGGGTAACTCTGGAATTTGAGTCTCTGACTATCTGATATTCCGACTAGTCAAGGGAAGTTGTGCGAGTGCCTATCGAACTAATTCGGCTGTCGATCTTGTAAATATTCGGAACTGTCGTGGAAAAGTTAAACGGGTGACATTGGAACCAATGCGACTATCGGACTTAAAAATATCCCGACTAATCAAGGGAATGATGTGCCAGTAACTTGTGATCCAATGCGACTGTCAGACTTAAAATTATCCAGAGAAGTCGAGGAAAAGTTATACAAGTGAATTTGGAACCAATGGAACCGTTTTACCTGGAAATTACAGACTAGACGGGGGGACATATACTAGTGCCACTCGAACCTATGCGACAGACGGACTTGAACATATTATGACTAGTCGAGGGAAATTTATGGCGAATGCTTTTAGATATAAAGCGTATGTCGACCCTGGAAATATTCCAATTAGTAGAGGAAGAGATATGCGGGTGACTTTTAAATCAAAGTAACTGTCGGACTTGCTAATATTAAGTCGGTGGTATGAAATGTCGGATTTTCCTTAAATGTGAATGTTTGTCTCCCTGTTTTTGTTATGCTTTTGTTTTTGACATAACCTGGTTTATAGTCGTACTGTCCATTGCCAGAGTCACATTTTAGCAAAGAAGATTTTTTCAAATGTGTTCCCTTTTGTTATTTGCATTGAATTTTGCACCGATTTGAATTCAACTGAAATTCGTGTACTTTTCTTATATGAGTATATATTTGGTAATAATGCTGCAAAAGCTGCACGCAATATAAACAAGGCGTTTGGGGAGAATATTGTGAACGATCGAAAAGTGCAGCATTTGTTTGAAAAATTTCGGTCTGGTGAATTTTCCCAGCAAAATTGACCGCGTGGAAGACCCGAAATGTTTGTGAAAAATGATGCTCTGAAAGCATTGGTGGAAACGAATCCAACTGTTTCTTCAAGGTAACTTGCTGCCAGAATGGAAGTTGACCAGACAACAATATTGCGACATCTTTCCAAAATTTGCATGGTGAAAAAAAATGGATAAGTGGATACCGCACGAACTAACCGAGCGAAATAAGTAGGATCGCTTGAACGTATGCTCATCATTGCTAACCCGATTTAATCGAGATCCATTTTTCGATCGGATCATTACTTGTGATGAAAGATGGGATCTTTACGACAATAGGAAAAGGTGTGCTCGGTGGCTTGATAGGGATGACACTTGTGCTCATACTCCACTGCCATCACTTCATCCACATCGAAAATTTTAATCACAGTTTGGAGGAGTGCGACTGGAATAACACACTACTCATTCCTTCGAACTGGAATGTCAATTACAGCCGAAAATTATTGTCAGTACAATGAAGAAATGGATGAAAACTTGAAAAATAATGGCCCATCACCTATTAATCGGCATGGCGCAATACTTCTCCACGACAACGCTCGGCCGCATACATCGTACAAAACAATTACAAAATTAAATGAATTAAAATATGAAATTTTGCAGCTCCCACCTTATTCACCAGATCTTTCACCAACCGACTTTCATTTATTCAAACATTTAGAACTTTTTTCACGGGCTAAACAGTACGAAAATGAAGACAGTCTGAAAAATGCCATATCAGAGTTCATTGATTCTAAAGATCAGAATTTCTTCAAGACAGGCACCTGTGCATTAAAATCTCGTTGGGAAGAGTGTATTGAAGTAAATAGAGTATATTTTGATTAAATAAACAGCTTTTGGAAAAAGATATACAGTTCAATATATTCACTTAATAATCCGATATTTCATTCGCACCAACATAATATTTCGACGTTTAAAGAAAATATTATGGGAATGCCTCTCGAACCTTTGCGTCTGTCAGACTTGCTTATATTCCTATTGGTAAGGTGAAATCCATGCGAATACCATTCGAAAGAAGCGGCTATCGATCTTGGTGAAACTCTGACTAGTCGAAGAAAAGTAATAAAAGCGATTAATGAACCAATGCGACTGTCAGTCTTGAAAAATTTCGACTAGTCAGGCGAAAGGTATGCGATAGTCTCCCAAACATTTGTTGAAATATGGAAATATTTCGAATAGTAGAGTGAAAGTTAGGCGAGTGACCCTCGAATCAATGAGGTTGTCGTACTTGGAAATATTCCATCTAGTCAAGGGAAACTTTTGCTAGTGTTACGGGAACTTAATCGGCTGCTGAACTTAGAAATATCCCGCCTAATTGAAAGATAGTTATGCTAGTGCCTCTCGAAACAATGCGATTGTCGGAAATGGAAATATTCTGACTATTCGAGAAAGAGTAATTCGAGTGACTTGTGAGCCTATGCGTATGACATGCTTGGAAATATTACGATTAGTAGAGGAAAAGATATGCGTGCACCTGTCGATTCTATGCGACTGTCGGATTTGGTAATTATCCGACTTGTTGAGTGAAAATTATGCGGGTGACTCGCGACGCATTGCTACTGACGGACTTCGAAATATATTTACTATTCCAGCGAATGTCATGCGAGTGACACTCGACCCAATGCGACTGTCATACTTGGAAATAATCCGTCTAGTTAGGACAATTATATGCGAGTGCCAGTCGAAATAAAGCGTTTGTGGGACTTGGAAATATTCTGACAATTCAATTGAAAATTCTGAGAGTTCCCCCGACCCATTGCGACTGTTGGACATGGAAATATTCACACTAGTCGAGTGAAAGATATCCGAGTGACTCCCGACCCAACGCGACTGTCGGACTTGGAAATAACTCGATTAGTCATAGGAAATGCGACTGCTTTTTGAACCATTGCTGGTATCGGAATTGCAAATATTTCAACTAATCGGAGGGCAGATTTGCGAGTACATCTCAAAACAATGCGGTGATCGTACCTGAAAATATTCCGATTAGTCGAGGGAACGTTGTGCAGTTGCATCACGCAACAATGTGTCTGTCGCAATTGGACATATTCCATCTAGTCGAGGAAAAGTTTTGCGAGAACCTCACGAATCAATGTGACTATCAGTCCTGGGAACATTCATACTAAGCGGAAGAATGTTGTGTTTAGTCCTCTTGGACTTTCTTATTTGGAAATATTCCTACTAGTCGAGGGAATGTTGTTCACTTACCTTTCGAATTACTGCATCTTCTAGACTTCGCATTATGCCGAATAATCCAGGAAGAGTTGTGCGAGTGCCTATCGGACGTATGCGATAGTCGGAACTGGAGATATTAACACTAGTCGAGGAAAAATTGTACAAGAGCTTCTCTATAGGGTGCAGTCGGACCTGGAAATATTCTGTCCACTCGAGGGAATTTTGTGGGAATTCCTCTCGAACTAGTGCGTCTTTTGGATATGGAAATATTCCAACTAGTCGAGGGAAATTTATACGAGTGTTTCTCGAACCAGCACGACAGTCGAAATTGGAATTATATCGACTAGTCTAGAGGAGGATGTGCAAGTACATCTCGGACCAACGCGACTATTGCACTTAGAAATGTCCCTACTAATTTAGAGAAAATTATGAAAGGGTCTCTCGAATGCGAAAATCGGTTCTAGAAATAATACGCCTAGTCGAGGGAAAGTTATGTGATACTCCCTAGAAATAATGCGACTTTCGCCCTTGGAAATATTTCGGCCAGACGAGGGAAAGTTATGCGAGAAACTCTGGAAAAATTGCGACTGTCGGAATTGGAAACATTCCGACTACTCAAGGAAATTTTGTGCGCGTACCATTCGAATCAGTGTGTCTTTCGTATATGGATATCTTCCAAGTAGTCAAGAGAAATTTGTGCGATTGCTTCTCGAATCAATGCGGCTGTCGTACTCGGAATTTTCCAATTAGTCGAAGGAGATTTGTGGGAGTTCTCTCAAATTATTTCGACTAACAGACTTGGAGGGAAAGATATGCGAAAGCCTCTCGGAACAATACCACTGTAGTACATCTAATCATTCCGACAAGTCGAGGGAAAGTTATTCGGGTGCATAACACAAATGCATCTGTCAGACCTAGATATATTCCAACCAGCCGAGGGAATGTTATGCGTATGCGTTTCGTACCAATGCGACTGTAGGACCTAGAAATATGCCGACTAGTCGAGGGAAAATCATGTGAGGCTTGTGAATGAGATAGTCGGACTTTGAAATATTCCGACCAGAGGAGGGAAAGTTATGCGAGTGAATTGTGAAACAACGTGACTGACGGTCTTGAAAATATTCCGACTTACGAGGGAAAGTTATGAGAGTGCACCTCGTAGCAGTACGATTGTCGGACGTGGAAATATTCCGAGCTAAAGAGGGAAATATATGCGAGTGCACCGCAAACCAATGCGGCTGTTAGAACAAAAAGTAGGCTATCCAGCCTGCGAAGGGGACAACACAAGATGGAGAGAGTGAGAAACTCGCGCAGGCGAAATTCCTCCTTGTCAAAATGAAGTCGGCTATTACTAGACAGCCAAACGAGAAGATGCTATTAAGCAAGGGCTCCCAGAACATGAGGACATCATTGACAGTCTCGAGATCATGTATAAATATCGAAAAAAGGACAATAAGAATGCGAGGACCCTCGTCCGATATTCTCAGAGCCCTAGAACACACTCTATAACAGATGCTGGCGCGGTTGAGAGAGTAGCCACAAGCCCGCCGCAGTTACACCAAGAAATCCTCAAAAGACCGAGGCAAGAGGCGACGATGATAGAAGCCACCAAGTGGACAGAGGTCGTCAAAAAGAAAAGAAATAAGAAGAAACCACAGAAAAAGTAGACGAAACATCCACAGCAGGAGAAGAAGAAGTCGAGCAAATCGGAGGACAGGCAGAGAAAGAGAACGAAGTCGGACGCGATCCTCTTGAAACCTGCGCAAGGTAAATCTTACGCAGACGTGGTCCGAGGCATCCACCAGCGCATTAAGACCAGCGCCGCAGGCGTAGACGTTAGATCGGTCCGGCAGACCAGAACCGGTGGGTTCTCCTCGAACTACAGAAGACCACTGCGAATATTATGGTCTCATTCGCAGATACCCTGAGAAAAGAAGTAGGAGAAACGAGCAGCATCACGGAACTGGTCTCTAAAGCTACGCTGGAGATACGGGAATGTCATTGCTGCACGTCGTTGGTAGAAGTTGAGGAGGCCCTGAAGAGGACCCTACCAGACTACGCGCGGAGAAACGAAATAAAAATGACGAACCCCAACGCGAGAAATCAACGTCTGGTCCTAGTCCAAATAGATGAGGAAGCATCTGCGAAGCTTTTAAAGGCTGGCCGAGTGCTGGTCGGTTTCGTCAGCTGCAGAGTCAAGCGAAGGGCAGAAGTGAGGCGATGCTACCGCTCTCTCGACTATGGTCACTATAGCGCCCCGTGCAAGGGACCTGATCGCAGTAAGTTTTGCTATTTCTGCGGCGGCAAGAGGCACAAGATAAAAGACTGCAAGGTCAGCGAGCCTACTTGCTTCTTGTGTTCCGATAACATTGTTGAAACTAGGAAGCACCTGGCGGGATCCAGGGCCTGCAAAGCTTTCCAGGAGGCCCTTGCAACAGCCAACAAAAGGAAAAAAGGATGAGAGTACTACAGGGTAACCTCAATAGGAGCAGGACGGCGCTCCATCTACTGACCCAGCTCTACTCTGAGAGAAAAGCTGATATTGTCTTAATCAGCGAACAGTACCAGGACAGCGCAGGAGTAGGATGGTGCGCAGATGAATTAGGCACCTCGGCCATCTGGATCCCAGATCCCCGACAGATACATGTGTCGGATCAAGGATCCGGAAGCGGTTACGTTTGGGTAAGACATAACTTGACGACTTATGTTAGCGTATACTTCACCCCGAACTACCGGGTAGACGACTTCCAGACCAAACTGGACGATCTGGAAGACGCGCTGCGGGAAATGCAAGGAGAACTCATTGTGGCTGGAGACCTCAATGCCAAAGCTCTCGAATGGGGGGAGGCCAGGCCGGACTCCAGAGGAAGACGAATCATGGAGGTGGCGTCGAGACTGGAACAATCAGTACTCAACACAGGTTCGATGTCAATCTTCCGCAGGCCTGCCTACAGAGAGACGATCCCGGACGTCCCTCTAACCAACGAACACCTTTTAACAAGAGTCGCAGGCTGGCAGGTGATCGAGGATTAAACCGGGAGCAATCATCAGTACATCCTATTCGATGTACACGATAGGAGGCTAGCCGTGACAAGTGTAGAGCAACCCCCCGGTGGAACATTGCAAGAATGGATCGAGAGAGACTGTTTTCATTCATTGATGAAGATTGGAGATCCCTTCAAATTGCCTCCACGAGTCTATCGCCAATTGCACAAGCCAGGATGATTACTGCAGCAACTATGCAGCTCACCCTAAAGGCTTGCGCCATAGCGGTGCCCAAGAAGTGCACGAAACGGCAGAGGCGTCCTGCATACTGGTGGACGAAGGAGATCGCAGATTTTCGCAAGAAGTGCTTAAGGCTTCGCCGTTTAGCACAACGAGCGAAGAGACACGTCCTCGATGCTACTCCCTTGGCCGCAGAGTATCAAGCGGCCAAAAAAGCTTTGAATAGGACCATCAATGCCAGCCAACGACGGTCCAGGAAGGAGCTGTGCTTGGATCTTGACCAGTATCCGTGGGGTTTATGGTACCAGATCGTCACTCGCAAGCTGGGGACTAATACGCAAGGAATCCCTCAGGACACGAGAAGGTTGGAAAACATCATTCATACACTATTCCCCTCACATCCGAAGAGAAAGATTCGCACGGCTGCACCTAGCACCCCGAAGGGCCACAATTTACAGGGGAGGAACGGCTTAAGGCCGCTTCTTCCATGCGGGACAAGAAAGCTCCAGGACCAGACGGCCTTCCAGCGGAAGTAATGAAAGCCGTCGCGCAGAGTCATGCCAAGCTCTTGTTAAACATGTACAATATGTGCCTCAGGGAGGGCTTGTGCCCATAAGCAAGGGCAAGGGTCCAGCTGATGCGGCTTCATCATACAGACCTACTTGTATGCTCGATACAGCTGGCAAGCTCCTGGAGAAGCTGCCTAGGCCACGGTTGCACGCAGCCTTAAGAGCATTGGGGGATCTTGCTGCCCGCCAGTATGGATTCCGATCCGGCATCTCCACCACCCAGGCAGTCCAGGAGGTTGTCACGACAGCTAAAATGACGGAGCGGTGGAATCATCTAACTCACACTTTGTGTCTGCTGGCCACCTTAGACGTGAGAAATATCTTCAATTCCGTTAGCTGGGACTTGGCAATGGAAGCACTCGAACATAATTTCAACGTCCCGGTGTTTCTACTCCGAATACTCGGGGACTATCTGAACGAGCGCTTCCTAGAATACAGTATTGGCGATGGTTCAAGAAGCTTGGAGTTAACATCTGGGGCAGCCCAAGGCTTCATACTGGGACCGGATATCTGGAATATTTTCTACGACGGAATCCTTCGTATGGCAGTCCATGAAGGTGCTTTCTTGGTTGGGTACGCAGATAACCATGCAGTTGTCATAATCGTAAGGGACACGGAGGGGGCACAGCTGCTGCTCAACCAGGTCATGCGCAGAGTCATCTCCTGCATGGAAGACCACGGGCTATTTCTGGCAGGCCAGAAGACAGAGATCGTGCTACTTACGAAAAAGCGCAACAATACCTTGCGGAGCTACATTTTAGGAGACACGGCGGTCCAGACTAAGTCGGCTGTCAAATATCTCGGTGTATTGCTTGACAACAAGCTCAATTATGGAGAATATATACTCAGGGCAGCCGTCAAGGCGGCAAAAGTAGTAGCCTCGCTTGGCACCCTCATGGAAAACGTCAATGGGCCCCGACCGGGCAGGAGGCGACTACTGATGCGTGTCGCACAAGCAGTGATGCTGTATGGCGCGGAAGTCTGGGCCGAGGCGCTCCGAAAGGAGAAATATCGCAAGCGCATAGCTGCGGTACAGAGGAGGGGCGCTCTCCGAATCGCGTGCTCCTACTGCACAGCCTCTGAGCCCGCGGTGCTAGTGTTGGGGGAGTAATCCCGATCGATCTACTAGTCTAGGAGAGACAATTCGTCAATCAGCAAAGGTGTGTTCTGGGAAAGGAGAAGGCATCAAGGCTCGCCAGGTCTGTCAGCATCGAGACATGGCAAAGCTAATGGGAACAGGAGCCTCGGGGCAGATGGACGGTCCGACTCATCAGTCGGCTAGACAGCTGGCTAAACAGGGATGTGGGGGGGTCGATTTCTACCGCACTCAATTTTTGGCAGGACATGGTCTGTTCTGCTCCTACCTCGCAAATATGAGGAAGATTGCAAACGGCAACTGCCCTTATTGCGACTCGACCGTCGACGACGACCACCACACATTCTTCAAATGTGCTCGGTGGAGCGTCGAACGTCTTGCCATGGAGCAAGATCTCGAAAAAACCCCGCCAGACAACACTGTCGAGAAAATTCTCCCAGATCAGGAGTAGTGGAACAATGTGACTCGGTATGTCAGGGCCTTCTTGCGCAGAAAAATGGTGGAGTTGGGCGGCACATAGACCTGCCCACTATGTTACTCCTGGTTCCAGCCACGAAGGGCCGAGGAGGGAGTCCAGTTAAGGGACATGAAGCAGTGGCGCCATTCTGAAGTAATGCCACATGGCGGTCCCGGGATGGTTTGACTATGCCACTAGGATGGACATGTGTTTAGTCGGTAGTGCCTATTCCAAAGGTGAGCCACACACTCCAGGGACGTCAATAGGGGATCCAAATAGTGAAGGTCTCCTCTGGCGGGCGGGTTTCCTGGGTTAGTGCGTAAAGATTGGCATTCTCAGACCATAAAAAAAAATTATAATTACTATTATTTATAATATTACTATTACTATTATTATTACTATAATTATTACCATTATTACAACTGTTATTATTACTATTATTATTACTATTATTATTACTAATATTACAACAATTATTAGTACTAGTATTATAACTATTATTATTACTATTATTCTTACTATTATTATTACTATTATTATTAAAATCGTTATTACTAATATAACCACTATTACTATTACTATTATTATCACTGCTATTACAACAATTATTATTACTATTATTACTACTATTGTTATTACAATTATTATTGCAATTACTCTTACCATTATTATTACTATTATTATCACTTCTATTATTATTACTATTATAATTATTAATATTATAATTACTATTATTATTGTTATTATTATTACTATTATTATTACTATTAATATTACTATTAATATTGCTATCTTTATTGCTATTATTATGGCAAATATTATTACTATGATTATTACTATTGTTATTAGAATTATTATTACTATTACTCTTACTATTATTATTACTATTATTAACATTTCTATTATTTTTGTAATAATTATTATTATAATTACTATAAATACTGCTATTATTATTAATCTTATTATTACTATTATTGTTACAATTACTATTGCAAACATTATTACTATATTTACTACTATTGTTATTACAATGTTTATTACTATCACTCTTACTATTTTTATTACTATTATCACTTCTATTATTATTATTATTATTATTATAATTACTATTATTAATGCCATTATTATTACTATTATTATTACTATTATTATTTCAATTATTAATACTATTATTATACTATTATTATTACTATTATTATTTCTAGTACTGTCATTATTATTATAACTATTATTATCCGTACTATTAATCGTATTATTATTAATTTTACTACTAATATCATAGTTATTATTATTATTATTACTATTATTATCACTATTATTATTACTATTATTATTACTATTATTATCAATAATATTATTACGATTATTATTACTATTATTTTAACTACTATTATTACTGTTATTATTACTATTAATATTACTATTATTAGTACTATTATTACTACTAGTACCATTACTATTATTAGTACTATTATTATTGATATTATGTTTACTATTACCATTACTATTATTATTACCATTGTTATTACATTTGCTATTACTATTGTTATTACAATTATTATTGCTATTACTCTTACTATTATTATTACTATTATTATTACTATTATTATTGCAAATATTATTACTATTATAATTAATATTGTTATTACATTTATTACTACTATTACACATACTATTATTAATATTATTATTATTATTACTACACTTTTTATTATTATTATTATTATAATAATTATTATTATTTCTATTATTATTAATATTATTATTACAATTATTATTACAAAATGTATTACTATTATTATTACTATTGTTATTACAATTATTATTACTTTTACTATTAATATTTTTATTACTATTATCAATTCAATTATTATTATTATAATTAAACTTATTAATGCCATTATTATTACTATTATTATTACTATTATTATTACCATTATTGTCACTATTATTATTACATATATTATTTCTATTATTATTAGTATTATTATTACTATTATTATTTTATTAATATTACTATTATTATTATATAATTGTTACTATTATTAATTCTATTATTATTACAATTATTATTGCCATTATTATTATTATTACTATTACATTTATTATTACTGATATTAATACTGATATCATTACTATTATTATTACTATTACTGTTACTATTATTATTATTATTATAATTACTATTATTATTACTATTAATATTGCTATTACTCTTACAATTAGTATTACTATTATTATCACTTCTATTATTATTATTATTATTATAATTACTATTATTACTGTTATTATTTCTACTATTAATACTATAATAATTACTTTCATTATTATATTATTATTACTATTATTAATATATTATTGTTACTATAATTATTACTTTTATTATCACTATTATTATTACAACGACTATTAATATAGTTAATACTATTATTATAACTATTACTATTTCTATTATTATTAATACTATTATTTCTATTGTTATTATAATTATCATTACTATTATTATTACTATTACTATTACTATTATTATTATTATTATTACTATTATTTTTACTATTTTTATTTCTATTACTATTACAATTATTGTCAATAATTTTATTGCTATTATTATTGCAAATATTATTACTACTACTACTACTATTGTTATTACAATTATTAACACTACTATTATTACTGATATTTATATTATTATAATTACTATTACTCTTTCTATTATTATTACTATTATTATTTAATTATTATCTCATTATTATTACTATTATTATTATTATTATTATTACTATTATAATTATATTATTATCACCATTATTATTATTGTTATTATTACTATTATCATTTGATTTATTAAAACTACTATCGTCACTATTATTAATCCTCTTCTTATTACTATAATTAGTACTATTCTTATTACTATTATTATTTCTATTATTATTACTATTATTATTTCTATTACTATTACTATTATTTAAATTGTTACTACTGTTTTCATTACTATAATTATTTCTATTATTATTTCAAGTATTATCCCTATTATTATAACTATAATTATCCGTACTATTAATCGTATTATTATTACTTTTCTTATGACTATTATAGTTACTATAATTATTACTAATATTACTTCTGTTATTATAATATTATTATAACTATTATTATTACTATTATTATTACCATTATCATTACTATTATTTTTACTATTATTATTAATATCTTTATTACTATTAATATTACTATTATTATTTCTATTATTATTACTATTAATATTATAACTATTATTATTGCTATTGTTATTACAATTATTATTACTATTCTCATTACTTTTATTATTACTATTACTATTACTATTATTATTACTATTACTATTACTATTATTTTTACTATTATTATTTCTATTACTATTACTATTATTATTGATAATTTTGTTGCTATTATTACTGCAAATATTATTACTATTATCATTACTATTGTTATTACAATTATCAACACTACTATTATTACTAATATTTATATTATTATAATTACTATTACTCATGCTATTATTATTATTATTATTATTTAATTATTATCACATTATCATTACTATTATTATTACTATTATTTATTACTATTATAATTATATTATTATTACCATTATTATTACTATTATTATTATTATTATTATTTGATTTATTAATACTACTGTCGTCACTATTATTAATCCTCTTCTTATTACTATAATTAATACTATTCTTATTACAATTATTATTTCTATTATTATTACTATTATTATCAACGTTATAATTACTAATATTATTACTATTATTACTAATTACTAATATTACTACTATTATAATACTAATTTCTAATATTATTTCTATTATAATTACTAATATTATTATTATTATTATTATTATTACTATTATTACTGCTATTATTATTTTAATTGTTATCACTGTTTTTATTACTATTATTATTACTATTATTATTACTATTACTATTGCTATCATTATTACGATTAATATTACTATTATTATTACTATTAATCATGCCGTTACTATTACAATTATTTTCACTATCATTATCACTGCTATTATTACTATTCCTATCACTACAATTAATACTATTATTATTACAATTATTGTTTCAATTATTACAACTATTATATCACCATTATAATTACTATTATTATCACTTATTTTTACTATTATTATTACTATTATCTTAAGTATATTTATTACTTGTATTATTATTATAACTATTGAAATTATTATTACAATTATTATTACAATTATTTTTACTATTATTATTACTGTTATAATAACAATTATTTTTACTATTATTATTACTATTATTATTACTGTTACTATAACAAATTTTTTAATATTATTCTCACTATTATTATTACTATTACTATGATTACTATAATTACTTTCATTATCATTATTAATAATACTATTATTCTTACTATTATTATTACTAATACTATTACTATTATTAGAACTATTTTTATTGATATTAGCATCACTATTATTATTGCTATAACTATCAGTACTGTTAATATTATCATTATTACTATTAATAATACTATTATAATTACTATTATTAATACTATTATTGTTACAATTACTACTAAAATTATTATTACAATTAGTATTGCAATTATTTTTACAATTATTATTACGATTGAAAATACCATTATAATTACTATAATTATTATTATTATTATTACTATTATTAATACTATTATTATTACTACTACAATTACTATTATTATTACGATTACTATTACTATTATTATTTCTTTTAATCATAACGTTATTATTACAATTATTTTTACTATTATATTCACTATTATTATTACTATTTTTATCACTATCATTATTTCTATTATTATTATTTTAATTACTATTACAATTATTATTACTATTATATCACTATTATAATTACTAATATTATCACTAATATTATCACTATTAATATTACTATTATTATTAATATTATTAATGCTATTATTATTACTATTATTATTAATATTAATATTACTATTACTATCACAATTATTTTTACTATTATTATCTGTACTATTATTACTATTATTATTACTACTATTATTACGTATATTATTTCGATTATTATTACTATTATTATTAATATTATTATTACTATTACTGTTGCTATTATTATTACGATTAATATTACTATTAATATTACTATTATTCATACTGTTATTATTACAATTATTTTTAATATTATTATCACGAATATTATTACTATTATTATTGCTATTATTATTAATATTATTATTACTAATATTCTTACAATTATTATTATTAAAGTTATTCCTACTACTACTAAAATTATTATTAAAATTATTATTACAATTATCAATACTATCATTATTACAATTTTTATTACGATCAATATCACTAATATTGCAACTAATATTATTACTATTATATCACTATTATAATTAATATTATTAATACTAATACTATTACAAGTATAACACTATTATTATTCGTATTATTCTTACTATTATTATTACCATTGTAATTAATATTATTATATCTATTATTATTATTTCTAATATTAATACACTTATTATAACTGCTATTATTACTATAATTATTACAATTATTATTACTATCCTTATCACTATTTTTATTTCGACTATTATTACTATTATTATTACTATTATTATTACTATATACTATTACGATTATTATCACTGATATTATTACTACAATAACACTATTATTATTACTATTATTATTACTATTATCATTACTATTACATTTATAGTTATTTGTAATACTATTATCACTACTATTATTACTATTATTATCACTATTATATGTACAATTGTTATCACTATTATTATTACTATAATTATCACAACTTTTTTACGATTGTTATTACTATTATTATTGCTCTTATAATTACTATTACTATTAAAATTATTATTTCTATTCTATTACAATTATTATTACTATTATTATTACTATTATTATAACGATTATTATTCCTATTATTAACACTATTACTATTATTATTACTATTACTATCACTAATATTATCACTACTATAACACTTTTATTATTACTATTATTATTTATGTTATTATTACTATTATTATTTATATTATTATTGCTATTATTATTACTGCTATTATTACTATTATAGTCACAATTATTTTTAATTTTATCATCAATACTATTATTACTATTATTAATATTATTATTATTTCTATTATTATTACAGTTATTATCACTACAATTATTACTATTATTATCACTGTCATTATTATTATTATTACTATTATCAATACTATTATAATTACTATTATTATTCGTATTATTATTACAATTATTATTAAAATTATTTTTACTATTATTTTTACGAATATTAATACGATTATTATTGCTATAATTATTACTATTTTTACTAAAATTAATATTACTATTGCTATTGCTATTATTATTACGATTACTATTACTATTACTATTACTATTACTCATACTATTATTAATACAATTACATTTATTATTATTATCACTATTACTTTTACCATTCTTATCTCTACTATTATCACTATTATTATTACAATTATTATTACAATTATTACTACTATTATATCACTATTATAATTACTACTATTATCACATCTACTAGTTCTATTATTATTACTATTATTATTACCATTATCATTACTATTACTTTTATAGTTATTTTTAATATTATAATCACTACTATTATTAATATTATTATTATTATTATTATTACTATTATTATTACTAATATTATTTCTACTATTATGACAAATATTATTACTACTATTACTACTATTATTATTATTATTATTATTAGCACTATTATTATTACTACTATTATCACTACTATTACTACTATTATTAATATTATTATTACTATTATTATTACAATTTATAATTACGATTATTGTGACTATTATTATTACAATTATATATATGATTATTATTACTACAATTATTACTATTATTTTCGCAAATATTATTACTACTATTATTACTATTATTATTATTATTATTATTAATATTATCATTAATATTATTATTACAGTTATTATTACTATTGTTATTACTATTATTATAACAATTATTATTACAATTATTCTTACTATTAACATTTCTATTATTATTATTATTATCTTTATTATTATTTCTATTATCATTACTATGATTATTACTTTTATTATTACTGTTATTATTACACTTATTATTACTCTTATTATTACTGTCTTATTATTACTGTTATCTTATTATTACTCTTATTATTTCTTTTATTACTATAATTATTATTTCTATTAATATTACTTTTAATATTACTATTATTATTACAATTATTATTTCTATTATTATCACAAATATTTTTACTATTATAATTACTTTTATATTGCTATTATTATTATTATTACTATTCAAATTAGTATTACGATTACTATTCCTATTATAATTACTATTATTATTACCATTATTATTAAGTTTATTATTATTAGTATTATGACTATTATTAGTATTAATATTACTATTATTATTTCTATTATTATTACTATTAATATCAATGTTATTATTAATATTATTATTAATATTATAATTACTATTACTATTACTATTACTATTACTATTATTTTTACTATTATTATTATTATTACAATCATAATTATTATTACTATTATTATAGCTATTATTATTACTATGTTTATTACTATTATTATTACAATTATTATTACTGTTAATATTACTGTTATTATTATTATTATCACAATTATTATTATTATTTTTATCACTACTATAATTAATTTTATTATCACTATTATTATTACAATTATTATTCCTATTATTATTACAATTAATAGGACGATCATTATTACTATTTTTATTACTATTATAATTAATATTATCATTACCATTATTATTACTATTTTGATTATTATTATTATTATTATTACTTTTATTATTACGATTACTTTTACTACTATAATTACTATTATTAATACCATTATTACAATTATTATTATGATTATTATTACCACTATTATTACTATTATTATCACTATTATTATTACTATTATAATTAATATCATCATTACTATTATTATTATTATTATAATTATTATTATTATTTCTATTATTATTACAATTATTGTTACTATTGGTATCACTATTATAATTATTATTATTATCACTACTATTATTACAATTATTATTACTACTATTATCCCTATTGTTATTAATATTAATATCACTAAAATCACATCTATTATTATTACTATTATCATTATGACTACTATTACAATTATAATTTCTACTATTATTACTATTATTAATTCTATTATTATTACTATTTATATTACCATTATTATTACTATTTTTATTACTATTATTAATACAATTATTATTACTATTATTATTATTATTATTATGATTACAATTATTATCAATAGTATTAATATTGTTATTGTTACTATTAATATTACTATTATTATTACTATTAATATTTCCATTATTATTGCAATTATTTTACTATTATTACTATTACTATCACTACTAATTTTATTATTGTTATTATTACAATCATTATAACTATTATTAATACTATTATTGATACTATTATTATCACTATTATTATTACTGTTATTATTATTATTATAACTATTATCATAACAATTATTATTACTATCATTATTTCTATTACAATTAAATTTAACATTACAATTATTATTAGTATTATTATCACTATTAGTATTATTTTATTATTACTACTATTATTACAATTATTATTACTATTATTATTACTATTATCATCACTACAATTATTACTATTATTATTACTATTATCATCACTACAATTATTACTATTATTATTACTATTATCATCACAATAATTATTACTATTATTATTACTATTATGGTTATTATTATTATTACTATTATTATTACAATTATTATTACTATTATGACTACTGTTACAATAACTATTATTATTACTGTTATTATTACTATAATTATTGTTATTATTATTATTATTTTTAATATTATTATTGTTACTATTATTGTTACTATTGTCATTACAATTATTATTACTGTTATTATTGCTGTTATTATTACTATTAATATTATTATTATTATTAATATCATTATTACAATTATAAAACTATTATTACTAATAATATCACTAATATTATTACTATTATTATTACTATTATTATTACTATTATTATTACCATTATAATTACTATTACTATTATTATTATTATTATTATTATTATTTCTATTACTATTAATATTATTTTCTCTATAATTATTATTATAATATTTACTATTAATATTTCTATTATTATTACGATTATTATCATAATTATTATTACTAATATTATTACTATTATTATTACTATTATTATTACAATTATTGTTATTATTGTTATTCTTATTATTATTATTATTAATACTTTTTTTTACATTTATTACTACTACTGCTATTATAATTTTTATTACTATTATTATTACTTCTATTATTTATATTTTTATTATTATTATTACAATTATTATTACTATTATTATTACAATTATTAATACTATTGTTATTACTATTATTATTTCTAATATTAATACTAACATTATTACTATTATTATAACAATTTTTATTACTATTATTATTGCTATTATTATTACCTTTATTATTACAGTTATTATTATTATTATTATTTCTCTTATTAGTAGATTTATTTAAACATTAAAAGACGGAAACTCGCGCGGGTCTTAAAATAAATTTCGATAATTTTCAAATTTTAATCTCGCGATAGTTGACCTTGTGTAATATAAGCATAAACGCGCTCATTCTTAATTTTGATAATTACCGAGTTAGTTTACTTTTACCCTCCGACGCGAACACATCGAAAATTTTTTTTCGAACGGAAGTAGTTATAAATTATTATTTTCGATAAACTTTCAATTATTTAAACAGTCTTTAGTGTACGCGGGATAGATTAAAGTAATATTTAAACAATAGTAGATTTATTTATACATTACGTGACGGAAACGCGAACGGGACTTAAATTAAAATTCGATTATTTTTAAATTTTAATCTCTCGATAGTTGGCCTTGTGTCATATAAACATAAACGCGCTCTTTCTTAACTTTGACGATTACCGGGTTAGTTTTCTTTTGAACTCTGACAGGTGAAGATCGAGATTCTGTGATTATATTGACCTGGACAATTACCGGATCAGTTCTAATTTGTCCTTTGGGAAGTAAACATCGAAAGTTTCTCAGGATGTCTTTGCTGCAAGTATCAATGATTATTAAAGAACATTTTTGCAATCGCTCGCGAAACAGTGATATTATCTAATGTTTTTATCGCTGATATAAGAACATCGCGAAGTAGAAGCAGTGTTTGTTCGTTCGGGTCTCGCGATTTAAACAACAAGTATATTTGTATCGATTGCGTGCAATGCAGTCGTTAGAGTCAATGTTTGTTCGCAAAGCTTTTTGCTTTTTTAACAGTCGTCCAGACTATATTTTTAAAAAGATATTAGAGTTTCGTGAAGTAAATTCAGTGACCGTTCGTTAAAAATTAACTGTCGCGTAATAGAGTCAGTGCATCACTGAAGGGATTTGTTGACCAACTTCGGTGTCGACCTACCTAATCAACAATTTCGACTTAAACCTCGGACGAGTATTTTGGAGCCATCGCAGAACTTCTTAAGTTGCAGTGCTGACATCTGTGAGGTGGTAGTCCGATGAACTATACTCTATGTTTGGATGGCATACTTGACGGTCCACCGAAGACTCTGCTTATGCTGCGCTATCTACTATTGACAACGACGGTAATGCCACCGCCAGCGCAAGCTCCGTCTATTCCCATTACTAGGAAATATGAAATATAATTAGCTTGGGAATTTGTAAGCGGTGAGCAATGGGAGATAATTACCGTCTCTACAGATCGATCATCTATTGTGTGGTTGATGAAGATGTGCTCGATTGGATTGTCGAGGCTTTGGTCGCCATTACGTGTTAGTTGCGGAAACTATATTTTACGGATGGACGGCAGACTCGACCTCTCATCGGGATCTCATTCAGCGCTACCTATTCCAGGGTACGATGGCAGCGCCACCTACAGCACATGTGACAACTACCACTACTGTTAAAGATGAGCCGCCCTCTGGGATTGGCGGATAGAGTCGATTAAGAACTACAAGGTATTGGACACCATCTCGGATGTTGGCCAGTGCTGCCTACTAGGACATGTTAGTTCCGCGAACTATATTACATGGCCGGGCGGCAGAATCGACGGCCCATCGAGGACTCATGCAGCGCCATCTACTAGAGACTACGACGGCCGAGCCACCACCAGCGCCAGCGGCACTTAATTCCACTACAGAGAAAGACGATAAACTCATCTGCAGGGCATAGGAGGCGCTTAGATCAGAAGGAAAATAAAATAAAATCAAACGACAGTCAACTGTGGGATTTATATATCCTATGCTTCAATTTTTGGAACGTGGTTGCGATCATGGCTCTATGGACGGAACTCGACAAATTCCACCTAATAATAATAATCCACCAAGGGAAGAAAAGGAGCATTTGTCTTCTACCGAAGAGTAGCGCCGTCGGTCCCCGTGATACGAGTAGTACAACCTCTCAAAAAAAACCAGGGCTCATCTGGCCCGGATGACAGCACCCTGTAAGGGCCACAAGCCAGGGTTACGGGAGGGCCACGAGGACTAGCGGGTACGCTGACGCTGCCCGAAAGGGATGTGCGGTATGATACGTAAAGCGCGGTTCTCGTGGAAAACTCCCGGTGTCAACGCGTCGCACCTACGGGAGTATCAGGAAGCCGATGAAGGAAGTAGGAGAAAGGCAAGGGCGGATGCTTCATTCCTGACCTTGTAGCCAAAAGCTCTCGCAATAATGTGGGTAGTTACGCGGGTGATCACCCCCCACTTCCGGAGACACTGCGTTCGGAGACGGTCAGGCACTCTGGAGGAAGAATTTTGAACACATGGAAATCCAAAGCACGAAAGAAAAACTAAACACACAAAACGAAAAAGACAAACAACAAAACACCCCAGAACCATCTGGAAATAACATCGTTACTCAAGGCAACAAAAACGTAGGCTCTCAGCCTGCGAAGGGGACACAACAAAATAGAGAGAGAGAGAAACTCGCGCAAGCGAAATTACTCCTTGCCAAAATGAAGCTGGCTATTACTAAACAGCCAAACGTAAACAAGGATATTAAGCAAGGGATCCCAGAACTGGAAGACATCATAGACAGTCTCGAGTTCATGTACAAATCTCGAGAAAAGGGCAATAAGGGATCGAGGATCCCTCACCCGAGTTTCACAGAGCCCTCGGGCAAATTCTACGACTGAGGCCAGCATAGTTAAGAGAGTAGCCTCAAGCCCGCCGCAGCTGAAGAATCCCTCAAAAGACCGAGGCAGGAGGCGACGACGACCGAATCCACCATGTGGACGGAGGTCGTGAAGAAGAAAAGAAATAAGGAGAAACCAAGTACGAAGGCGACGAAACACCTACATCAGGAGAAAAAGAAGCCGAGCAAATCGGAGGATAGGCCGAGAAAGAGAACTAGGCCGGACGCAATCTTCCTGAAACCTGTGGAAGGAAACGCAGACGTAGTCGGAGTCATCCACCAGCGCTTCAAGACCAGCGCCTCAGTGGTAGACATTAGATCGGTCCGGCAGACTAGAAACGGAGGGGTTCCCCTCGAACTAAAGAAGACCACTGTGGATATCAGGGCCTCATTCGCGGAAACCCTGAAAAAAGAGGTAGGAGAAACGAGCAGCATCACGGAACTGGTCCCTAGAGCTACACTGGAGATACGGGACTGTGACTGCTGCACCTCGTCGATAGAAGTCGAGGAGACCCTAAAGAGGACCCTGCCAGGCTACGCGGGGAAAATCGAAATTAAGATGACAAAACCCAACGCAAGACAACAACGCCTGGCCATCGTCAAAATAGAAGAGGAAGCAGCTGCGCAGCCTTTAAAATCCGGTCGAGTGCTGATCGGTTTCATCAGCTGCAGGGTCAGACGAAGGGCAGAAGTGAGGCGATGCTTCCGCTGTCTCGACTATGGTCACTATAGTGCCTCGTGCAAGGGACCAAATCGCAGTAAAGTTTGCTATTATTGTGGCGGCACGGGGCACAAGATCAAAGAGTGTAAGGTCAGCAAGCCTACCTGCTTTTTGTGCTCAAAGAGCGGTGTTGAAACTAGGAAGCACCTGGCGGGATCAAAGGCCTGCAATGCTTTCCAGGAGGCCCTTGCAACAGCAAAGAAGTAGAAAAAAAGAAAAAAAAAGGATGAGAGTACTTCAGGGTAACCTGAATAGGAGCAGGACGGCGCATCACCTTTTAGCTCAGCTTTGCTTTGAGAAAAAAGCTGATATTGTGCTAATCAGCGAACAGTACCAGGACAGAGCAGGAGTAGGATGGTTCGCAGACGAATTGGGCACCGCGGCCATCTGGATCCCACATCCCCGACTAATACATGTGTCGGACCAAGGATCCGGACGCGGTTACGTTTGGTTGAGACATAACTCGACGACTTATGTCAGTGTATATCTCACTCCGAACGACGGGATAGACGACTTCCAAATCAAACTGGACGATCTGGAAGACGCGCTGCAGGAAATGCAAGGGGATCTCATTGTGGCTGGAGACCTCAATGCCAAAGCTCTCGAATGGGGGGAGGCCAGGCCGGACTCCAGAGGAAGACGTATCATGGAGGTGGCGTCGAGACTGGAGCTATCAGTATTCAACACAGCTTCGACGTCAACCTTCCGCAGGCCTGGCTACAGAGAGACGATCCCGGATGTCTCTCTAGTCAACGAACATCTTATGGCAAGAGTCGCAGACTGGCAGGTGATCGAGGATTATACCGGGAGCGATCACCAGTACATCCTATTCGATGTACATGATAGGAGGCCAGCTGTGACATGTGTAAAGCGACCCCCCCGGTGGAACATTGCAAGAATGGATCGAGAGAGGCTGTCTTCGGTCATAGAGGAAGGATGGAGATCCCAACAAAGTACTTCAGCGAGTCTATCGCCACCTGCACAAACCAGGTTGATTAGCGCAGCAACCATGCAGCTCATCCAAAAGGCTTGTGCGATAGCGGTGCCAAAGAATGGCACGAAACGGCAGAGACGCCCTGTATATTGGTGGACGAACGAGATCGCAGATCTTCGTAAGAAGTGCTTAAGGCTACGTCGTTTAGCACAACGAGCGAAGAGACGCGATCACGACGCTACTCCTTTGGCCGCAGAATATCAAGCGGCCAAGAAAGCCCTGAAGAGGACCATTAAGGCCAGTCAACGACAGTGCTGGAAGGAGCTGTGCCTGGATGTCGACCAGAATCCGTGGGGATTAGGGTATGTCATCGTCACGCGCAAGCTGGGGACTAACACGCAAGGGACCCCTCAGGACGCGAGGACGTTGGATCACATCGAGTAAACTCTATTCCCCCCACAGCCGAAGAGAGAGATCAGCTTGGATGCGCCCGGAATAAGCGAGGTACCGCAATTCACGGAAGAAGAGCTACTCAGGGCCGCATCATCTATGCAGAACAAGAAAGCTCCAGGTCCAGACGGACATCCAGCAGAAATAATTACAGTCGTCGCGCAAAGTCACCCTATGCTATTGCTGAACATGTATAACACATGAAGAAAGCGAGGCTTGTGCTCATTAGCAAGGGCAAGAGTCCAGTATGGGCAGCATCATCATACAGGCCTATTTGTATGCTCGATACGGCTGGAAAACTCCTGGAGAAACTGATAAGGCCAAGGCTGCGGGCAGTCGTGAAGGCAACGGGGGATCTTGCCGGCCCCCAGTACGAATTCCGATTCGACCTCTCCACCACCCACGCAGTCCTGGAGGTGGTCACGGCCGCTAAAATGATGGAGTGAGGCAATCATCGAACTCGACCTCTGTGCCTGCTGGCCACCTTAGACGTGAGAAATGCCTTCAACTCCGTCAGGTGGGACCTGGCAAGGGAAGCGCTCGAATGTAATTTCGACGTTCCGAAGTACCTACTCCGAATAATTGACGATTATCTAAATGAGCGCTTCCTAGTATACGACACGAGTGATGGTCCAAGAAGCTTGGAATTGACATCGGGGGCAGCCCAGGGCTCCATACTGGGACCGGATATATGGAATATATTCTACGACGGTATCTTTCGTATGGCAGTCCATGAAGGTACTTTCTTGGTTGGATATGCAGATGACATTGCAGTGGTCATAACCGCAAGAGACACGGAGGGGGTACAGTTGCTGCCCAACCAGGTCATGCGGAGAGTTACCTCCTGGATAGAAGGCCACGGGCTATCTCTAGCAGCCCAGAAGACAGAGATCGTGCTAATTACGAGGAAGCGCATCAACACCTTGCGCAGCTTCATTGTAGGAGATGCGGCGGTCCAGACTAAGTCGGCTGTCAAATATCTCGGGGTTATGCTTGACAACAAGCTTAACTATTGTGAGCATATTACCAGGGCAGCTGACAAGGCGGCCAAAGTAGTAGCCTCACTGGGCATGCTCATGGCCATTGTCAACGGTCCCAGGCCGTGCATGAGGAAACTACTGATGCATGCCGCCGAAGCAGTGATGCTGTACGGTGCGGAAGTATGGGCCGAGGCGCTGAGAAAACAGAAATACCGCAAGCGCATAGCCGCGGTACAGAGGAGGGGCGCACTCCGAATCGCGTGCTCTCACCGCACGGTCTCAGAGCCGGCAGTGTTAGTTGTCGCCGGGGTAATCCCGATCGATCTATTAGCCCAGGAGAGGAAATTCGTCCACCAGCAAAGGTGTGTCATGGGAAAGGAGAAGGCATCAAGGCTTGCCAGGTCTATCAGCATCAAGGCCTGGCAAAGTAGATGGGAGCAGGAACGTAGGGGCAGATGGACTGCTCGACTCATCAGTCAACTAGACAACTGGATAAATCGAGCGGCGGGAGAAGTCGATTTCTACCTCACTCAATTCCTGAAAGGGCATGACCTATTTCGCTCCTACCTGGCTAGAATGAGGAAGGTAGCAGACGCCAACTGCCCCTATGGGGACTCGATCAACGACGACGCCCAGCACACGTTTTTTTTATGTACTCGGTGGAGTGCCGAACGACTACCCTTGGAACAAGACCTCGGAGACATCTCGCCAGACAACGTCGTCGAGAAAATGTTGCGCGGGCAGAATGGAGTGGAACAAGGTGGCCTAGTATGTCAGATCGATCTTAAATAAGAAGAAGAAGGAGATGGGTTGCCCATAGAAGAGCCACCAACGTTGCTCCTGATTCCTGCCACGTAGAGCCGAAGAGGGAGCCCAAGTAAGGGACAAGAAGCAGTGGCGCCATTCTGAAGTAATGCCACATGGCGGTGCCGGCATGGTATTACTATGCCAGTAGGATGGATATGAGTTTAGTCGGCTGTGCCTATTACAACGGTGAGCCCGACACTACAGGGACTTTAAGGGGGACCCAAATAATGAAGGGTCCCACAGTTGGGCAGGGACCATGGATTAGTGCGTAAAGTTTGGCATTCTCAGAACATCAAAAAAAAATAAGTTAACTACTATTATTACTATTATTTTTACTATTACTATTACTATTACTATTTTTGTTACGATTATTATTACTATTATTATTACTATAATTAATACTATTATTATTACTGTTGTTAATAGGATTATTATTTTTATTATTATTATTATTATTATTAAACAATTATTATTAGTAATATTATTACTATTATTATTCCTATTATTATTAAAATTATTATTACTATTATTATTACGATTATGATAAAGGTTATTATTACTATTAATATTACAATTATTATTACTATCATTTCTATTATTAATTTAAATATAATTTTTACAATTATTTTTAGTATTATTACTACAATTATTATTACTCTTATTATCACTATTATTATGACAATTATTATCACTCCTATTAGTAATATTATTATTACAATTATAATTGCAATTATAATTACTATTATTAACACAGTTATTATTACCATTACCATTACTCTTATTATTACAATTATTATTTCCATTATTATTACGTTTATTTTTAAGATTATTATTACTATCATTATTATTATTATTATTATTTATTATTATTATTATTATTATTACTATTATTATCACAATTATTATTACTAATATTATCACTATTATTAGTACTATTTTAACTATAATAATTACTATTATCATGACTATGATTATTACCATTATTATAACTAAATCAGTATTATTATTACTATTACTATAATTATTACTATTCTTGTTACTGTTATTATAAAATTATGAACACTAATATAATTATTTCTATTATTTTTCCAGTTATTAAACCTATTATTATTACAATTATTATCACTACTATAATTATCACTATTATTATTTCTTTTATTAACACTTCTATTATTACTATAATTAAAAAATATTATTATTACAATTATAATTACGAATATTGTTACTATTATTACTACAATTCTAATTATGATTATTATTACTGTTATTATTACTATTATTATTACTATTATTATTATTATTATTATTACAAATATTATTCCTATTATTATTACTATTATTATTCATAATATTCTTACAATTATTATTAATATTATTATCACTATTATTATTACTATTATTACCTCTACTATTTTTACTATCATAATTACCATAATTATTACTATTATTATTCGTATTATTATTAGTGTTATTATTAATTTCATTATTACTATTAATATTACTATTATTATAACGGTTATTATTACGATTATTATTACTATAACTAATACTATTAATATTACAATTATTAATACTTTTGTTATTAATATTATTGTTACTAGTACAAATACTATAATTATTACTATTTTGATAACTATTATTATTACTATTATTATTATTATTACTAAGACTATTATTTTTATTATTATTACAGTTATTATTATTATTATTGTAACTACTATTATCGCTGTTATATTTACCCATGAAATTGCAATTACTATTACTGTTAATATTATGATTATTATTATGAATATTATTACTATTATTATAACCATTATTATTACAATTACTATTACTATTATTATTACTATTAATATTACTATTATTATTACAATTATTATTACTATTATTATCACTATTATTATTACTATTATTATCACAACTATTATTAATAATAATATTGCTATTATTATTGCTATTATTATTATAGTTATTATTACTATTCTTATAACAACTTTTATTAATATTATTATTACAAATATTATTACTATTATTATTATTATAATTATTACAATTATTATTTCTATTATTATTGCAATTATTATTACTATTATAATTGCAATTATTATTAATATTATTATTATTATTATTATCTCTATTTTTATTACTATTATTAATACAATTATTATTACTATTATTTTTACTGTAATTATTAGTAATATTATCACTAATATTATTACCACTATAGCACTATAATTATTACTATTATTATTAATATTACTATTAATATTACCATTACTATTATTATTATTATTTATATTACTATCAATATTATCATTACTATTATTATTACAATTATTACTACCATTATTATTACTATAATTATCACTACTATTTTTACGATCATTATAACTACTAATATTAATATTACTATTACTATTATTATTATTATTATAATTACAATTATTATTACCTATAATATTACTATTATTATTACTATAATTATTACTATATTTACTATAATTATTATTAACATTACTATCACTATAACTATTACTATTATTATTACTATTATAATTACTATTAGTATTGCTATTGTTATTAAAATTATTATTACTACTATTCATACTATTATTATTCCTATAATTATAACTATTATTATTACTATTATCATTACAATTAATATTACTAATATTATTTCCATTATTACTAATATTATTATTACTATTATTATTACTATTATTATTACTTTTATTATTATAATAATTATTAATATTATTATCACCATTACTATTAATATTATTATTACTATTATCATTACTATTGTTATTTCTGTTATTGTTACTGTTATTATACTATTATTATTACTTTTACTTTTACTATTATAAGTGCTATTATTATCACTATTAATATTACGATTATTATTACTATTATTTTTAGTATTATTATTACAATTATTATTACAATTATTATCCCTTTTATTATTACTACTACTATCTCTTCTATTATTACTATTATTATTACTATTATTATTACAATTATTATTACTATTTTTATGCCTTCTATTATTACTATTATTATCACTACAATTATTACTATTATTATCAATATTATTATTACTAATATTATTACAGTTATTATTACCATTAGCATTACTTTTATAATTACTATTATTATTACTATTGTTATTACAATTATCATTACAATTATTATTACTATTATTATTACTATAATTAATACTATTATTATATATATAATTATTACCATTATTAGTTCAATTTTTATTCCAATTATTATTTCTATTATTATCACAACTATTATGATCACTATTATTATTACTATCGTTATCACTACTATTGTTACTAGGATTATAAATATTATTATTACAATTTAAATTACGATTATTTTTACTAGTATTATTACAATTATAATTATGATTATTATCACTTTTATTATTACAATTATTATTACTTCCATTATTACTACTATTATTACTATTAATATTACTGTTATTATTTCTGTTATTATTACTGTTATTATTCTATTATTATTACGTTTATTTTTACTGTTATAATTACTATTAATATCTCTACTATTTTTATTATTATTATTGCTATTATTTTTACGAATATTATTACATTTATAATTACTATTATTACTACTATTATTATTATTATTATAATTTTAATTATTATTACTATGAGTATAACTATTAAAATTACCATTATTATTACTATTATTATTACTATTATTTTTATTATTATTATTTCAATTGTTTCTACTATTATTATTACTATTATATTCACTATTATTAATACTATTATTATTATTATTATTATTTCTATTAATGTTAAAGTAATTATTAAAATTATTATTATAATTATATTATGATTATTATTACTATTGTTATGACCTTTAATATTAATATTATTATTACAATAATTAACACAATTATTATTGCTATTATTATTACGATTATTAATACAATTATTAATCCTGTTATTAGTACTTTTGTTATCATTAATATTGTTACTATTTCTATTACTACTATTATTACTATTATAATTAACATTACTATTACTATTGTTATTACAATTATTATTACTATTATTATTACAATTATTATTAACAATATTATTACTATTATTTCTATTTCTATTACAATTAATATTACTATTATTATTACAATTACTATAAGTATTATTATTACTATTATTATTACAATTAATATTACTAATATTATACCTATTATTAATAACATTATTTTTACCATTAATATTACTATTATTATTACAATTATTATTAATATGATTATAAATATTAATAATACCATCATTATTACTATTATTATTACTATTATTATAACTATTATTATTACTATTATAATTAAAATTAATATTACTTATAATATACCTATTATTATTACTATTATTATTATAATAACTATTAAGATTACTATCAATTTTATTGTTAATATTATTATTACTATTATTATAACTATTATTATTACTATTACTATTCTATTACGATTACTATTATTTTTACTGTTAATAATGCTATTATTATCACTACTATTTTTACTATTATTATTACAATTATTATTATTAATATCATCATTATTAATATTACTATTATTATTACTATTATTATTACTATCATTATCAATACTAATATTACTACTATTATTACTATTATTATTGCAATAATTATTACCAATATCTTAATAATTATTATTACTATTGTTATTACTACTATTATTACTATTATAATTACAATTATTTTGACTAATATACTTTCACTTATTATTTATATTATTGTTGCACTTACTATTACTATTATTATTACGATTATTATTAGGAATATTATTACAGTTATTATTACTGTTAATATTACTATTATTATTACTATTAAAATAAAAATTACGATTAATATTGCTATTATAATTACTATTATTAATACTATTATTATTACAATTATTATTACCATTATTATTGGATTATTATTACTATTATTCTTACTGTTAGTATTACTACCATTATTACTATTATTGTTACTTATTATAGTTATTATTATTATTATAATTATTAATATTATTACCACCATTATTATTAATATTATTATTACTATTATTATCACTATTATTATTATTAATATCAATATTATTATTATTATTATTATTATTACAATAATTATTACTAATATCATAACAATTATTATTACTATTGTTATTACTATTATTATTACTACTATTATTACAATTATTATTACAAATATTTTTCTATTATTATTTCTATTTGTGTTGCATTTACCATTATTATTATTATTACGATTATTATTAGGAATATTATTACCATTATTATTACTATTAATTTTACTATTATTAATACTATTATTACTATTAATGATACTATTATTACAATTATTATTACTATCGATATTACTATATTTATTATACTTATTTTAATAATTTTGTCACTATTATTATTACTATTACTATCACTTCTATTATTACTATTCTTATCACTAAGATTTCTATTATTATTATTACAATTACTATAAAAATTATTATTACTAATATTATCACAATTATTATTACTCTTATTATTACCATTATTATTTCTATTATTATTACTATTGTTATTATTATTATTATTTCTATTATTATTATTGTTATTATTACTATTTTTATTTCAATTATTATTACTATTATTATTACAACTATTACTATCACTATTATTAGTACTAATATTGTCACTAACATTATTATTGTTGTTATTACTTTTACTATTACAATTATTACTACTATTATTATAACTATTACATTACTATTATAATCACTATTATTATTTCTATTATTATTATTATTATTATCACAATTATTATAACTATTATTATCACTATTATGAAAACTACAATTATTACCATTATTATTAATATTATTATAACAATTGTTATTACTATTGTTATTATATTATTATTACCATTATTATTACGATAATTATTATTATTAATACTGCTATTATTATAAATATTAATATTCCTATTATTATAACTATTACTATCACTATTATTATTACCACTATTATTAATACTATAATTATTACTATTATTATTACTATTATTATTACATTTAGTATTAAAATTATTATTACTAATGTTATCTCTATCTTTATTACTATTATTATTACTTTTATTAGTACTATTATTGTTACCATTATTATAACTATTACTACTACATTTATTATTTCTATAAATATTTTTATTACTATTACTATTATTATTACGATTTTTATCACTATTATTATTACGATTTTTATCACTATTATTATTACGATTATTACCCCATCTATTAGTACTATTATTATTACTATTACAATGACAAATATGATTACTATAATTATTACTATTACTCTTACAATTACTATTACTCTTATTATTAGTATTACTATTAGTACATTAAATGCGATTATTATTAAGATTATTATTACTATTATTATGACTAATATTATTACTATTATTATTACTATTATTATCACGAATATTGTTACTATTACTGTTACAATTATTATTATTATTATTATTACTATTATTATTACAATTAGTATCACTCCTATTATTACAATTATTATAACTATTATTATTACATATTACCATTATTATCCCTATTAGTATTACTATTATTATTACAATTATTATTACTGCTATTATTACTATTTCTATTACAATTATTATTGCCAATACTATGGCTTTTATTATTACTCTTTATATGACTTCTATTGTTAATATAATAATCACTACCATTTTTAATATTATTATCACTATTATTATTACAGATATTATTACTAATATTATCCCTATTCATGTTACTATTATTTTCACTACTATTATTGCTATTATGATCCCTATTGTTATTGCTGTTATTATTACTACTATTATTAATACTATTATTACGGTTATTATTACTATTATTATTACAGTATTTATTATCATTATCATTACTATAATTATTACTATTATTATTACCATTATTATTACCATTATTATTACAATTATTATTACAATTATTATTACTATTATTATTACAATAATTATCACTATTTCTATAACCATTATTATTGCTATAATTTTTATAATTATTATTACTATTAATATTGCTATTATAGTTACTATTATTATTACAATTATTATTTCTATTATTATTGCTATTTCCATTAATATTATTATTACAGCTACTATTACTAATAGTATTACCATTATTATTACAATTAATATTAGAACTACTATCACCAATAATATTACTATTATTATCACTACTATTATTAATATTACAATTACTATTATTATTTCGAGGATTAAAACGATAATTATTACTAATATTACCACTATTGTTATTAATATTATTATCGCATCTATTGTTACTATCCTTATGACAACTATTATTACTGTTATCAATAATCTTATTATTACAATTAATATTACTAATATTATCACTAATATTATTTCTGCAATTATTACTATTATTATTTACACTATTATTTCAATTATTATTACTATAAATATCACTATTACTATTACTATTACTATAAATTATTATCATATTATTACTATTATTTTTACCATTATTATTAATAATATTATTACAATTATTATTACTAATATTATCACTATTATTATTACTATTATTATTACTATTAATATTATGAACATAATTAATATTAATATCATTATTATTATTACTATCATTATCAATACTAATATTACTATTATTATAAATTTTACTATTATAATTACTATTACTATTTTTATGACTATTATAACTATTATTATTATTACTATTATTATGAGTATTATATTAAGTGTTTCTATTACCATTATTATAATCATTATTATTTCTAACATAATTAATATTATTATTACTATAATATTCACTACTTTCATTGATATGATTATTACTATTATTATTGTTATTATTATTACTATTACTATTAAAATTATTATTAGAATTTTTATTACTAATATTATCACTAAAATTATTACAATTATTACTACTATTATTACTATTATTATTGCTCTTATTATTACTATTAATATTAGAATTATTATTATAATTAATATTAAAATTATTATTACCATTATTATTTCTATTATTATCACTATTACTTTTATTACCATTATTAATATTATTATTATTATTATTACTATTATCATTACGAATACGATTACAATTAATATTATATATATTATTACTATTATTGTTACTATTACTATTACTATTACTATTAATATTAATAATTCTATTATCATTACTATTATTATTATTATTATTATTAGTAATATTATTACTATTATTATTACAATTATTATTACTCTTACTATTACTATTATATTTAAGAATAATGTTATAATTATTATTATTATTAATATTATCATTATTATAAATATTTTTATTACTATTATTGTTACTCTCGGTACTGCTTTTATTATTACTGTTATAATTACAATTATTATTTCTATTTTTGTTACAATTACTATTATAATTATTATTATAATTATTATTACTATTATTGTTACTAATATTATGACTATTATTATAATTATTATTATTACTATTATTATCTCTACTATTATTAATATTACAATTACTATTATTATTTCTATTATTATAACAATTATTATTACTAACATTACCACTATTGTTAGTAATATTATTATCACATCTATTGTTACTATTCTTATGACAACAATTATTGCTATTATTATTAATATTAGCAATACAATTAATATTAATAACATTATCACTATTATTATTACTATAATTATTATTATTATTATTACTATTATTATTTCAATTATAATTACTATTATTATCAATATTATTATTACTACTATTATTACTATTATTGTTACTATTATTATCTCAATTATTATTACTATTATTATATCTTTTTTTATCACAATTATTATTACTATTATTGTCAATATTAATATATCTATAAATATGACTCATTTTACAACAATTCTTACCAATAATATTATTAATATTATTATTATTACTATTATTATTAAAATTATTACTACTAACTTTATCGGTATCATTATTACTATGATTATTACTATAAATTATTATCATAATATTATTATTATTTTTACTATTATTATTATTATTATTATTACAATTAGTATTACTAATCTTATCACTATTATTATTACCATTATTATTACTATTAATTTTACGAACATATTTACTATTAATATCACTATTATTATCTCTATCATTATCAATACTAATATTACTATTATTCTTAATATTACTATTACAATTACTATTACTATTATTATGACTATTATTACTACTATTATTAATACTATTATTATGAACATTATATTAACTATTACTATTACCATAATTATTATTATTATTATTACTATCATAATTACTATTATTATTACTATTACTTTAACTACTTTCATTCATATGATTATTACTATTATTATTGTTATTATTATTACTATCGGTACTACTATTATTATTACTGTTATAATTACAATTATTATTTCTATTTTTGTTACTATGACTATTATAATTATTATTATAATTATTATTACTATTATTATTACTAATGTTATTACCATTATTATTATGACTATTATCACTATTATTACTACCATTATTATCACAATTATTAATATTATTATTACTTTTATTATTTCTATTATAATAACAAATATTATTACTAATAACACCAGTAAAGTGATTACTAATATTATCACATATAATCCTACTATTCTTACGACTTCTATTATCACTGTTATTATTAATATTATTATTACAATTAATATTACTAATAATATCATTATTATTATTACTATAATTAATACTATTATAATTTCTATTATTATTTCATTTATTATAAATATTATTATCACTATTATTATTACTAATAATATTACTATTATTATTACAATTATAAAAACTGTTATTATTATTATTATTATTACAATTATTATTACGATTATTATTTCTTATTATTATTACTATTAATATTATTGTTAATATTACAATTATTATTAATATCATTATCACTATTATTATTACGATTATAATTACTATTATCTTTAGTATTATTTTTACAAATATTATTACCATTATTATCAATATTATTATTACTATTATTATCACTTCTATTAGTACTATTATTATTACTATTATTACTAAAATTATTATGACAATTATTATCCCTTCTATTATTACTATTATCATCACTTCTATTATTTCTATTAATATTACTATTATCATTAATATTACTATTACAGTTATTATTACCATTATCATTACAATTATTATTACTACTATTATTACAATTATTATTTCTATTATTAAAACTATTGTTATTAAAATTATTATTTCTATTATTATTATTGTTATTATTACATTTATTACTACTATTACTATTATTATTGTTATCACTAATATTATTATCACTATTATTATTTCTAATATTCTCACTATTATTATAATTGTTATTATTACTATTATTATTACGATTATTATTACTATTATTATCACTATTATATTACTATTATTAACACTACTCTTATTACTATTATTACTATTATTATTATTATTATAACAATTATTATTACTATTATTATCATTATTATGTTAATAGTGGTATTACTATCATTATTACTATTATTATTACAATTATTATTACTATTATTATTACAATTATTATCACTATTTTTATTACTATTATTATTTTTATTATACTTACTATTAATGTTAGTATTATTATTACAATTATTATTACTAATGTTATTGCTATTTTTATTACAATTATTATTACTAATATTATCACTATTATTATTACTAATATTATCACTAATATTATTACTATTATAATTATTGTTGTTATTACTATTGTTATTACTATTATTATTACTATTATTATAACTATTATATTACTATTATAATCACTATTATTATTACTATTACTATTATTATTATTATCACAATTATTATAACTAATATTATCACTATTATGAATACTACAATTATTACCATTATTATTAATATTATTATAACAATTGTTATTACTATTATTATTACTATTATTATTTCTATTATTAATACTTTTATTGTTACTATTATAATTACAATTATTATTACTCTTATTATTAGTATCATTATTAGTATTATTATTACGATTATTATGTAGATTATTATTACTATTATTATGACTTATATTATTATTATTATTATTACCATTATTATTACTATTATTATTATATTATTATTACCATTATTATTAGGATAATTATTCTTATTACTATTGCTATTATTATAAAAATTAATATTCCTATTATTATAACTATTACTATCACTATTATTATTACCACTATTATTAATACTACAATTATTACTATTATAATTACTATTATTATTACATTTAGTATTAAAATTATTATTACTAATATTATCTCTATCTATATTACTATTATTATTATGTTATTAGTACTATTATTGTTAGCATTATTATAACTATTACTACTATCATTATTATTTCTATAAATATTTTTATTACTATCACTATTATTATTAAGACTTTTACCACAATTATTAATACGATTATTACCACATCTATTAGTACTATTATTATTACTATTACAATAACTAATATGATTACTATAATTATTACTATTATTCTTACAATTGTTATTACTCTTATTATTAGTATTACTATTAGTACATTAAATACGATTATTATTAAGATTATTATTACTATTATTATGACTAATATTATTACTATTATTATTACTATTATTATCACTAATATTGTTACTATTACAGTTACAATTATTATTATTATTATTATTGCTATTATTATTACAATTAGTATCACTCCTATTATTACAATTATTATAACTATTATTATTACATATTACCATTATTATCCCTATTAGTATTACTACTATTATTACAATTATTATTACTGCTATTATTTCTATTTCTATTACAATTATTATTGCTAATACTATGGCTTTTATTATTACTATTAGAATTACTATTATTATTACGATTATCAATACTATTATTCTTACTATTTATATTAAAATTATTATCACTATTATTATTACAGATATTATTACTATTATTATTACTATTAATATTACTACTATTATTACCATTATTATCACAATTATTTTCACTATTATTGATACTAATACTTAAAATTATTAGTACAATAATTATTATAATTATTACTGCTATTATTATCCCTTTTATTATTACTACTACTATTAAAATAACTATTACAATTATTATTACTATTATAATTACAGTCATTATTAATAATATTATTTCTCTTACTATAAAAATTTTTATTACTATTATTATTACAATTATTATTACTATTACTTTTCCGATTATAATTACTATTATTATTAATATTAATATTCCTATTATTATTGATATTATTATTACTATTATTATTACTATTATTATTACTATTACTATTACTATTATTATAACTATAGTTACTACAAGGATTATTAATATTTTAATTACTATTATTATTACTATAATTATTAGAATTATTACCACTATTACTATTATTATTATTACAATAATTATTACTATTATTATTACTATTATTATTACTATCATTAATACTATTATTATCAGTACTATTATTACAATCATTATTCCTATTATTATTACTATTACTATTACAAATATTACTACAAATATAATTACTATTAATATTACTATTATTAATACAATTATTATTACCATTATTGTTGCAATTATTAATACTATTATTATTACTATTATTATTACAATAAGTATTACTAATATTACCACTATTATTATTACCATAATCATTAAAATTATTATCACAATTATTGTTACTATTATTATCACTATTATTATAACTATTATTATCATATTATTATTACTATTATTATTATTATTATTATTATAATAATTATTATTGGTATTATTTTTCGTATTATAATTAGTATCATTATAACTATCATTATTACTATTATTATTACTTTAATTATTCAAAGTATTATAATTATTACCTTTACTCTTATTATAAAAATTATTATTACTATTATTATTAAATTATTATTAATATTATTATTACTAATAGTATTACCATTAGTATTACAATTAGTGTTCCTATTATTATTACTATTATTATCACTACTATTATTAATATTATTATTATTATTATTACTATTACAAATATTAAAAACTATTATTATTACAGTTATTATTATTATAATTATTATTACTACTATTATTACATTTATTAGTAATATTATTATTACAATTATTACTCCAATTATTATTACTATTAATATTACGATCATTATTACTGTTCTTATTACAATTCTTATTACTATTATTGTTACAATTATTATGACTATTATTATTATTAATATTATTATTAATATTAATATTATTTTTACTATTATTATTAATATTGTTATTACTACTATTAATACTATTATAATTAGGATTACTATTACTATTATTATTAATATTATATTTACGATTATTATTACGATTATTATAACAACTATTTTTATCACTAATTACATTCTTATTATTTAAGTATTATTACTATTATTATTTCCGTTATTATTACTACAATTATTACTATTATTACTATTAATATTACTATTATTATAACTATTATAGTTACTATTATTATTACTATTATTAATAAAGTTATTATTACTATTATTATTACTGTTATAATTATTGTTATTATTACTATTATTATTACTGTTATAATTATTGTTATTATTACTATTAATATTACTATTATAATTACAAATTATTACTATTAAAATAATTATTACAATTACTATTATTATAACTATTATTACAGTTATTATTATGATTAGTATTACTACTACTATTACTATTACAATTATTATTACTATTCTTATTACTATTATTGTTACAATTATTAGTGCTATTATTATTATTAATATTATTATTACTATTATTATTAATATTATTATTACTACTATTAATACTACTATAATGAAGATTACTATTATATTATTATTAATATTATATTATTACGATTATTATAGCTACAATTTTTACTATTAATAACATTCTTTTTATTTAAGTATCATTACTATTATTATTTCCGTTATTATTACTACAATTATTACTATTATTACTATTATTATTACTATTATTATTACCATTATTATTACCATTATTATTACTATCTTTATTACTATTATAAATACAATTATAATTTCTATTACTATCTCTATTATTATTAATATTCTTACCATTATTATTATTACTATTATTATTACTATTATTGTTATAATTATTATTAGCATTATTATTACAATTATTATTACTATCACTATTACTATCATTATCACTATTTTTATTGCTATTCTGAATACAATTATTACTTCTATTGATATTACTATTATTATAACACTTAATATTACTATTCTTATTACTATTACTATTACTATTATTATTACTATTATTTTTAACATCACTTTTACTATAATTATTACTGAAATTATTACTATCATTATTACTATTATTATTATTATTATCACTATTAATATTACTATTATAATCAGAACTATTATTTAATTATTATTACTATTATTATTATCATTATTATTTCTATTATTATAACTTTTATTATCACTATTATTATTACTATTATTATTACTATTATTGTTACTATTGTAGTTAATATAATTATTACTATTATTATTATTAAAATTTTTACGATTATTCTTACTATTATTGTTACTATTAATATTAATATTATTATTACTATTATTATTATTATTTTTATTTCGATTACTTTTACTATTATTATTACTATTATTATTACAATTACTGTTACTATTACTATTACTATCATTATCATTCCATTTTTACAGCTATTATTACAATTATTATTACTATTATTATTTCTGTAATTATTAATATTATTATAACTATTATTATTTCTATTATTATTACTATTATTATTACTATCATTATTACTGTTATTATTACTATTATCATTACTATTATTATTACAATTAGTATTACTGTTGTTATTATTATTATTATTACTATGATTATTTCTAATTTTATTATTATTACTATTATTATTTTTATTAACATTATAATTTTTTTCCTATTATTATTACCATTATTATCACTATTATTATTACAATTGCTATTACTATTACTCTTATTATTTTTATTATTATTATTATTACAATTATTATTATTATTATTATTACTAATATTATTACCATTATCATTACAATTATTATTACTATTATTATTACTGTTATCATTACTATTATTATTACTATTATTATTACAAATATTATTGTTATTATTATTACTATTATCATAACTACAATTATTAGTATTATTATTATTACAATTAAAATTACTACTATTATTACTATTATTATTACTATTAATTTTACGATTATCATTACTATTATTATTACTATTACAATTAAAATTAATATTGCAATTATTATAACTATTATTATTACAATTGTTATTACTACTATTATTACTAATAAATGCTACATCATCCAATTCCTGACAGGTCATGGCCTGTTCCGCTCATATCTGGCTAGACTGAGGAAGGTAGCAGTCGCCAACTGCCCCTATGGGGATTCGATCAACGACTACGCCCGCCACACTTTTTTTTTATGTACTCGGTGGAGTGTCGATCGACTAACCTTGGAACAAACTTCTGCGACATCACGCCTGACAACGTCGCCGCGACAATTCTGCGTGTGCTGAAGGAGTGGAACAAGGTGTCCTGGTACGTCAGGTGAATCTTAAGCCAGATGAAGAAGGAGATGTGTGGCCCATCGGACAGCCACGAATGTTGCTCTTGGTTCCAGCCACGTAGAGTCCAAGAGGGAGTCCAGTTAAGGGACAAGAAGCAGTGGCGCAAATCCTGAAGTATTGCCACATGGCGGTGCCGGAATGGTATTTAATATGCCACTAGGATGGACATGAGTTTAGACGGTAGTGCCTATTCCAACGGCGAGACCGACACTCCTGGGAATTTAAGGGAAACCCAAATGGTGAATGGTCCCTCTAGCGGGCAAGGTCCCTGGTTTAATCCGTAAAGTTTGACATTCTCAGGCCATCAAAAAAAAATGAAAAATTATTTCTACTATTATTACAATTATTATTACAATTACTATGATTATTACTATTCCTATTACTATTATTATTAGTATGATTATTTCTATTATTATAACTCGTATTATGGCAATTATTATTACTAATATTATTACTATTACTGTTACTGTTATTATTACTATCTTTATTACTATTATTATTATTATTATTATTACTATCAATATTACGATTACTATTGCAATTATTATTACAATTATTTTTACAATTATTATTACCATTATAATCACTATTATTATTAACATTAAAATTACAATTATTATTATTATTATTATCACTATTATTATTACTATTACTCTCACTAATATTATTTAATTATTACTACTATTATTATTACCGTTAATATTACAACTATTATTACTATTATTATTACTATTATTATTACCATTATAATTAGCATTATTATTAATATTATTATTACTAATATTAATACTATTATTATTAATATTATTATTAATATTATTATTAGATTTATTATTACTTTAATTATTGCTATTATTATTACAATTATTAGTACAATTATTAAAAATATTACTATTATTATTACCATTATTATTACAAATATTATTCCTATTATAAATAATATTTTTATCACTATTAATATTACTATTCCTATTATAATTATTATTCCTATCAATATTGCTATTACTATCACTACTATTTTTGCAATTACTATTACCATTACTATTACTATTATTATTAGAATTATTATTACAATTATTATTAAAATTATTATTACAATAATTATTCCGATTATTATTACTGTTATTATTACTATTATTATTTAAATTACTATTACTATTATTATTACTATTATTATAACGATTACTATTACCATTATTATTACTATTATTATTACTATTATTAATAATATTATTATAACTATTATTGCTACTATTATCATTACAATCATTATTAATATTATTATTACTATTATTATGACTACTATTATTACAATTATTAATACTATTATTATTACTATTATTATTACCATTATTATTACTATTTTCAATACTATTATAGATACTATAATTATTACTATTATTAAAACTATTATCATTACAATTATTATCCATATTATTACAGTTGTTATTGTTACTATCAATATTACTATTATTATTGCTATTATTATTTCTATTATTATTGCAATAATTATTACCATTATTACAATTACTATCACTACTAATTTTATTATTGTTATTATTACAGTTATTATTACTATTATTATCACTATTATTATTACTATTATGATTATAATTATTATTTCAATTATTATTACAATTATTATTACTATTATTATTATTATAATTATAACTATTATTATTACTATTATGATTATAATTATTATTACAATTATTATTACTGTTATTATTACTATTACTATTACTATTATTATTAATATTATTATTACTATTATTGTTAAAGTTATCATTACTATTACTATTAATATTACTATTGAAATTAATATTACAATTATTATTACTATTATTATTACAATTATTATTATTATTATTATTATTATTCCTATTATTATTACAATTATTTTTACTATTATTATCACTATTATTATTACTACTATTATTACTATTATTATTATTATTACATTTATCATTACTATTATTATTCCGATTATTATTACAAATAATATTACCATTATTATTAGTATCTTTATTGCGATAATTATTACTATTCTGTATACTATTACAATTACTATTATTATTACTGTTATTGTTACTATTATTATTACTACTATTATTACTATTATTATTAATATTATTATTACAGTTATTATTAATATTATTATTACTGTAATTATTATTATTATTATTACTATTATCATTACTATTATTATTACTATTAAGATCACAACTATTATTACTATTATTATTACTATTAGTATTACAATTACTATTATTAATATTATCTCTATTATTATTAATATTTTTATCACTACTATTATTACTATTATGATCACTACTATTATTAATATTATTATTACTATTATTATCACTACTATTATTAGTATTATGATCATTACTATTATTACCATTATTATTACTATTATTATCATTATTATTATTAACATTAACATCACTGCTATTATTACTATTATTATTACCATTATTCTTCCTATTATTAGATCTATTATTATTTTCCGTTAACATTACAAATATCATTACAATTAATTTTACTATTATTATTACCATTACTATTATTTTTATTATTACGATTATTAGTACTATTATAATTACAATTATTCTTATTATTACTATTACTATTATTAATACCATTATTATTATTACTATTATTACTATTATTACGATTATAATTAATAATATTACTATTAAAATTGTTATGATTACTATTAATACCTTTACAATTAAAATTATTATTACAATTATTATTAATATTACGATAAAAATTATTTTAGCAATTATTATTACAAATATTATAACTATTATTATTAATATTATTTTTAGTATTATTATTACATTTATTATTATCATTATTATCACAATTATTATTACTATTATTTTCACTTCTATTAGTACTATTATTATTTGTATTACAATTGCTATTATGATTACTATTATTAATACTATTATTATTACAATTATTATTACTCTTGTTCTTACTATTATTATTAGTATTATAATTACAATTATTAATAAGATTATTATTACTACTATAATGACTAGTATTAATACTATTACTTTTACTACTATTATTACTATTATTATAATTATTTTAAATAACATTATTATTTCTATAATTATTATTCTTACTATTAATATTATTATCACCATTATGTTTACTAATATTACTACTATTATTATTACTATCATTATTACAATTGTTATTACTATTATTAACCCTATTATGATTAGTACTATTATTACTATAATAATTACTATTATTAAAACGATTATTATTACTATTATTATGTCCATTATTATTCCTATTATTATTACTATTGTTATTTCTAATATTATAACTATTTTTATTACTATCATTTTCGTATTATTATTACATTTATTATTACTATTATTATCACAATTATTATTACAATTATTTTCACTTCTATTAGTACTATTATTATTACTATTATTATTAAAATTATTATTACCATTGTTATTACCATTATTATTACTATTACCGTTATTATTATTATTATTAATATTATTACTATTATTACTACAATTATCATTACTAATACTTTTGCTATTATTATTACTGTTATTATTACTATTATTATCATTATTATTGCTTCTATAATTATTACTATTATTATCACTACTGCTATTACTATTATTATTACTATTATTATTAAGATTATTATTACAATTATATCATTATCATTATCTCTATTATTATTACATATATTGTTAGTATTATTATTACTACAGTTATTACTATTATTATAACTATTATTATTAATATCAGTATTACTCTAATTACTACTATTATTATTACTATTAATATTACCATTAATATGACTATTATTTCTTCTATTATTATTACATTTATTATTACTATTAGTATTACATTTATTATTAGTATTGTAATTTATATTATTATTACCATTACTATTACAATTATTATTCCTATTATTATTACTTTTATCATCACTACAATTATTACAATTATTATTATTATTATTATAATAATTATTATTATTACTATTATTATTACAATTATTATTCCTATTATTATTACTTTTATCATCACTACAATTATTACAAATATTATTACTATTACTTTTACATTTACAAATATTATTATTATCACTATTATTATTACTATTAATATTACTATTATTATTATGATTCTTCTTATTATTATTATTATAATTATTATTAATATTATTATGGTTATAATTATTGCTATTATTATTACTATTATTATTAGTAATTCTATTACTATTATTATAACTATAATTAATAGAAGCATTATTACTATTATCATATCTATTATTATTACTATTATTATTACAATAATTATAACTATTTCTCTTACCTTTATTATTACAATTATTACTACTATTATAATTACAATTACTGTTACTATTATTTTAACTATTTAAATTAACATTATTATTACAATTATTATTACAAATATTATTACTTTTACTATTACGATTATAATTACTATTGTCATTATTATTAGTATTAATATAATTTTTACAATTATTTTATCAATTATTATTAAAATTTTTATTACGTTTATTTTTACTATTGTTATCTCTATTATTATTATTATCTCTACTATTATTACTATTATTATTGCTATTATCATTACTTTTATTATTACTATTACTATCAAAATTATTATTACAGTAATAATTAAAATTATTATTAACAGTATTATTACTATTATTATTACTGTTATTATTATTACTATTATAACTATTATTATTATAATTATTATTATTATTATTACGATTACTATAGCTACAATTATTACTGTTATTATTACTTTTATCATTAATATTATTATTACAATTATTATGATTATAATTATCACTATTATTATTACTAATATTATTGCTATTATTATTACTATAACTATTACTATTATTATATCTATTATTATTACCTTGATTATTACTAAAATTACTACAATAATTATTACTATTATTATTTCAATTATTAGGACTATTATTTTTCTTATTATAATTACAATTATTATTAGTATTATTAATATAATTATTATTAATATTACTATTTCTATTATTATTAGTTTTATTATTACAATTATTTTTCCTATTATTGTTACTATTATTATCACTGCTACTATTACATTTATCATTACTATTACTTTTTAATTATTAATATTATTATTATCACTATTATTATTACTATTATTGTTACTTTTATTATTAATATTTTTGTTACTGTTATTATTATAAATATTATCAATATTATTATGGTTATTATTATTTCTATTATTATTTCTATATTATTACTATTTCTGTTACTATTATTATAACTATAAATATTACAATCATTATTACTATCATTATTATTCTTATTATTACTATTATTATTACAATTATTATATCTATTACTTTTACTATTATTATTACAATTATTATTACTATTATAATTACTATTATTATTACTATTTATATTAACATTATTATTACAATTATTATTACAATTATTATTACTATTGTAATCACTATTATTGTTACTATTACTAATACTAATATTATTATAGTTATTATTACTATTATCATTATTATTATTATTACTATTTTTATTACTGTTATTATTATTATTATTAATAATTTTATTATTACTATTATTATTATTATTATTATCATTATTATAATAACTATTATTATTTCTATTATTATTACGGTTATTATTATAATTATTATTACTATAATTATTACGAATATTATTATTATAATTACTATTATTATCACTATTACTATTACTATTATTATTACTATTCTCATTACTATGACTATCACTGTTATTATTACTATTATTATCACTACTATTATCAGTATTATTATTACGATTTCTATTAATATTATCATTACTACTATTATTGTAATTATTATTACTATTATAATCACCATGATTATTACTATTACTATTAATATTATTATGATAATTATTATTACAACTATTATCACTATTATTATTACTATTATTATTACAATTATTATTAATATGATTATAACTATTAATAATACCATTGTTATTGCTATTATTATAATTATTATTATTACTCTTGTGATTACTATAACTATTGCTATTATTATTAAAATTGTTATTACTATTAGTATTACTATTAATATTACTGTCATTATTACTATCATTAATACTATTATTAATACTATTATTATTACTATTATCATAACTATTATTATTACTATCATTATTACCAATATTATTACAATTATTATAAATATTATTATTACTATTATTATTACAATTAATATTACTTATATTATACCTATTATTATTATTATTATTATTACTATTATTATTATAATAATTATTAATATTACTATCACTTTTATTATTAATATTATTATCACTTTTATTATTAATATTATTATTACTATTATTATAACTATTATTATTACTATTATTATTCTATTACAATTACTATTATTTTTACTGTTAATAATACTATTATTATCACTACTATTTTTACTATTATTATTGCTATTATTATTACTATTACTATTAGAATTATTATTACGATTACTAATACTATCATCATCACTATTTTTATTACTAATTACTATTACTATTATTATTACTATTATTATATCTATTATTATTACTATTATTATTTCTAATATTATTACTACTATAACAGTATTATTATTACTATTATAATTACTATTGTTATTATAATAATTATTTATATTAATATCACTATTATTATTAATATTATTATTACTATTATTATTATTATTATTATCACTATTATTATTACTATTATTGGGTACGCAGTTGACATTGCTGGGTACGCAGATGACATTGCATTTGTCATAACCACAAGAGACTCTGAGGGGCACAGTTGCTGCTCAACCAGGTACTGCGGAGAGTTACCTCGTGGATGGAAGACCATGGGCTATCTCTAGCAGCCCAAAAGACGGAGATCGTGCTAATTATGAGGAAGCGCATCAACACCTTGCGCTGCTTCATTTTAGGAGACGCGGCGCTCCAGACTTAGTCGGCTGTCAAATATATCGGGTTATGCTTGACAACAAGCTTAACTATGGTGAGAATATTATCAGGGCAGCTGACAAGGCGGCAAAAGTAGTAGCCTCACTGGGCATGCTCATGGCCAATGTCAACAGCCCACGGCCGTCCATGAGGCGACTACTGATGCGTTCCGCCGTAGCAGTGATGCTGTACGGTGCGGAAGTATAAATCGAAGCGCTGCGGAAACAGAAATACCGCAAGCGCATAGCCTCGGTACAGAGGAGGGGCGCACTTCGAATCGCGTGCTCTCACCGCACGGTCTCAGAGCCGGCAGTGCTATTTGTCGCCGGGGTAATCCCGAACGATCTATTAGCCTAGGAGAGGAAATTCGTCCGTCAGCAAAGGTATGTCCTGAGAAGTCGAGAGGAAGATGTATTCCATGTACGGCAGGCTCATTTGTCCAAGGGACACACGCACAACTTTTCCCGATTAGTCGGAATATTTCCAATTCCGACAGTCACTTTGCTTCGAGAGGAAATCGCATAATTTTCCTCGATTAAACGGCATATTTCCAATTACGACAGCCGCATTGGGTCGAGAGGCAATCGAATATATTTTACTCGACTATTCGGAATATTACCAAGTTCGACAATAGCTTTATTCCTGGAGGCACTCGCATTACATTTCCTCAACAAGTCGGAATATTTCCAAGTCCGAAAGCCGCATTGGTTCGAGAGAAACTAGCATAATTTTCTCTCGACTAATATTTCCAAGTCCGACTGAAGCAATGGTACGAGATGGCCACATACATCTTCCTCTCGACTAGTCGTAATATGTCCTAGTTCAGCAGCCGTATTGCCTCTAGAGGCACGCGAATAAATTTCTCCCAACTGAGTGGAATATTTCGAAGATCCACATTGGTTGCCGCCGAAATCGCATAACTTTCCCACGATTATTGGGGTTATTTCTAAGTCCACCAGTCGCAATCGGTCGGGAGTCATTGGCATAAATTCCACACGACTAATCGAAGTATTTCAGAGTCCGACAGTCGCTTTGTTTCGAGGGATACTCGCGTAACTTTTTCTGGACTAGTCGGAAATTTCCAGGTCCGATAAACACATTGGTTCGACAGGCACTCGTGTAAGTTTCCCTAGACTAGTCGGGATATTTCTAAGTCTGTCAGCCGCATTGGATCTAGTGGCATTCTTATATCTTTCCCTCGTCTGGTCAGAATATTTCCAAACCCGACAGTCACATTGGTTCACAAATCATTCGCATAACTCTCCCTCGACTTGTCGGAATATTTCCAAGAATGGCAGGCGCATTTGTTCGAAAGGCACTCGAATAATCTTCACTCGACTAGTCGGTATATATCCTATTCTAACAAACGCATTGGATCACAATTCACGTGCATAACTCTCATTCGACAAGTCGGAATGTTTCCAAGCCCGACAGTTGCATTGATTCAAAAGGCAGTAGCATTACTCACTCTCGACTAGTAAAGATATTTCCAAGTCAGAAAGTCGCATTGGTTCTAGAGTCATTCTCATAATTTTCCCTCGACTAGTCGTAATTTTTCCAAGTCTGACAGTCGTATTGGTTCGAGCGGCACTCTCATAACTTTTACACGACTAGTTGTAATATGTCTTATTCCGACGGTCGGATTGGTCCTGAAGTCAATTGCATAATATTCTCTAGACTATTCGGTATATATCTAAGTCCATTTGTCGCATTCGTTCGAGAGGTACTCTCATAACTTTCACTCGACTAGTCGGAATACTTCCAAGTCTTGTAGTCGCATTAGCTGTTAGGGCCATCGCATAACTTTTCCACGACTAGTCGGAATATTTCTAGGTCCGACAGTAGCATTGTTTCCAGACACACTCGCGTGACTTTCCCTCGACTAGGTGGAATTTTTCCGAAAACGAAGATCACATTGTTTCGAGAGGAACTCCCACTACTTTCCTTGGACTTGTCGTAATATTTTGATATACGCCATTCGCATTGTTTAGGGTGGTTCTGACATATCTTTCTTTCGACTAGACGAAACACTTCCAAGTCCGACAGTCGCATTGGTTCGACAGGGACTCGCATAACTTTCGTACGACTCGTCGGGGTATTTCTAAATCCGACAGTCCCATATTATGATTATTATGGATTTTATATTCATTACTATGATTATTATGATTATTATTATGGTAATTACGGTTATGATTATGATTATTTGAATATTAATGTGAATATTATTTTGAATATTATGTTTATTATTAATATTACTATGATTATTATGGTTATAATGATTATTATTAGTATTATTATTATAGTTATTTTCTGTATTATTACATTAAAATCATTATTATTATTATTAGGATCATTATTCTTGTGGATATAATTATTATGATTATTATTTTGATTATTATAATAATTATGGCTATTATTATTCTTATTAGATTTATTATTTATATTATATTTATTATGATAATCATTAATAATATTATGATTAATATCATTATTGTGATCTTTATTATGACCATTATGATTATTATGATTATAATTATGATTATTATAATTTTATGAACATTATTATGGCTTTTATTATTATTATGGTTATTATTATGACTATTAAAATTATTTTCATGATTATTATTATTATTATTATCATGATTATTAATATGTTTATTAAAATTATTATGAGATATATTATTCTTATTAACATTATTATGGTTATTACACCCTTTATGATAATTATTAAGTTTATTTTGATTATTATCACCTTTGTGTGTATTATTATTATTATGATTATAAATATGATTATTATGATTTTTATGATTATTGTCACGATTATTATGTTAATCATGATTATTATTACGATTATTATATGTATTATGATAATTGTTATGAGTATTATGTTTATTATGATTTTTATGCTTACTGTTAAGTTTAATACACATATTATGCTTGTTATTGTGATCATTATTATGATTATTATTAAGATTATCATTATAATTGTAATTATTATTTTTATTATTATTATTGTGGTTATTATGGTTATTATTGTGAATGTTAATTCTGTTATGATTATTATTATGATTATTATTTTTATTATTAGTTTTATTCTAGTTATTATGTTTACCTCGGTTATTATGATTATTATTATGATTATTATGATCTTTATGATTATTATTATAATTATTTACATTATTATGATTTTTATTAAAATTATTATGTTTATTATGATTATTATTGTTAATGTGATTATTAGTATGTTTATTTTTATTGTTAATATAGTTATGTTTATTATTATTATGTTTGTTATGATTTTTATGCTTATAATTAAGATTATGATTGTAATTATAATTTTTAATATTATAATTATGTTTATTATGGTTATTATTATGATTATTAGGATTTCTGTGGTTATTACGATTATTATTATGATTATTATAGATATTAAAATTATTATTATTTTCATTATGATTATTTTTAGAATTATAATTATTATTATTATATTTATTAAAAATATTATGTTTATTATTATAATTATTATGACTATTACTATTCTTATTAAGATTATAATGTTTATTTTATTTTTTATCACAATTATTACGACTTTTTAAAAATATTATTATGATTATTTTCATGGATATTATGATTACTCAGTTTATTATTATTATTACCAACATGTTTAGGATTATTATAAGTATTATTATAATTATTACCGTTATTATAATCATTACTTTGATTATTATTATGATAATATTATTTTTTAAACATTATTATGATTTTTATGCTTATTTTGATGGTAATTATGATTATTATTGTGATTATAAGAATTTTTTTGACTATTATTATTTTCATTTTGATCATTATGGACAATTTATTTATTATGATAATTATTATTATCATCATGATTGTCACCATTACTGTAAATATTATTATGATCATTTGATTATTATTTTTATAATTATTATTATTATTTTTTTATGGTTATATTATTAATAGTATGGTTATTATGATTATGATTGTAATTATTATTTCAATAATTATCAGATTTATTACAATTATTAAGAGCATTATGAATATTATTATTTTTTTTTATGATTATGGTTACGAGTATAATGAATACTATTGTAATTACTATAATTATTATGATTTTTATTAAGATTATTATGATTAATATGAATATTATTGTGATTATTATTATTATGATTATGTTTATTATTATCACGATTATTATGATTATTATTATGATTTTTATGATTATTATTATGATCATTTTGATTACTACTTTGGTTACTATGATATTTAAGATAATTAAAATGAGTATTAAGATTATTATATTTGTTATTATGATTACAATTCGTATTATTATGGTTATTATGACTGTTAAAGTTATTATAATGATTATTATTATGATTATTGTGATTAATATTATGATTATAATGGTTATTAAGATTATTATTTTGATAATTATGATTACTAATATGGTTATCATGATTAGCATGATATCCAATTATTATTATAATTAATTTGATTTTTAAGATTAGTATGATCATTATGACGATTATTATGCTTATTATGATCTTTATAATGTTTATTATGATTGTTAATATGATTATTATGGATATTAAAATTATTATCATGATTATTAAGATTAATATTATGATTATTATTGTTATAATGTTTATAATTATGATTATTATGATTATTATTATGCTTATTATGGCTTTTGTGAATATCAAAATGATTATTATTATTATTATTATTGATATTATGGTTATTATTATTAGTATTGTAGTTAATATGATTATAAGTATGAACATCATGATAATTATTATGACATTTATATATTATTACAATAATATTGATTATTATGATTTTTAAAATGATTATAATGATTATTAAAATGATTATTATGGTTATTATGAATATTATTATGGATATAATGATTATTGATATCGTTTTTGTTATCGTTATTATTAACGTTATCATTACGGTTTTTATTACCACTATTATAATCGTCATTTTTATTGTTATTATCATATTTATTATTATTGCTATTAATACATTTATTATTTTATTATTATTATCGTTGTTATTATTTTTATTTTCATCGTTATTATTACCGGTATTAATATCATTATTACTATCGTTATTATTATCGTTATTATTCTCGTAATTATTATTGTTATTGTTACCATTATTGTTTTCGTTATTATTATCGTTATTATCACCGTTATTATTACCGATATTATTATCGTTATTATTATAGTTATTAATATCGTCATTATTATCTTTATTATTAATATTATTTCTATTATTATTATCGATATTATTATCGTTATTACTATTCTTATTATTAAGAAGTTAAGAAAGTCACTTGGAGATGTGGCAAGGGCTGCCAGAGCCGTTGAGAGCATGCGGCTCTTCGGCTTCACGTCACGTATCCAGTTTGCGAAGGGGACACCACACGATGAAGAGAGAGAGAAATTCGCGCAAGCGAAAGTCCGCCTTGCCAAAATGAAGTCGGCTATTACTAGACAGCCAAACGTGAACAACGCTATTAAGCAAGGGCTCCCAAAACTTGAGGACATCATTGACAGTCTCGAGTTCATATATAAATCTCGAAAAAAGGTCAATAAGGTAGCGAGGACCCTCGCCCGATTTTCTCAGATCCCATGGGCAAACTCTGTAACAGATGCTGGCGTAGTTAAAAAAGTAGCCACAAGCCCGATGCAGTTCCCTGAAGAAGGCCTCAAAAGACCGAGGAAAGAGACGACGACGACCGAAGCCACTAAGTTGACGGAGGACGTTAAGAATAAGAAAAATAAAAAAAAATCAGTGAAAAATGTGACGAATCCCCTACAGAAGGAGAAAAGCAATCCGAGCAAATCGGAAGACATGCCGAGAAAGAGAACGAAGCCGGACGCGATCCTCCTGAAATCTACGCAGAATAGAAGTTACGCAGACGTAGTCGGAGCCATCCAACAGCGCATCAAAACCAGCGCTATAGGGGTAGTCGTTAGATCATTCCAGCAGAACAGAACAGGAGGGGTTCTTCTCGAAGCCAAGGAAACTACTGCGGAGATCAGGGCCTCAGTCGCAGAAACCCTGAGGAAAGAAGTAGGATACACGAGTAGCATCACAAAACTGGTCCCCAGAGCTACGCTGGAGATACGGGACTGCGATTGCTGCACATCGGTGGTTGAAGTCGAGGAGGCCTTAAAGACCTTGCCAGACTACGCGGGGAAACTCCAAGTTAGAATGACGAACCCCAACGCGAGACAGAACCCCAAAGACCAAGCGACGCCTGGTCCTTGTCAAAGTAGAAGAGGAAGCAACTGGAAAGCTTTTGAAGGTCGACCGAGTGTTGGTCAGCTGTGTCAACTTCAAAGTCAGGCGAGGAGGAGAAGTAAGCCAATGCTACCGCTGCCTCGATTATTACCACCATAGTGCCTCGTGCAAGAGCCCTGATCGCAGTAATCTTTGCTATTTCTGCGTCGGAACGGGACACAATATCGAAGACTGTACGGTCAACGAGCCCACTTGATTCCTGTGCTCCAAAAGCGTTGCTGAACCCAAGAAACACTTGGCCGGATCAAGGGCGTGCAAAGGAGGTCCTTGCAATAGCCAACAAAAAAAAAGGATGAGAGTACTGCAGGGTAATCTCAATAAGAGCAGAAAGGCGCACCACATCATAATCAAGCTATGCTCTGTGAAAACAGGTGATATTGTTCTAATCAGCGAACAGTACCAGGACAGGGCAGGAGCAGGATGATACGCCGACGAATCGGTCACCGCGGCCATATATCAGATCCCCGACAGATACATGTGTCGGATCAAGGCTCCGGACATGGTTACGCTTGGGTGAGACTTAACTCGATGACTTATGTCAGCGTATATCTCACCCCGAACGACCGGATAGATGACTTCCAGACCAAACTGGACGATCCAGAAGGCGCGTTGCGGGAAATGCGCGGGGATCTTATTGTTGCTGGATACCTCAATGCCAAAGATCTCGAATGGGAGAAGGGCAAGACGGACTCCAGAGAAAGACGAATCTTGGAGGTGGTGTCGAAACTGGAGCTAGTAGTGCTCAACAAAGAGTCGACGTCTACCTTCCGAAGGCCTGGCTAGCCAACGAACACCTTGTGACAAGTGTTGCAGGCTGGCGGGTGATCGAAGATTACACCGGGAGAGATCATCATTACATCCTATTCGACGTACACGATAGGAGGTCAACCGTGACAAGGGCAGCGCGACCCCCCCCCCCGGTGGAACATCGCAAAAATGGATCGAGGAAGTCTACCTTCATTCATAGATAAAGGTTGGAAATCGTATCAAATTGCTTCCGCGAGTCTATCGCCAACTGCACAAACCAGGATGATTACTGCAGCATCTATGCAGCTCATCTAAAAGGCTTCCGCGATAGCGGTGACAAAGTAGAGGACGAAACAGCAGAGGCATCCAGCATATTGGTGGACAAACGAGACCGCATATCTTCGCAAGAAGTGCATAAGGCTTAGCAGTTTAGCACAGCGAGAGAAGAGACGCGATCGCGACGCTGCCACCATGGCCGCAAAGGATCAAGCGGCCAAGAAATTACTGAAGAGGACCATCAAGGCCTGCCAAAGACAGTGCTGGAAGGAGCTGGGCCTAGATATCAACCAGAATCCATGGAGATTAGGGTACTAGATCGTCACTCGCAAGCTGGGGACTTACACACAAGGAAATCCTCAGGACGCGAGGACTCTGGAGAACATCATTCATACCCAATTCCCCTCACAGCCGATGAGAGAGATTGGCCCGGCTGCGTCTGGCAATCCCAAAGGGTCACTGTTTACGGAGGATGAGATGTTCTGCATCTTTCATGCAGAACAAGAGAGCACCAGGGCCAGACGAGCTTCCATCGGAAGTAATGGAAACCGTCGCACAGATTCACCTTGAGCTCTTGCTAAACATAACATGTGCCTCAGGGAGAGCATTTTCCCCGCCCCGTGGAAGAAGCAAGACGTGAGTTCATAAGCAATGGCAAGGTTCCAGCAGATGCCGCTTCGTCATACAGGCCTATATGTATGTTTGATACGGCTGGCAAGCTCCTGGAGAAACTGCTTCGGCCACAGCTGCACGTGGCCGTGAAGCCAGCGGGCGATCTTGCTGCCCGCAAATATGGATTTCGAACCGGCTTCTCCACCATCCACGCAGTTCAGGAGGTTCTCACCGCCGCTTAAATGACGGAACGGGAGAATCTTTAGCTCATGTTGCGTCTGCTGGCTACCTTAGACGTGAGAAATGCTTTCAACTCCGTCAGGTGGGACTTGGCAACGGAAGCGCTCGAACTTAATTTCACTGTCCTGGAGTACTTACTCCGAATACTCGAGGACTACCTGAACAAGCGCTTCCTATAATACAATACAGGCGATGGTTCGAGATGCTTGGAGTTGACATTAGGGACAGCCCAGGGCTCCATACTGGGACCGGATATTTGGGATATTTTCTACGACGGTATCCTACGTATGGCAGTCACTGAGGATGCTTTCTTGGAGGGGTACGCAGTTGACATTGCGGTTGTCATAACCGCAAGAGAGACGGAGGAGGCACAGCTGCTGTTCAACCAGGTAATGCGAAGGGTCATCTCCTTTATGGAGAACGACGGGCTGTCACTAGCAACCCAGAATACTGAGATCGTGCTACTGACGAAGAAGCGCATCAGCACCTTGCCCAGTTTAACTGTAGGAGACACGACAGGTAAAATAACTAGGAGTAATGCTCGACAGCAAGCTTAATTTTGGAGAGCATATAATTAGGGCAGCTGGCAGACAAGGCAACAAAAGTAATAGCCTCGCTTGGCACTCTCATCTCAAACCGCAACGGTCCCCGACCGTTCATAAGGCGATTACTGATGCGCGCTGCCGAAGAAGTGATACTGTATGGCGCGGAAGTCTGTGCCGAGTCACTGCCACACGAGAAATATCACAGGCGCATAGTCGCAGTGCAGATGAAGGGCGCTCTCCGTATCGCGTGCTCCAACCTCACGGTCTCGGAGCCCGCAGTGCTAGTGATCACGGGGATAATCCCGATCGATCTACTAGCCAAGGAGAAACAATTCGTCCACCAGCAGAAGCCCGTTTTGGGGAAAGAGAAGGCATCAAGGATGGCCAGGTCTAGCAGCATCGAGGACTGGCAAAGCAGATGGGAACAGGAACATAGGGCCAGATGGACTGCCCGACTCATCAGTCGACTAGACATCTGCCTAAACCGGGAGGCGGGAAAGGTCGACTTCTACCTCACTCAATTTTTGACAGGGCATGGTCTGTTCTGCTCCTACCTTGCAAAAATGAGGAAGGTAGCAGACGGCAACTGTCCCTATGGCGACTCGACCGTCGACGACGCCCACCATACATTCTTCAAATGTGTTAGGTGGAGCGTCGAACGACTCGCCTTGGAGCAAGACCTCGGGGACATCTCGCCAGACAACGTTGTCGAGAAAATGCTCCGAGATCAGTAAGAGTTGAACAAGGTGGACTGATACGTCAGGGCCATCTTACGCTGAAAGAAGAAAGAGATGGGCGGCCCATTGACGCCCCTCCAATATTGCTCCAGGTTCCTGTCATAGGGAGTAGAGCCATAGGGAAAGCCCCGTTAAGGGACCTGATGCAGTGGCGCCATACCGAAGGAATGCCACATGGCTGTGCCGGAATGGATTCACTATGCCACTAGGATGGATATTAGTTTAGTCGGTAGTGCATATTTCAACGGTGAACCCGACACTCCAGGGACTTTAATGGGGGACCCAAATGGTGAAGGGTTCCTCTGACGGACGAGGTCCATGGATTAGTGCGTAAAGATTGGCATTCTCAGACTATCAAAAAAAAAATATTATTATCGTTATAATCGTTTTTTTTTATTATTATGGTTATTAAAATTATTATTATTATCGTTATTATTGTTATTATCGTTATTATCGTTATTATAGTTATTATTGTTATTATCCTTATTTTCGTTATTATCGTTACTATTATTATCATTATTATTATCGTTATTAACGCTATTAAGGTTATTATTATCATTATTATCATTGTTATCTTTTTATAAATGTTATTATTATAATCGTTAATATATTTATAACCGTCATTAGCATTATTTTTCTTATTATCGTTATTATTGTTATTATCGTTATTATCGTTTTTTTCGATATTATTATCAATATTATCGATACTATTATAATTATCATTATTATTTTCGTTATTAACGTTATTATGGTTATTATCGTTATGATCGTTATTATCGTTATTATAGGTATTATCGTTATAATTGTTAATATAATTATTATCGTTATTACCGTTATATATAAGATTATCGGTATTATTATTATTATTATTATTATAATCGTTATTATCATTATTATTGTTATTATTCCTTATAATTGTTGTTATAATTGTTATTATTCCTTATAATTACTATTATTATTCTTACCGTTATTATCTTTGTTATCGTCGTTATCGTTATTATTATTAATATTATTATCAATACAATCCTTATTATCGTTGTTATTTCTATTATCGTAATTATCGCCATAATCGGTATTATCGTTATTATCGATATTATTGTCATTATTACTATTACTATTACTATCGACATTGCTATTATTATTATCGTTTTATCCTTTTTATTATTACTATCGTTATTATTATTATTATTATCGTCATTATCGATATTATCGCCATTACGTTATTATTATTATTATCATCATTATTGATATTATCGATATTGCTATTATTATAGATATTATCGTTATTATTATTATTATTATTATTATTATTATCCTTATTATCGTTATTATCATTATTATCGTTATTTACATTATAATCGTTATTATCTATATTATCGTTATAGTCGTTATTTTTATTATTATCGTTATTATTATTATTATCATTATTGATATTATCGTTATTATGGTTATAATTTTTATGATCTTTATTATCGTTATTATCGTTACTTTCGTTATTATTATTATTATTATTATTATCATTATAACTATCGTTCAAAAGTTATTATGGTTCCTATCGTTATTGTCGATATTATCGTTATTATAGTTATCATCGTTATAATCGTTAATATTATTATTATAATTATTACCATTATTATTATTATTATTATTGTTTTTATTAGTGTTATTATTATTATTAGTATTATTGTTATTATTATTATTATTATTTTTTGTTTTTTTTTTATTAGAGTTATTATCGTTTTTATCGATATTATCGTTTCATTCGTTATTATCGTTATTATTGTAATAATTATTATTACTATTATTATAATTATTATCGATATTCTTATCATTATATATATACTCCCAAGTCTGACAGTCGCCTTGGTGCAAGAGGCACTCGAAACAGTTTCCCCCGTTTAGTCGAAATTTTTCCATATGCGATAGTCACATTGGTCTGAAATGCACTCGCGTATCATTCCCTCGGCTAGTCGGAATATTTCTAATTCGGACAGTCGCATAAATTCTTGAGACACTCGCATGACTTTCCCTCAAGTAGTCGGAATATTCATAATCCGACATTCGCATTTCTTCGAGAGGAACTTGCATAACTTTCCCTCGAGTAGTCAGAACATTTCGAAGTCTGAAAGTCGCATTGTGTCGACAGGCACTCTATTTCCTTTTCCTTGACTAGTCGGAATATTTGCAAAGGCCGGTAGACGAATTGATTCACAAGTCACTCGCATGACTTTACCTTGACAAGACGGAACCTTTACATGTTAGACAGTCGCATTGGGTTACAAGTCACTCCCATAACTTTCCCACGTCTTGGCGGAATATTTTCAAGTCCGACATTGGCATGAGTTCCAGATACAATTGCATATCTTTCCCTCGTGTAGTCGGAATATTTCTCGGTCCGACATTAGCGTTGGTTCGAAATGGAATTGCATAACTTTTCGTTGTCTTGTCGGAATATTTCCAAGTCCGACATTAGCATTGGTTCGAAATGGAATTGCATAACTTTTCGTTGTCTTGTCGGAATATTTCCAAGTCCGACAGTAGCACTAGTTCACAAGTCACTCGCATAAGCTTCCCCCAATTAGACATAATATTGCTAAGACCGACATTCGCATTGTTTCTAGAGGCACTCTCTTAACTTTCCGTCGACTAGTCCGAAAATTTCCAAGTCCGACAGTCGCATTGTTTCACAAATCACTCGCATAACGTTCCCTCGAATAGATGGTATATTGCTACGTCTGACCGTTGCATTGGTTCGAAAAGCACTCTCATAATTTTCCATCGATTAGTCGAATATTTGTAGGTCTGACAGACTCATTGGATCGCAAAGCACTATCATAACATTCCCTAGGTTAATCGGAATATTTCTATGTTCATCAGTCGCATTGGTTTGAGAGGATATCTCATAAGTTTTCTTGGTCAAGTCGGAATGTTTGTTGATCTGAAAGTAGTATTTTTAGAGAGGTACTCGCAAAACTTTTCCTCGAATATTCAGAATATTTCTATGTCCGATAATCGAATTAGTTCGAGAAGCAATCACATAACTTTCCCTCGATTAGTCGGTATATTTCCAATTCCGCCGGTCCCATAAGTTCACAACTTACACTCATAAATTTTTTTCGGCCAGTAGAAATATTGTTAAGATCAAGAGTCGCATTGTTTCACTAGACACTCGAATAACATTCCCTCGACTAGGCAGAATATTTCCAAGTCCAACATTCTGCTTGGTTCAAAAGTCACTCGTACAACTTTTGCTAGACTAGTCAGAATATTTCTAGACCTACAGTTCCATTGGTTCACAAGTCACTTGAGTAACTTTTCCTGGTATAATCGGTATAGTTCTATGTCCGACAGTCCCATTGGTTCGAGAGGTACTCGTATAACTTTACATCAACTAGTTCAAATATTTTAGATCTTACACTCGCATTGTTTCTTGGTTTACACTCATAACTTTCCTTTGCCTAGTCAGAATATATCCAATTCCGACTGTCACAATAGTATACAATTCAGTTGTATAAAATTCCCTCGACAAGTAGGAATATTTTCAAGTCCGACAGTATCATTGCTTGACACATCACTCGCATAACTTTCCTTGTCTAGTCAGAATATTTCTAGGCCCAACAGTGGCATCGTTTCGAAAGGAACACTCATAACTTTCTCTCGAGTAGTCTGAATATTTTTAGGTCCGACAGTCGCAGTGATTAGAGAGGCACTCGAATAACTTTCCTTCAACTAAACGGAATGTTTTTATGTCCAACAGTCGCATTGGTTCGGGAGGTACTTGCAAAATTTTCCCTCGACTTGTCGGATTATTTGTAAGGACCGATAGTCGCATTGGTTCACATGCCATTCGCATAAATCTGCCTCGGTTAGCTGGAATAAGTCTAAGTCAGACACTCGCATTAGTTCGAGGGGCACTCTCCCAACTTTTTCCACGAATATTTGGAATATTTCTAGATGCGACAGTCCCATTGGTTCGAGAGACACTCTCATAACTTTCCCTCAAGTAGTCGGAATATTTCTAGGTCCGACAGTTGAATTGGTTCGACAGGTACTTGTAGAACTTCTTTCGACTAGTCGGAATGTTTCCTATTCCTACGGTTGCACTGGTGCGAGAGGCACTGACATAACTTTTCCTTGACAAGTCGGAATAAGTCTAAGTCTGTCAGCCGTATTGTTCCGGGATATAATCGCATAACTTTCCATAGATTAGTCGGAATACTATCTACTCCGACAGTCGAATTGATTCGAGCGTCACTCTCGTAACTTTCCCTCGACTAGTATGAAGACTTCGTAGACCGACAGCAGAATTGGTTCAATGGACACACGCATAATTTTACATAGAATAGTCGGTATATTTCCAAGTCCAATTGACGCTTTGTTACGAGAGGCACTCGCATAACTTTCCCTCGACTAGGTGGACATATTTCAAAGCCTGACAGTCACATTGGAAATATGGGAAAATTTCCATGTCCGATTAGTTCATATTAGTTCGAGAATGACTCGCATAACTCTACCTCGTCTAGTAATAAAATTACCAAGTCCGAGAGTTGCATTAGTTTGAGAAACACTTCAATAAATTTCCATCGACTATTCGGGATATTTTCAAGACCGAACTTCGCATTGGTTCCAGAACAAATTGCATAACTTTCCCTCGACTAGTCGGGATATTTCAAAATCTGACAAACGCAATGGTGCACAGGTTACTCGCATAAAATTCCCTCGAATAGATGGAATATATCCAAGTCCGACAGTCGCAATGGTTCACTAGTCACTCGTATAACTTTAACTCAATTAGACGGAATATTTCCAAATCCCATAGTCGCATTGGTTATAGAGGCACTCTCATAAGATTCGCCCGACTAGTCGGATTATTTCTACTTCCGACCGTTGAGTTTTTTCCAGAAGAACTCGTATAACTTTCTTTTGATCAGTTGGAATGTTTTCAACTCCGACATTTGCATTGGTTCGAGAGGCACTCGCATAACATTCCCTCGACCACTGGGAATATTCCAAATTTCGATATCCGCTTTAGTTCTAAGTCTCTCGAATAACTTTTCTTCGTTCAGTTGGAATGAATCTAAGTACAACATTCGCTTTAGTTCGAGTCCGACGCGCATAACATTCCCATGACTAGTCGGAATATGCCCAATTGCGACAGCCTCATTGGTTCACAAGAGACTCGCATATCTCTTCCTCGACTAGTCGTATTATTACCTAGCCGGACAGCCGCATTTGCTCGAGAGGCACTCGCGTAACTTTCCCCGAATAATGGGAAAACTTTCAAGTCCAATAGCCGAAATGGTTCAAGAAGCACACGCATAATTTTGTCTCGACTAGTCGGAATATTTACAAATACGAAACACAGCAAAGGTTCACAAGGCAATCACATAACTTATTCCTTCACATAACATATATCCTTCGAATAATCTGGATATTTCCTATTGCAAAAGCAATATTGGTTCGAGAGGTATCCGCTTTACTTTCCTTCGACTAGTAGGAATATTTCCAAGTCCGACAGTCGCATTGGTTCGAGAAGTATTCGCATAACTTTCCCTCCAATATTCGGAATATTTCCAAGTCCGATATCTGTATTGGTTCGAGAGGCACTCGCATTACATTCCCCCGAACACTGAGAATATTCGCAATTCCGACTGTTGTTTTACTGCACCAGTAACTCCAATAACGTTTCCTCGTGTAGTCGTTATGATACCAAGTACGACATACGCTTTGGTTCGAGTGGCACTCGTACATTGTTTCCAAGACTAGTCGGAATATTTAATAGTATGACAGTCGCATTTATTCGAGAAACACTTGTATAACTTTACCCGAGTTGTAGGAATTTTTACAAGTCTGGCCGTCGCATTAATACTAGATTCATTCGAATAACTTTCCCTCGACTAGTCGCAATACTTCCCAGTCCTATAGCTGCATTGGTTCGAGTGGTACTCGCAGAAATTTCCCTCGGCTTAAAGAGATATTTCCAAGCCCAACCGTCCCATTGTTTCCAGAATAACTAGCATAACTTCCCTTCGGAATATTTCCAAGTCCATCATATGCTTGTCTAGTAGCACTCGCATTTCCTCGACAGGTCGGAATATTTCCAAGTCCGATCGATGCATTAGTTTGATTGGTACTCGCATACCTTTTCCAAAATAGACGGAATATTTCTCGGTTCTACAGCCTAATTGGTTCGTGAGGCACTCGCATACCATTCGCACGACTAGTCGGAACATTTCCAAGTCCGACCGCTGCATTGGATCTATAGTCATTCGCATAACTATCCCTCGACTAGTCGGAATGTTTCCAAGACCGACAGCCACTTTAGTTCCAGGGTCACTCGTATAACTTTGCCTCGACTAGTCGAATTATTTCAAAGTTCGACAGGTGCATTGGTTCGAGAGGCACTCGCATATCATACCGCTCGAAACAATGCGGAATTGGAAATATTCTAACATGTTGGAAGAAAGTTATGCGAGTGCCTCTCGAAACAATACGGCTGCCGGACCGGGAAGTATTTCTACTAGTCGCGGGCAAGAAATGCGAGTGACTTGTGATCCAATGCGACTGTCGGATTTGAAAGTATTTTGCCATGTCGAGGGAAAGTAATGCAAGTTACTTGTGAACCATAGCAACTGCCGGACTGAGAATTATTCCTACTAATCAATGGAATATTATATAATTAACTCTATTACCAATGCTACTGTCGGACCTAGACATATACCGAGAAGTTGAGCGAATATTGTGCGACAAACTTGTGAACCAATGTGACTGTCCAGGTTGGAAATATTTAGACTTTTCAATGGAAATTTATGCGAGTGAGTCCCAATTCCACGCGACAATCGTACTTGGACATATCCGACATAGTCGAGAGAATTTTATACGAGTGCCTTTCAAACCGATGCTACTGACGTGCTTGGAAATAATCTGACTAAATTTAGGAAAGTTATTCGAGTACCTCTTGAGCAAACGCGGCTGTCGGACTTGGAATAATTTCGATTAGTCGAGGGATAGTAATATGAGTGACATTTGAACCAATGCGGCGATAGGACTTAGAAATATCATGACTAGTCGAGGGGAAGTTACACGATTGTCTTGGTATCCAATGCGACTGACGGCAAGGAAATACTTCAATTTGTCGAGGGAAAGTAATATGAGTGACTTGTGAACCAATGCGACTATCGGACTTAGAAACATTCCTACTAATCGAGGGAATGTTTTGCGAATTCCTCCACTATAAATGCTACGGTCGGACCTAGACATATGCAGGTTAGTCGAGGGAAAGTTATACGAGTGCCTTTTATACCAATACGGTTGTAGGACTTGGAAATATTCCGAATAGTCGTAGGAATATTATGCAAGTGCCTCTCGAACCAAAGAAACCGTCGTACTTTGAAATGTTCTGACTATATGAGGGAAAGTTATGAGAATAACTTGTGAACCAATGCGACTGTCAGGCTTGGAAATATAACAACATGTCGTGGGTAAGTATTACGAGTAACGTGTGAACCAATGCGACTGTCAGGCTTGAAAATATTTCTACCTAATCGGTAGAAAGTTATTCAATGGCCTCTCGAAACAATGCCGCTGCCGGACATAGATATACATCGACTTGTTGAGTGAGAGTAATGCGAGGGATTTGTGAACCAATGCGACTTGTGGACTTGGAAATATTTCTACTAATCGAGGGATGTTATGCGAATAGCTCCATTACCAATGCTACTGTCGGATCTAGATCTATTCCGACTAGTCGTGGGAAAACCATGCGAGTGACTCTCAAAATATTTCGATTGTCGTACTTGGATATATGCCGTCTAGTCGGAAGAATATTATTGAAGTGCCTTTCGATCCAATGCGAATATCGTGGTTGGAAATATTCCGGCTTGACGAGGGGAAGTTATCCGAGTGCTTCTCGAAAGAATGAAACAGTCGGACTTGGATATATTACTTCTAGTCGAGCGAAATTTATGCCTGTGCCTTTCGAAACAATGCGACCGTCATACTTGGAAATATTCCTACTATTCGAGGAAAAGTTATGCGAGTAACTTGTGAACCTATATGACTGTCGAAGTTGGAAATAATCCTACTGGTCGAGGGAAAGTTATGCGAGTGATTTTCAAATCAACGCGACTGTCGTACTTGAACATATCCCGTTTAGTTGAACGAATTTTATATGAGTGCCGTTCGAACAAATGCGATTGTCTTTTGGAAATTTTCTGACTAGTTATGGGAAAGTTATTCATATTCAACTCGAACCAATGTATCTGTCAGACTTGGACATATTCCTAATAGTCGAGGGAATGATATGCGACTGTCTCTCGAACCAAAGTGATTGGCAGACTTCAAGGTATTCCGCTAGTCCAGGGAGTTTTATGCTAGAGCCTTTCGAACGAATGCGACTGTCGTGCATGGAAATATTCCGCTTAGACGAGGAAAAATTATGCGAGTTATTCTCGAAAAAATGCGACTGTCGTTTTTAGAAATTAACCGACTATTCGAAGGAAAGTTATACGATTGCCTCTCGAAAAAAGGCGACCATCGGACTTGGAAATATTCTGACTTGTCGTAGGAAAATCATGCGCGTGACTCTCGAACCAATGCTGCTATCGTACTTGGTATTATTTCGACTAGTCGAGGGTATGTAATGTGAGTGACTTGTGATCCAATGCAGCAGTAGGTCTGGGAAATATCACGTCTAGTCGAGGGAAAGTTATGCGAGTGACTTGTGAAACAATGCGACTTTCGTTCTTAGAAATATTCCTATTAATCAAAAATTTTATGTGTATACCTCCATTACCAATGCTACTGTCGAATCTAGACGTATGACGACTAGTCGATAGAAAGTTATGCGAGTGCCTCTGGAACAAATACGGCAGTTGGACTCGGATATATATCCGACTAGTCGAAGCATTGATATTCAAGTGCCCCTCGAACCAAAGACACTTGCGGACTCGGAAATGTTCCGACTATTCGAGGGAAGGTTATACAAGTAACTTGTGAACAAATGCATCTGTCAGGCTTGGAAATATTCCAACTGGTCGTTCGACAATTGTGTGTAACATATGAAAAAATGCAACTGTCTGGCTTGGAAATATTCCGACAGGTCGTAGGAATGTCATGCGAGTGAATCTCGAATCAATGCGACTGGCGTTCTTAGAAATAAACCGTCTAGTTGAGGGAATGATATACGAATGCTTATCGATCCAATGCGGCTGTCGGAGTTGGAAGTATTCCGACTTGTCGACGGAAAATTATGATAAGTCCTCTCGTACCAATGCGATTTTCTGATTCGAAAATAACCCGACTATTAAAGAGAGAGCTTCGCGAGTGATTTGGGAATCAATGCCACTGTCTGGTTAGAAAATTTATCGACTAGTCTAGGGTAAGTTATAATAGTGCCTCTCGAATCAATGCGACTGTAGAACTAGGAATTATTACAACAAGCAGACACTAAGATATGCGAATGCCTCTCGAATCAATGCGTCTGTCGGATTGGAAATATTACAACAAGTCGAGGGAAAGATATGCGGGTGCCTCTCAAAACAATGCGACTATCGGACTTGGTAATATTCCAACTAGTCGGTTGAATTTTATGCTAGTGCCGCTCAAAACAAAGAGAGTGTTAGTCTTAATAATACTCCGACTATTCGAAGCATAGGTTTGGTAGTGGTTTGTAAACCAATGCGACACTAGTGATTGAAAATTTTCCGATTAGACGAAAGAAAGATATGTGACTGCCTTACAAACCAAAGCAGCTGCTGGATTAGGAAAAATTTACGACTAGTCGAGAGAAAGCTATGCAAGTAAAAAAAATAAAATTTCAAATATAATACTGATAAAAGGAAATAATAATAACTATAACAGTAACAATGACAATAACAACATTAATAATAACAATGAAAAAAAAAACAATTATGACAATAATAACAAGAACATGAACAAGAACAGTAACAATAACAATTACAATAACATTAGTCATAACAATAAAACAAACAATAATAATAAAAATAATAATAACAGTAACAATTTCAATAATAATAATAACTCCAATAATAACAATAAAAATAATAATAATATTAATAATAACAAAAATAGTAATAATAATAACAATAATAATAATAATTACACAATTAACAATATCTACAAGAATAACAACAACGAATATAATAACAATAAAAATAAGAAAACAGAGATAAAAACAATAATCATAACAATAACAACAATAATAACAATAATAACAATAATAAAATTAAAAAGAAACAAGAAAATACCAACAAATCAAACTATAACAACAATAAAAACAACAATAAAAACAACAATAATAATAATAAAAATAACAACAATAATAAAATTAAAGAGAAATAAGAAAATACAAACAAATCAAACAATAAAAACAATAATAACAACAATAATAATAATAACAATAATAACAATAATAACAAAACCAATACAAATAACAATAAGAATAACAACAACAATAATAAAAATAACAATAAGGATATCAATAAGAACAATAGTAATAATAATCATAATAACAGTAACAATAACAATAACGATAACCGTAAGAATTACGATAAAAAAATAGTAATGATAATAATAATAACAAAAACAATAACAATATCAATAATAATAATAACGACAATAAAAATAGTAATAATAATAAATCTAACATTAAAAATAACATTAATAATAACAACTGTAACCACTACAATAACAAAATAACAACCGTATCATAAATAAGAGCAACAATAATAACAATAACAACAATAATAAAGACCATTACAAAACAAAAGCTATCATAATAACAATAACAACAATAATAACAACAATAATAACAGCAATTACAACAATAATAACAACAATAACAACACTAACAGCAATAATAAGAACAAGAACAGCAATAAAATCAATAATAATAATAACAAAAAAAATAACTATAAAAACAGCAATAACAATAATGAGAAAAATATTAAAAACATTAACAACAATAATAACGACTATAACAATATTAAGAACGATAGCAACAATAATAACAACACTAACATCAATAACAACAATAATAACAAAAACAATAACAATAACAGCAATAATAACAATAACAATATCATCAGTAATAACAGCAATAACAATAATAATAACAGTCGAAATAGCAATAGGAGTAACAATTACAATACCAATAACAAGGACTAAAATGATAACAAGAACAATAAAAATAACAATATTAATAACAATAACAATCAGAAGAACAATTATAGCAACAACAACATCAATATAAACAAAAATAACAACATTAAAAACAACAATAATAACAATAATAATAATAAAAATAAAAGCAACAACAATAACAGCAATTAAGAAATAATAATAATAACAATATTAAGAACTATAAGAATATCATTAACAGTCGCAATAGCAATAGTAATAACAATCACGAAAACAATAACTAAAATGATAACAAGCACAGTAACAATAACAATAATAGTCACAACAACAACAATAATGAAAAAATAACAACTAAAGAAACAACTATAACAACAATAACAACAATAATAATATAAATACCAACAACGTCGTATATTAATAATGGTAACAATAACAACAATAACAACGATGATAAGAGTAATAACACTAACGACAATAACAAGAAGAATAATAACAATAACAATAATAGCAGTAACAACATTAATAATAAGAGTAACAATATCAAAAATAACAACAAAAACAACAATAATAACAGCAAAAACAGTAATAACAACAATAATAACATCAATAAAAATAATAATAATAAGAACAATAATAATAACAATCATTACAACAATAATAGCTATAACAACAATAATAATAACAATAATAACAATAATAACAATAAAAACAATAATAATAACAACAATAATAATAACAATAAAAATAATAACAATAATAATAACAACAATAATAATAACAATAATAATAATAACAACAATAATTTATTTTTTTTTTCGATGGTCTGAAAATGCCTAACTCAGGAACCCCGCTCGCCAGAGGAACCCTTCACCATTTGGGTTCCCCATTAAAGTCCCTCGAGTGCCGGACTCACCAGGTACTACCGACTAAACTCATATCCATCCTAGTGGCATAATGAAACAATCTCGGCACCGCCATACGGCATTACTTCGGGATGGCGCCACTGCATCAGGTCCATTTACGGGACTTTCCCTTCGGCAATACCTCGGAGCATTTTCTCGACAACGTTGTCTGGCGAGATGTCCCCGAGGTCTTGCTCCAAGGCGAGTCGTTCGACGCTCCACCTAACACATTTGAAGAATGTATGGTGGGCGTCGTCGACGGTCGAGTCGCCATAGGGACAGTTGCCGTCTGCTACCTTCCTCATTTTTGCAAGGTAGGAGCAGAACAGACCATGCCCTGTCAAAAATTGAGTGAGGTAGAAGTCGACCTTTCCCGCCTCCCGGTTTAGCCAGATGTCTAGTCGACTGATGAGTCGGGCAGTCCATCTGGCCCTATGTTCCTGTTCCCATCTGCTTTGCCAGTCCTCGATGCTGCTAGACCTGGCCATCCTTGATGCCTTCTCTTTCCCCAAAACGGGCTTCTGCTGGTGGACGAATTGTCTCTCCTTGGCTAGTAGATCGATCGGGATTATCCCCGCGATCACTAGCACTGCGGGCTCCGAGACCGTGAGGTTGGAGCACGCGATACGGAGAGCGCCCTTCATCTGCACTGCGACTATGCGCCTGTGATATTTCTCGTGTGGCAGCGACTCGGCACAGACTTCCGCGCCATACAGTATCACTTCTTCGGCAGCGCGCATCAGTAATCGCCTTATGTACGGTCGGGGACTGTTAACGTTGGCCATGAGTGTGCCCAACGAAGCTGCTACTTTTGCCGCCTTGTCGGCTGCTCTAATTATGTGCTCTCCAAAATTGAGCTAATTGTCGAGCACTACACCTAAGTATTTGACAGCCGACTTACGTAGGATACCGTTGTAGAAAATATTCCAGATATCCGGTCTCAGTATGGAATCCTGGGCTGCCACCGATGTTAACTCCAAGCTTCTTGGACCATCGCAAGTACTGTATACTAGGAAGCGCTCGTTCAGATAATCCCCGAGAATTCGGAGTAGGTACTCCGGAACGCTGAAATTACGTTCGAGCGCTTCCATTGCCAAGTCCCACCTGACGGAGTTGAAGGCATTTCTCACGTCTAAGGTGGCCAGCAGACACAAAGGGCGGGATAGGTGATTCCCGCGTTCCTTCATTTTTGCGGCTGTAACAATCTCCTGGACTGCGTGGATGCTAGAAAGGCCGAATCGAAAACCATACTGCCGTGCAGCAAGATCGCAAGCTGCCCTCACGGCCGCGTGCAACAGTGGCTTATGCAGCTTCTCCAGGAGCTTGCCAGCTGTATCGAGCATACAAATAGGCCTGTATGACGAAGCGGCATCTGCTAGACCCTTGCTCTTGCTTTTGAGCACAAATCTCGCTTTCTTCCACGGGTCGTGGAAGATGCTCTTCCTGAAGCACATATTATTCATGATTAACAAGTGTTCAGGGTGAATCTGCGCGACGGCTTTCATGACTTCCGCTGGAAAGCCGTTTGGTCCTGGAGCTTTCTTGGTCCGCATGAAAGATGCGGCCCTGAGTATCTCACCCTCCGTAAACTGTGGCCTTTTAGGGCTGCCAGACGCAGCCGGGCCAATCTCTCTCTTCGGCAGTGAGGGGAATAATGTATCAACGAAGTTCTCCAGGGTCCTCGCGTTCTGAGGATTTCCTTGTGTGTAAGTCCCCAGCTTGGAAGTGACGATCTGGTACCCTAATCCACATGGATTCTGCTCGATATCTATGCCTACCTCCTTCCAGCACGGTCTCTGGCTGGCCTTGATGGACCTCTTTAGTAATTTTTTGGCCGCTTGATACTTTGCGTCCAAGGAGGCAGCGTCGAAGGCGCGTCTCTTCTCTCGTTGTGCTAACCTGCGAAGCCTTAAGTACTTCTTTCGAAGATCTGCGATCTCGTTCGTCAACCAGTATGCAGGACGCCTCAGCCGTTCCGTCCTCTTCTTTAGCACCGCTACTGCGCAAGCCTTTTAGATGAGCTGCATAGTTGCTGCAGTCATCCTCCTGGCTTGTGCAGTTGGCGATAGACTCACGAGTTTAATTTGCTAAGATCTCAGACCTTCATCTGTGACTGAAGTCTGTCCCTCTCGATCCATTTTTGTTATGTACCACCAGGGGGATCTCGCTGCCCTTATCACGGCTGGCCTCCTATCGTGTTCGTCTAACGTGATGTACTGATGATCGCTCCCGGTGTAATTTTCGATCACCCGCCGGCCAGCAACTCTTGCCACAAGATATTTGTTGGCCAGATAGACGTCCGGGATCGTCACTCTTAAGCCGGGCCTTCGGAAGGTAGACGTCGACTCTTTGTTGAGCACTACTAGCTCCAGTCTCGACACCACCTCCATGATTCGTCTTTCTCTGGAGTCCGTCCTGCCCTCCTCCCATTCGAGAGCATTGGCATTGAAGTATCCAGCAACAATGAGATACCCTTGCATTTCCTGCAGTGTGTCTTCCGGTCGTCCAATTTGGTCTGGAAGTTGTGTATCCAGTCGTTCGGTGTGACATATACGCTGACATAAGTCATCGAGTTATTTCTCACCCAAACTTAACCGTGTCCGGAGCCTTGATCCGACACATGTATCTGTTGCGGACCTGAGATCCAGATCGCAGTGCCCATTCGTCGGCGTACCTTCCTGCTCCTGCTTTGTCCTGGTACTGTTCGCACCATAGAACAATATCAGCTTTTTTCACAGAGCAGAACTGGGTTATGAGGTAGTGTGCCTTTCTGCTCCTATTGAGCTTACCCTGCAGTACTCTCATCCTTTTCTTGTTGGATGTTGCAAGGGCCTCCTGGAATGTATTGCATACCCTTGATTCAGCCAAGTGCTTCTTGGTTTCAGCAACGCTTTTGGAGCACAGGAATCAAGTGGGCTCGTTGACCTTAGTCTTTGATATTGTGCCCCGTACCGCCGCAAAAATAGCAAAGCTTACTGCAATTGGGGACCTAGCACGAGGCACTATGGTGGCCATATTCGAGGCATCGGTAGCATCGTCTTACTTCTCCTCCTCGCCTGAGTTTGCAGCTGAAGAACCAACTAACACACGGCCGGCCTTCAAAAGCTTCGCAGCTGCTTTTTCCTCTAATTTGACAAGGGCCAGGCGATACTGCCTCGCGTTGAGATTTGTCATTCTGACCTCCAATTTCCTCGAGTAGTTTGGCAGGGTCCTCTTTAGGGCCTCCTCAACTTCTGCTACCGATATGCAGCAATCGCAGTCCCGTATCTCCAGCGTAGCTCTGGGGACCAGTTCCATGATGCTGCTCTCTTTTCCTCAAGGTTTCTGCGAATGAGGCCCTGATCTCCGTAGTGGTCTTCTTGAGTTCGAGGAGAACTCCTCCCGTACTGGTCTGCTGGACCGATCTGACGTCTACCCCTGCAGCGCTGGTCTCGATGCGCTGGTGGATGGCTCCGATTATGTCTGAGTAAGTTTTGCATTGCGCAGGTTACTGGAGGATTGCGTCCGGCTTCATTCTCTTTTTCGACCTGTCCTCCGATTTGATCGGCGCCTTTTTCTCCTGCTGTGGGGGTTTCATCGCCTTCTTTGCGGGTTATATCATATTTTTTTTCTTCTTGACGACCTCCGTCGACTTGGTGGATTCGATCGTCGTCGCCTCTTGCCTCGGTCTTTTGAGGCTTTCTTCAGACAACTGCGTCGGGCTTGTGGCTACTCTCTTAATTGTACCAGCATCTGTTACAGAGTTTGCCCATGGGCTCTGAGAAACTTGGGCGAGGATCCTGGCTCCCTTATTGACCTTTGTTCGAGATTTATACATGAACTCGAGGTTGTCAATAATTTCCTTCTGTTCTGGGAGCCCTTGCTTAATCGCATGGTTTACGTTCGGCTGTCTAGTCATAGCCGACTTCATTTTGGCAAGGAGAACTTTCGCTTGCGCGAGTTTTTCTCTCTCTCTCGATCTTGTGGTGTCCCCTTCGCAGGCTGGATAGGTGACGTCAAGCCGGAGAGCTGCATAATCTCAACGGCCCTGGCAGCCCTTTGCTACTCCTCCAAGTAGCTTTCTTCACATCTTACCCTTCACGCCGCTTTAGACACACTGCAAGGAGGTCACCGACCTGTGCATTAGGGTTCTCTCCCTGATGCATTATCCAAAGCTAGAGCCAGGTTGCCTATCCCAAACTCCTGGCAGCTGCTGGATGACGACGGCAGGTGGACTGCGCTATCACCACTTGACATCGCCGTGGCATGGGTGTCCCTCCCACCCTCGCTTTTGCCTTTCGATGTACAATCCATACTGAGTAATTTCTTATTAGAAGACAAGCTCCACAAAGAAAGGATAGGAACGGAAGGAAGCTTGAGAGTGAGAGAAAGAACAAAAAAAGATATAACAGAAGAACCAAGAGAGGAATAGCAGTACTTTCATAAATTGTTCACACGGTCCCTATTAGTCACCTCTTACGTCAAGCAGAAAGTACAGTGGAGGTATTCTGCTACCCAGAAGGGGGAACGTTATTAACAATAATAATAACGATAATAATAATAAGAATAATAATAATGATAATAATAATGACGGTAGTAACGATAATAATAATAACAACGATTATATCGACA
>NW_028197175.1:0-60000 GCF_050613455.1 Vespa mandarinia | reverse complement strand
CTGAGATCGTGCGGTAAGAGCACGCGATTCGGAGGGCGCCCATCCACTGTACCGCGGCATTGCATTTGCGGTATTTCTGTTTTCACAGCTCTTCGGCCCATACATCCGCACCGTACAGCATCACTGCTTTGGCGGAACGCTTTGGAAGTCTTCTCATGCACGGCCGGGGACCATTGACATTGGCCATAAGCATGCCCAGTGAGGCTACTACTTTTGCCGCTTTGTCGGCTGCCCTGAGTATGTGCTCGCCATAATTATGGTTTTTGTCTAACATTATACCCAGATACTTGACAGCCGACTTATCCTGGAACTCTTTGTCTCCTACAATGAAGCTGCGCAAGGTGCTGTTGGGCTTCTTTGTAAGTAGTACAATCTCTGTCTACTGGACTGTCAGGAATAGCTCGTGGTCTTCCATCCAGGAGATGACTCTGCGCATGACCTGGTTGAGCAGAAGCTGTGCCCCCTCTGTGCCTCTTGTGGTTATGACATCTGCAAGGTCATCTGCGTACCCAACCAAGAAAGCGCCTTCAGGGACTGCCATACGTAGGATACCGTCGTATAAAATATTCCAAATATCCGGTCCCAGTATGGAGCACTGGGCTGCCCCCGATGTTAACTCCAAGCTTTTTGGACCATCGCCAGCATTGTATTCTAGAAAGCGCTCGTTCAGATAGTCTCCGAGTATTCCGAGTAGGTACTCCGGGACAGTGAAATTACGTTCGAGCGCTTCCATTGCCAAGTCCCACCTGACGGAGATGAAGGCATTTCTCACGTCTAAGGTGGCCAGCAGGCACAAAGGTCGAGTTCGATGATTCCCTCTCTCCATCATTTTAGCGGCTGTGGCAACCCCCTTCACTGTGTGGATGGTGGAGAGGCCGGATCGAAATCCGTAATGGCGGGTGGCATGATCCCCCGCTGTCTTCACGGCTGCGGGCAGCCTTGGTCTTAGAAGCTTCTCCAGGAGTTTTCCAGCAGTATCGAGCATACAAATAGGCCTGTATGATGAGGCTGCCCCTACTGGACCCTTGCCCTTGCTAATGAGCACAAGCCTCGCTTTCTTCCATGGAGCGGGGAAGATGCCCCCCCTGAGGCACATGTTATACATGTTCAGCAAGAGCTCAGGGTGACTTTGCGCGATGACTTTGATTATTTCTGCTGGAAGTCCGTCTGGACCTGGAGCTTTCTTGTTCCGCATAGAAGATGCGGTCCTGAGTAGCTCTTCTACCGTGAATTGCGTTACCTCGATTATGCCGGGAGAAACCAAGCTGATCTCTCTCTTCGGCTGTGAGGGGAATAGAGTATGCATCCAACGTATGTGATCCAACGTCCTCGCGTCATGAGGGGTCCCTTGCGTGTTAGTCCCCAGCTTGCGAGTGACGATGAGATACCCTAATCCCCACGGATTCTAGTCGACATCCAGGCACAGCTCCTTCCAGCACCGTCGTTGACTGGCATTGATGGTCCTCTTCAAGGCTTTCTTGGCCGCTTGGTAGTCTGCGGCCAAAGGAGCAGCGTCGTGGTCGCGTCTCCTCGATCGTTGTGCTAAACGGCGTAGCCTTAAGCACCTCTTACGAAGATCTGCAATATCGTTCGTCCATCAGTATACAGGGCGCCTGTGCCGTTTCGTGCCATTCTTTGGCACCGTTATCGCGCAAGCCTTTTGGATGAACTACATTGATTTGGTGTTGCTGCGCTTAATAATCTGGCTTGTGCGAGTGGCGATAGACTCGCGGAAGTACTTTGTTGGGATCTCCATCCTTCCTCTATGACCGAAGACAGCCTTTCTCGATCCATTTTTGCAATGTTCCACCGGGGGTGTCGCTTTACACTTGTCACGGCTGGCCTTCTATCATGTACATCGAATAGGATATACTGATGATCACTCCCGTTATAATCCTCGAACACCTGACAGCTTGCGACTCTTGCCACAAGGTGTTCCTTGGCTAGAGAGACTTCCGGGATCGTCTCTCTATTGCCAGTCCTGCGGAAGGTTGACGTCGATCCTGTGTTGAGTACTGATAGCTCAAGTCTCGACGTCACCTCCATGATTCGTCTTCCTCAGGAGTCCGGCCTTGTCTCCCCACATTCCAAAGCTATGGCATTGAGGTCTCCAGCCATAATGAAATCCCCTTGCATTTCCAGCAGCGCGTCTTCCAGAACGTCCAGATTGGTATGGAAGTCGTCTATCCGGTCGTTCGGGGTGATATATACGCTGACATATGTCGTCAAGTTATGTCTCACCCAAATGTAACCACGTCCGGATCCTTGGTCCGACACATGTATTAGTCTAGCATCTGGGATCAAGATGGCCGCGGTGCCCAATTCGTCTGTGTACCATTCTACTCTTGCTCTGTCCTGGTACTGTTCACTGATTAGAATAATATCGGCATTTTTCTCAGAGCAGTGCTGGGCTAGAACGTTATGCGCCGTCCTGCTCCTATTCAGATTACTCTGTAGTACTCTCATCCTTTTTTCCTCTTGTTGGCTGTTGCAAGGGCCTCCTGGAAAGCTTTGCAGGCCCTTGATTCTGCCAGTTTCTTCCAAGTTTCTACAACGCCATTTGTTCACAAGAAGCACGTATGCTCGCTCACCTAGCACTCATTGATCTTGTGCCCCAAAGATCTTTATAATTGGATTAATCAATCCACGCAGTCCAGGTGGTGGTCGCTTCCGCTAAAATGATGGAGCGAGGCAATCATCGAACTCGACCTTTGTGCCTGCTGGCCACCTTAGACGTGAGAAATGCCTTTAACTCCGTCAGGTGGGACCTGGCAAGGGAAGCGCTCGAACGTAATTTCGGCGTTCCGAAGTACCTACTCCGAATTATTGACGATAATTTAAACGAGCGCTTCCTAGTGTACAACACGATTGATGGTCCAAGAAGCTTGGAATTGACATCGGGGGCAGCACAGGGCTCCATACTGGCACCGAATATATGGAATATATTCTACGACGGTATCTTTCCTATGGCAGTCCCAGAAGGTACTTTCTTGGTTGGGTACGCAGACGACATTGCAGTTGTCATAGCCGCAAGAGACACGGAGGAGGCAAAGTTACTGCTCAACCTGGTCATGCGGAGAGTTACCTCGTGGATGAAAGACCACAGGATATCTCTAGCAGCCTAGAACACAGAGATCGTGCTATTTACGAGGAAGCTCATCAGCACCTTGCGCAGCTTCATTGTAGGAGACACAGCGGTCCAGACTAAGTCGGCTGTCAAATATCTCGGGGTTATGCTTGACAACAAGCTTAACTATGGTGAGCATATTATCAGGGCAGCTGACAAGGCGGCCAAAGTTGTAGCCTCAATGGGAATGCTCATGGCCAATGTCTACGGTCCCCGGCCGTGCATGAGGAGACTACTGATGCGTGCCGCCGAAGTAGTGATGCTGTACGATGCAGAAGTATGGGCCGAGGCGCTGAGAAAACAGAAATACCGCAAGCGCATAGACGCGATACAGAGGAGGGGCGCCCTCCGAATCGCGTGCTCTTACCGCGCGGTCTCAGAGCCGGCTGTGCTAGTTTTCGCCGGGGTAATCCCGATCGATCTATTAGCCCAGGAGAGGAAATTCGTTCACCAGCAAAGGTTTGTCATGGGAAAGGAGAAGGCAGCAATGCTCGCCAAGTCTATCAGCATCAAGGCCTGGCAAATTAGATGGGAGCAGAAACGTAGGAGCAGATGGACTGCTCGACTCATCAGTCGGCTAGACAGCTGACTAAACAGAGAGGTGGGAGAGGTCGACTTCTACCTCACTCAATTTTTGGCAGGGCATGGTCTGTTCTGCTCCTACTTCTCAAAAATGAGGAAAGTAGCTGACTGCAACTGCCCGTGTGACGATTCGACCGTCGACGACGCCCACCACACATTCTTCATATGTGTTAGGTGGAGCGTCGAACGACTCGCCTTGGAGCAAGTCCTTGGAGACATCTCGCCGGACAACGTCGTCGAGAAAATGCTGCGTGGGCAGAAGGAGTGGAACTAGGTGGCCTGGTACGTCAGGTCAATCTTAAGCAAGAAAAAGAAGGAGATGGGTGGCCCATAGAAGAGCCACCAACTTTGCTCCTGGTTCCTGCCACTTAGAGCCGAAGAGGGTGTCCAGTTAAGGGACAAGAAGCAGTTGCGCCATCCTGAAGTAATGCCACATAGCGGTGCCGGGACGGTTTCACTATGCCACTATGATGGACATGAGTTTAATCGGTAGTGCCTATTCAAAAGGTGAACCCGACACTCCAGGGACCTTAATGGGGGATTCAAATAGTGAAGTGTTCCTCTGGCGGGGGGAGTCCCTGGGTTAGTGCGTAAAAACTGGCATTCTCAGACCATCAAAAAAAAATTTTTAGTATTATTGTTAATATTATTATTATTGTTATTGGTATTATTATAGATATTGATATTAATATCATTGTTATAGTTATTATTATTATTATTTTTATTGTTATTGTTATTATTATTATTATTGTTATTGTTATTATTACTTTTATTGTTAATATTATTGTTATTCTTATTATTATTATTGTTGTTATTATTATAATTATTGTAACAGATATTGTTATTATTATTATTATTGTTATAGTTATTGTTATTATGATTGCTATTGTTATTATTATTATTATTGTTATAGTTATTGTTATTATGATTGTTAATGTTATTATTATTATTGTTGTTACTGTTATTACTATTATTATTGACACTGTTATTATTATTGTCATTGTTATTGAAGTTATTATTATTATTGTTATTTTTATTATAATTATTATTTTTATAGTTATTATTATTGTTATTGTTCTTATTATCATTATTGCTATTGTTATTAACATTATAATTGTCATCGTTATTGCTAACATTATTATTATTGTTATTTTTATTATAATTATTATTTTTATAGTTATTATTATTGTTATTGTTCTTATTATCATTATTGCTATTGTTATTAACATTATAATTGTCATCGTTATTGCTAACATTATTGTTATTGTTATTGATATAATCATTATTATTATTATTATTATTATTATTATTATTATTGTTATTGTTATTATTATTATTATTATTATTATTTTTATTATTATTATTATTAGTACTATCATTATTATTATAACTATTATTATTGTCGCTGTCCGTATAATTATTGTTATCGTTATTATCCTTATTATTATTATTATTATTATCATTATTATTTTTGTAATTGTTATTATCGTTATTTTCGTTATTATTGTCGTTAATTGTTTCTATTATTATTATCGTTATTATTATCATTATTAACGTTATTATCGTTATTATCTTTTTAAACGATATTATCGATAGATCGTAATTCCCATATTATCGTTTTATTATTATTATCATAATTACCGTCATTATAATTATTATTATTATCATTATCGTTAGTATCATAATTGTTTTTATTACGATCATTATTGTCGTTAGTGTGGGTATTTTTATTATTTTCGTAATTTTATTATTATTATTATTGCCATTAATACAGTTATTATCATTATAGTCGTTATTATTTTGATTATCATTCTCATTATTTTTACTATTATCGTTATTATTATTGTCATTATTATTAATATGATCATTATTATTATCGTTGTTATTATAATCATTATCGTTTTTAACGTTATTTTTTATCATTGTTATTATTAACTTTATTATCGTTATTATCGTTAGTATTGTTATTATGTTTATTATCTTTAATATCGTTGCAATCGTTAGGATCGTTGTTTTCCTTAATATCGTTATTAACTTTATTATCGTTATTATCGTTATTATTAATATTATTACTGTTTTCGATATATTATTATTATTATCGTTGTTACCGTTATTACTATTATTATGGTTATTATTGCCGCTATTAACGTTATTATGGTTATAATCGTTATTATCGTTATCGATGTTATTATAATTATTATCGTTTTATTGTTATTATTACTATCATCATTATTATTGTTATTGTTATTGTCGTTATAACGGTTATGATTGTTATTGTTTCTATTATTAATATTACTATTATTCTTCCCCTCTACTAGTAGAAATGTCACCAAGTCCAACATACGTAATGCTTCCAGGGGGAATCGCATAACTTTCCCTAGGCCAATCGTGTTTTTTCCAAGTCCGACAGCCGTATTGGATCGTGAGGCATTCGGATAACTCTCACACGCCTAGTCGGAATAGTTCCTAGTGCGACATTCGTTTTTGATCGAGTTGCACACGCATATGTTTCCCTAGTGTAATCGGATTATTTGCAATTCTGACAGTTGTGTGGGTCCTTGTGGCTCTCGCATATCTTATCCTGGAATAGTCGGATTATGTCCCAGTTAGACAGCTGTATTGCTTCAGTAGACATTCACATAACTTTCTTCCAACTAGTTGAAATATTACAATGTCCAATAAACGCATTACTTCCACGGGCACTTGGATAACTCTCCCTAGACTAGTCGGTATATTTCTAAGTACGACAGTAGCAATAGTTCCAGAAGCACTCGCATATCTTTCCGTCGACTACTGGGAATATTTCTAAGTACGCCAGTCGCAATGTGTCTGCAGTAACTCGAACAATTTTCACTCGAAAAATCGGAATATTACCAAGTCCGACAGTTGTATTGGTTCGAGAGGCTTTAGCAAAACTTATCACGGAATAGTTGGGATAATTCCAGGTCCGACAGTTGCATTAGACCGAGAGTCACTCGCATGACTTTCACTCAACGTTTGTTTATATTTCGAAATCCTACAGACGCAATGGTTCGCAAAGTACTCTTTTTTGTTTCGTCAGGATGAAAAAACCTTCGTATGCACCCAGAGCCCGATACTCAGGGAAATGTCGGATTCAACAAGCCTGAGAATACTCTCAGGTTCGGATCTCCGACCAACTAAAAAACCTCCCGATCCTTATTACTAACACGCTGAGGAGTGAGGGGGTGGGCGGGATCGTGCATAAGCGTATTACAAATACGTCTAGTATCCCTCCTCGGTGAGCTAGGACTGTATTAGCATTGATCTCATCCTTTCATCGCCATTCATACAAATCTGGTGCACTTGACTGGGGCCCTCGAGCCCCCGGAGACTCAATTACTCCATAACCATATACATAATGACCCGATCCCCACCCCACTTTGCTCTGACAAGGACCATTCGCGCCCGTATACACACACTGTATGTATACACATACTCACACCTAGAGGGTAGCGACGCGTAAGCCAGGCACCACCTGAGCAGCTCAGAGCCTTGCGCGAGGTGGCAGAACAGGAGCTACTCATCTATGCGGCATATCGTTCGCACACCTGTCCACATGAACACGCGCACATTCATTCATACTTCCTTCTTCTTGTATCCGTTCCCTGCGCCTATCAGCGTCCTCCTTTGCACGCATGATCCTCCCTGCGAAGATCTGGAAGGCGGCCCATCTCCCCGGGACAGTCATTGAGAGTCACTGACTATCACGGGAAGGGTTAGCTGCCCTACCCTAATCGCACCGATCTGCCTATACCTGGCATCTGTTCGGCCAACCAGGGTGTGATCAACTGTATCCTCATTCTCCCCTCAGTGGGAACAACATAGGGAATGACTCATCTATATCAAATTAAAGTTCGACGAGAAATAGCCAAATCCAATCATCAGTTGTGTGGTTTGAAATGTCGTTCCGATCAACTCGTTTCACTCGCTTTTTCATTGGACGAACAAACTTTACATTTTGTGATTGGGAAATTCTTCTTGCCTTTACTCGTTACTGGTTCAAATATATGCCGTTTCATATTATCAGAAAGTCTATATGGTACGTTGATACGTAGATGATTTGTTATATTTGAAATACTTCGTTCTATATCCATAACTGTATCCGTTGATTTTTCTTCCGTTGTCCATAATTTCATCACAGCAAGTAGAAAATCTTTATATTTCATTTTTTACGAATTATACTTCATTATTACACGAATTATAGGTCTTGAATGCATTTAATAGGTCGCAGTTGATGAGATATTATACTACCTTTTTTGGCCATTTAATTGTTTTTCTCAATATTGAGTAATATGATAGATACTGATCAGCAAGATCGACATCGTTCATGTTTAAATTATAGTCTGCAATGTATTTCGGTTTCTGCATGGTTTTATATTTTCTAGTACATTTAATCATTTCAAATTTATGAATTGTTGAAATCATTCGTACCTCTTTTTTATCTTTCCAAATTTGCAACAAAATATCACGTTTTCGTTTGAAAGTACTCTCTCCTTTTTTTAGACTTAACTTTATTTTCAAACATTTTGGCAATCTATTGTGCCACATATTCGCATTTTATTTTGTAATAAGAATTCAGCAATATTCAAAGTATTATAATAGTTATCCATATAAAAATGGTGCCAATATCCGAAATACGGTGTAAGAATCGTTGTTACAATGTCCTGGAGTTTTTTGCCTTGTCCACAATAAATGTCTATATTACATATATATCCAGTTTGACTCTCCGATAATATTCGTACAAGTATCTCATATTTAGTGAGCTTTCGTGGATTATACGTCTTAAATTTTAATTTTCCATGCCAAGGGATCATGACTTCATCTAGTGATAGGTTCTGATGAGGAGTATAAACGGTTTAAAATTTTTCTCAGATAATCGTAAACAGGTTCTACTTTGTAGAGTTTATCACTATTTTCATTCATTTTCATGTTATCGTTAAAATGTAAATATCTTATAACCTGTTCAAACCTGTGCCTACTCATTAATTTTGAAAAGATAGGTGTAGCCAAATATGGATCCACGGATCAGTATTATTTTATGTTTTCCTTTCGTATTTGTCCCATCAAAATAAATACTCCGAATAAATTTTTTATTTCTGAACATGAGACATTCCTCTATTTTCCTTCCTATTTTCCTTGTTTAGAATTAACCTTATATTTATGTCCATTTTGTAAATGATAACGATTTGTTTCTTCAGAAATAATTTGGAAAAATTCATCGTCAAATATACAATCAACAGCTTCCTTCACGCTGCAGTTTTTTTTTGTAATGATGTACCACAAATTCCTTTAAAAGATTGCAGATTTGGAAAAATATCCTCATCGGCCCATTCTTTAATTATTCTCATCAGGTTCCATCTCCGAATCTTCACTTTCGCTTGAAACATTATATTTTTTACTCAGTCTTCTTCTATGTTTAATCACATCACTTAATTCAAGAATGTTGCTGCTATCACTGAATTCATTTTCGTCGCAAGTGTTGTTTGGTGCATCGGATAAATCATCAAACAACAATTCACTTTGACTTTCATTTTCATTACATCTGTGTCATTTTGGTACGTTTATAAAATTAGGGCCTATTTTATAAAATAATTTTTGTTATAAATTATCAATAACAAATTGAAAATATAAATGATTTTTAAAAAACTGTTTTCTTACAAATTAAAACACGAATTTTGAAATTTCAAAATGTACAATAATAAAACACTTCATAAGGTACGGTACGTATGATGATCGGTACAGATCTACTGACTAATTATTTTTGCATTTTCGGAATGTCAACATTCAGTTATTTCGCCAATCATTTATCATAAGAACGCGCAGGACTTCATTACCCTGTTAATGTAACAAAAATATTTGTCTCTAGTTGCATAAGTCATCGATTCAGTCGAAAATAAATGAAAACGATATATCTCGTGGCCGCACGTTTCGGAAAAAGAGTTGTTTGCGCTTGCCGCCGGTACATTTTGTCAGCTTTGTGCCAAATTGGCAGGCTTTTGAGGAAGGCATGCTGGCGATATACTGTCACATAATTCATCGATTAACAGTATTTAATAACTAAAATGTATCATATAACAGTGATATAATAAACTAAAATATAATAATAATATACTATACTATATAAATATACAAAATATGATAACTAAATATAAAAATAAAAAAAATAAAAATGTAATCATATAATAATTAATCGGCGTACTGGTTTTTAAACAATTAGTTTAGTATTTTGATTTTGTATGATATTTTTCAAAGCACAGTCCAACGTGCAGTGGAACACTACATGAGGAGCACATAAATGTAGTTGAGCTTCTTTTTTTTTATGCGGAGCATATTCTGGATGGTCTTCGCGGGTTTTTTATTTTCCCTCGTTCTACGATGCGGACAAGTTTATGGTTCCGCATTTCCGGACACTATATGTCTACCGGATCGCATTTTGGAGCTCTTGGGGTATACATCGAAAAGGGCCCTAGACCAAAAGAATAGCTAGTGCCATACGTGCAAATTATATAATTATTAGTTATACCTGATTCTGGTTTCTCCATTTCAATCTTCGTGTTTAACCATATGTTCACAACATGTAACAGAAATTTTTTGAATCTAATCTGACTTTTTGAACTTTTTACATAAATTTGGTATGCATTAAACAAGGCTGCATGTATAAAATATAGTACAACTTTCTTCGTCCACTTCTTTGTTTTTAATAAAATTGAGTAATACGACAAGTATTGGTCTGCACGGTCTACGCCCTTCATGTACTTATTATATTCGACAACACAGGTAGGTTTTTTCACGGTCTTGTTTGTTCTTGGGCTTGTGACTTCAACCATATTTGCCGTGTGTATATTTGAAATTATATATAATGTCTTTTTTTTAGTTCGAAATGCCTGCACAAGGATATTACCTTTCCTGCAAAAGTCCGTGCCGGACTCCTTTAAATTTATATTTTTCAAACAGTGTGGTACACCTCTATTCTTTCGTAATGTTCCGCACACATTTGTTTGTTTTTATAGCAGCTCTTCTGTGATTGTTACACTATTGCAGTAATTATCCATATAGATATCATGCCACAAGTAAAGGTACGGTGACAGTACCGACAATTATGGTTTCTTTTATTCCCCGGGCACAATATATATCAAAGTTACAAATGTAACCAGATCGTGCTTCGCATAACATGCGTACTAATATTCCGTACTTAACAATCATGTCAGGGTTATAAGTGCGCGCCATGGTATAACGGCTTCGTCTAATGATAATTCTTTTGTTAGTTTATAGACAGTTCGAAATTTATGTTTGAAATGGTCTGTCATGGGTTTAATTTTGTCCAATCGATCTTGACATTTTTCGTTATCGTTGAAATGCCAGTATTTATAAATTTGGCGAAATCTAATTCTTGGCGTGACTCTTCCGAAAATTGGTGTGCAAATTAATGGACTTGTTGACCAGTATTCATCTTTTTCTGACTTTTTTACTAATCCCATCAGAATTATTAAAGCGAGAAATTTTTTCATCTCCTCATCGTCTGTATCCGTCCACTTCCTATCTTTACTTTCTTTGATATCAATTTGTTGCCGTTCGTGATATAGATTCGTTTCAGTTACGAATAATTACATTAAATCTTTACCAAAGAAAAGGTCTACAGCTGATTGTATGCTCCATTCATCAAGCGATATTTGCACTTCTGCTTGTTCCTTACAGTTTTGCATATTACCGGTGCCATTTGTTCGGGTCCATTCTATTTCCTCTTCGTCGGAAATACTACTATCCTCCTCATCGGAATCTATTACTGGCTTCATCAAATTTTTCATTCAAATTTTCAAAAGTCACGTGTACGTGAGTTCGACCAATAACCGCTGGCTCGTGAACTCACGAAAGCTTTGAAATAATTATCCTGATTCGAGTAATTCTATGTTCTAATGCGTTTATTCAACTTTTCCTACAAGTGCTCGTAGGATTTAAGTCTGGACTTTGACTTGGCTACTATAAAATGTTGATCTTTCTTTTTGTAAAATATTCTTCTATTAGCTTAGATCAATGTTTTGGAACGTTTTTCTGTTGGAATATCCAGTTCTGTGATAAGATATTATCTGTTTTTCTAGAATATCCCAATAAATAAAGCATTTCATTGTATCTTTCTACACAGTGCCCTTAGCAAAAAAACACCTTCAAACCATGACATGTCCCTTGCCACATGTTTTACAGTGGGGATTTTATATCGTGGATTATATCTCATTTTTAGGACGATGAACATACTGTATACTATTAGAAGATATCTCTAAAAGTAAATTGTATTTACTTTTGTCACTCCATAATACTTTAGACCATTCTTTGATCGTCTAGATACGATAGGCTTTTATAAAATCAATCCTAGCCTTCCTATTTTTTGCACTGATGGAATGTTTTTTGCTAAAGTGGCGACCTAATAATTCTGGATCCTTAATATGACGTTTTGCAGTGGAAATATTCTACTGTACTTCATGATTCTATTGTATTTCTCGAATAATTTGGCTTGCAGACTTGCGGGGATCAACGATTGAGATCCTTTTGATAATTTTTGGGACTTCCTTGACGGGGTTTACGATTAACATTGCCTTGAACTTTTTGTCAATGATTCCAAACACTGACCAGTTGTCGAGATATACTAAAACAGCGGGCAACTTCTGATTGACTACTGTATAAATAGTTTTATTTAGAAAATTATCTTGAATGTAAAATGATAAAAATTACACAATTGAGGTTGGTTAGGGCAATTAGGACAAAAAGTTATTGTCTTTTTACATTTTCTCATGCCTTTGAACAGTGTTTTCTGTTTGCATAACATAGTTTGCATGTATAATATATTTTGTATCTATGTCCAATACTCTCACGCGAAAAATTTTTTTTAATTTCAATATTATACTGATAAATGAGGATGAGATTATGTTGTGTCTGTAGGCAGCTCTAATAATTTCATAACTAATAATTTTTTAAACTCATTTTTATGTCCTTTTTTGTCACTACTGTAGTGTTCACAACTGAAATTCTGAGGATGAATTATATGCCAAGTTTCCAGGATCATTTCTTTCTTATATGCATTGTTATACACTCTGCGACGAACCTATAAGACACTTTTAATTTTAATGATTATATTTATAATATTGAACTTTTCGTTCAAATATCTATTACTATCAAAAATAGTTGACTAAAATATATAAATTTCTATAGTATAAATGTTCACATTTTTGCCTAAATAGAAGTTTCATTAGAATATCTACCTTTCTATGATATAAGGTGCGACAAAACTGCAGTTCCGGACAAAATGATAGCACATGTGTGTTGTATTTAATTTCTCATAAATGGCTTAATATTTTATAATATTAGATAATAATACATAAATATAACAACGCAAAATGAAAAAAACTAATATTGAATCGGACAAATCTGAACGACCTTCGTACAGATAGTACACAATCTAAACAGATAAAAATCAAAGGCGAATACAATAGATAGCACACTTTCAATATATATATTCATATCTATCCCAAAAACATAATTTGCCTCTGAGTTTACATTAACCCTTTCGCAACGGCGCTCCTGTACAATGTACTTATATATCCAATGTACTTTACTAAGTTACAGCTTTATTTTGAGTTCGCTATTGAAATAAAATAATAATATAATTATGATTTTAATAGTATTTATTCTATGTTATTTTTTAATAATCTTTTATAGTATGATAAATTTTAAAACAGGGACAAATACACAATCCAACATTACATTCTTTGCACTCATAACGTGATTCATGTCTCCTATTGTTTTTACTGCAAACAGCGCATCTTGTACTTTATTTTTCCCTTCGAATGTATACATAATAAGAAAGTATATATAGCAGGAAATGTATATATAGCAGGAAAGTGTCTTCCTGTGAGTCTTGTAGAATTATCATCAGTAGAATTAAAACTTGTATTAAAAGAATGTCACTGTATTGATTTTTGATATTTTGCAAGTAATTGCTCAATTAATTTTAAATGAAATTTCACCATAGATATAGTTACACCAGTCTTCAACTTGTATAAGCAATAAGCTTTCCATATACACATATCTATCATGTGCATGAAATATTTTTTGTACCATTTTGTATTTTTATGTGTTGAAGCAATTGTGTTTAGTACCGTGTCCGTATTATCAACTTCTCCTATAAAATTATTATAATCATGTATACAAGGTGGTTTTCGTACTATTTTTTCTTTTATAGAACGTTTTGGTACACTTACGAACTTATCTAAGTGCATAGTAGATAACATAAAAACCTCCTTTTTATCTATCCAACAATAAAGTCTGTGCCGTATATTGTTGGCGACAGCCTCTGTAAACCAACAACTGATTGCCGTATCTAGACGACGTCAGCCGCTATAAACTAATAAATGACTGCCGTGTATAAACGGCGTCAGCCTTCGTGGGCCAAAAAGTGACTATCGTATGTAGATGGCATCAGCCACTGTGATGCACCAAGTGACTGCCGTATATAGACGGTACCCGTCGTGAAAGTATTAATTTTGTGTAGAACCTCCTTTATTTTCTATCACTTCAATCATACGTTTAGGTAATGATTTATATAACTGTCGGATTTTATTTTAGATAAATTGTCCCATTCTATTTTAAGAGATTTTCTTAGCTCGTGGATGTTATTAAATTGTTTACTATTCTTATATACTACTCTTGCAAGCTATGTTCAAATATTTTCAATAATATTTAAATCTGGAAAGCGTGCAGGCCATGGCAGAAAAAATATATTTCCCGCAAAATATGTTTCAATAATTTTTGCATAATGAATTTAGTATTATCTTGTTGAAAGATAAAACTATTTTTTATTATTTGTTCACTGTGCTTAATAATTTGTTTTTAAATTAATCTCAAGTATTTTTAATTGTTCATTTTCCCCTGAATTGACTGCAAATCAGTTTTACAGTTATATCCTATTGTGGCTCAAACCATCAGATCACCTTCACTCATTTGTTGCTTAGTTTTTCTAATTTCTTTCTTTCTTAGATCGTGGTAATAGCACACAAATCTATGTGGACCATCTAAATTAAATTTTTTGTCATCAGTGAATAATACTTTTCTCCATTACTTTTTCCACTGTACTCAGTTTCTTGCAAACTGCAAACATTGCTCTTTATTATTTTGTTAATGGATTATTTCTCAATTTTTCTTGCTGTACAAGTTGAATTTGAAATGATACGAAGAATAGCTTGCTTTTCACAGTTTGATAAGGTTGGTGGTCTTTTTTTTCATAATTATCCGTATCTTTTAATAAATTATAAATGACCTTACGACTTCTTTGTACAATTCTCACAATTTTTGAAATTGTCAAGTTTTGACTTCTTAAAGTAATAATTTTTGCAACTTCTTTTTCACTGAGTTTATTACCTCGGCTCATTTTTCAAAATGCTTAAAATACGCGACACTAGTTGTTGCTTATTTGTCTGAAGTTGAATCTTATTTTCCAAATAAGATTCTTTACATTTGTCTGTTTACATTTTGTACTAGGAAGAGCAATCAAATTCGACCTATTCAATGCCAGTTTTTTTTGTCTTGCATCGTTACATGTAATATTTTTCAAAATTAAAGATCTTAAGCTATCTTTGAGAAATTAAAAATAACACACGCGTGCTATCATTTTATCCGGGACTGTATAAGACACTGCATATTTCGGATAGAGAAATGGGAAAGGAATCAATAAAAACATATTTTCAATCTCCCTTACCAGGACTTCCAGGTCCCGCTCGGCGTTCATGATACCCTGAGACAGGTCCCATCCCGATGACAGGAGGGCCGTGTCATCCGCATAGCAGACAACACGGGAGCCACCTGGCATTGGGGTTCTGAGGTCACTGTCATAGGCAATGTTCCACAACGTAGGGCCCAAAACAGATCCCTGTGGGACCTCACAATACATCTGTTTTTCCACGGCGCGTCCATGACTGTCTATAAATGTTATGGCGCGATTGTTTAGATAACTCTTGATGATGTTCACCAAGTAGCGTGGAAAGTTTTTTCGCTCCATCGCCCTGACGAGAATGGTCCACGGCAAGGTGTTGAAAGCGTTAGAGATATCCATATTCACCAGGATAACCAGTTTCCTGTCCCGCGTCGATGCCTCCACAAATTTTTTAACATCGAGGATGGCATCTACAGCGGATCTGCCCGTCCTAAACCCATACTGTGATGGCACCAGGGTCCGAGTTTCTTCTAAAAAGCTATTGATCCGGCCAACAACTATGCGCTCGAATAGTTTCCCCAGTTCGCCAATCACGTATATTGGTCTATATGATCCCGGTGAGTCCGGCGCGTCCCTTTTCTTTTTGATCAGGACGAGCCTCGCTATCTTCCACACTGTCAGGAACCTTCCTGTTCTCAAGCATGCGGAGAAGCACTGCGCCAACCCTTTCCCACAGTGTGTGGACGCAGCACGCACAACCACACCTGGTATCCCATCCAGTCTAGGAGCCTTCCTTCCTTTTCCTTTCCTGGCGGCAGCCAAGACCTCCTCCGCAGAGATTGTCACCTCTGAGAGTGTAGGTTCCTGCGGCTCATCAGTTCCCGGTCCTCCTGGGAGAGGATTCAGAGAGTTCAGAGAGGATATTCTCCAGTACCTCATCCTCCAGGGTTTCAGTTAGTGGTGGGGCATAAGGCCTGAGTTTTCCCAAGACCAATTTGTAAGATCTGCCCCATGGATCATCTTCTATAGAGTCCAGCAGGTCCTTCCAGGAGTTCTTCTTGACTTCCTTAATAACCCTAGTCAGTGGCCTCCTTGCGTTTCTTCGGGCGTCCAGACACCGCACTATTTCCTCCCTGTTCTTCCTTTTCCTGGCTCTGGAAAGTTTCCTTCTGTGATCGTCGCAACGGCCCTAAGGTTCGTTAGTTCGTCTGACCACCAGTAAGTACTTTTACTACCGCGGGTTTGTCCCCTCACCCGGGACATGGCTATGTCGCACGCTTGTTTCAGTGTAGACTGTGCCCATTTCACAAGTTTGTCTGCACAGTCCGCACTGACCGTGTTCTCCCCGCACATAGTTCCACCCGTCCACTCCACTGAAATGAGGGCCGCAACCAAGTAGTCCTCATCCAGGGAATTAATCTTCCAACGAGGGTGTTTTTTATGTTGTGGGCGAGAGTTTCGGACCCCTATGGCCTCGTGATTATAGCTAAATCTAACATAGAAATGGTCCGACAGGGAGTTAGCTTCATCCACCCTCCAGTCCGAGAGGCGGACGCCAGCTGCCGGCGTGCCCCACGTTAGATCTATAACGCTCGAACCCTGTGGTCGAATGCACGTGGGACAGCCAACCCAGCTCAGCAGACCCAGGTTCATTCTATTGGCCCAGACGCAGAGCAACTCACCCCAGCGGTTACTCCTGCCTTTCGGGTCCCATCTGCTGGACCCGGCATTAAAATCGACAGCCACCAGCGCTGGGAGAGCGGGGAATGTTCCTAAGAGCACTTCAAGCTCATCAAGGAATCTACTAAACATGATCATGTTCTCGCTGGGAAGAAAGTATACCGAAACTACCAGCGAGTCCCCCCATTTAACGGCTACGTAAAAGCGGCCCCGATGCACCAGTCTACAGGGTCTTCTACTCTCGCCCACAAGCACCGCGGAGAGTGAAGTCCCTCCTAGGGATGAGAACCACCTCTCATCCCCCGGAGGAACCCACCATGGTTCCGCAATGACCGCCAACTCCATTATGTCCTCGCGCATGCGCTGTGCCAGCAAGTCCTGTGCACGGCGCGCGTGGTTCATGTTTATTTGTAGAACAGCAGAGGACATGGTCTACGAACTCTCCGCTGCTTCTACCCCTATTGAGATGCCCGGTACACCTTGTTCCACCTCCATGTCTTCCTGTACACTTCTCTTCTCGGTCACTTTCACTGTCTCTGCAGTTTTTTCAGCGACCTTATGCGGGTCTTTTTGGGTTATTGTTTCCGGGCAAACATTTGATGCCTTCACGAACACCTTGTCCACCCATTTTTTGGGAGGCACAACCGGGCACTCCCAGGAACCGGCACGGTGGTTGGTCTGCTTCCGGCCGGCATCTGCGCAAACCGGGCACGCCATTTTGTCCGTACATGATTCGGCCACGTGGCCCGGTTTCCCACATACGTAGCAAAGGTCTGTCCTGGACTTAGTGGCCAGGCACGTTGCCACGACATGTCCTCGAGTAAGGCACCGGTGGCATGTGAGGGGCCGCTGCCTGAGTTTATGCATCCTCATTTTCGTAAGTCCCACGTCTATTCTGCCCCTCTCCAGGGCCGCTCGGATGACAGGCGTCGGAGCCGTGACAGTGGCCTCGCCTAATCTGACCCTGCCAATCCTGATCTCTCTAACCTTAATGAGGTTGGGGTCTGTTCCAGACCGCACCTCCAGAAATGCGTCCCTTATGACGGTACCGTTAGCGTACGCGTCCAGTCCCACCAACCTTATGGTGCTCGTGCGCAGGGGGCGGGTGATCTTTGCCCCTGGGACAGCATTCTTTAAGCCCGCCGCCACCCGGTCGGCCTTCGCATTTGCCCCTTTGCCTCGTACCTGCCATATAAAGGCACCCGTGAGTCCTCTCCTACAGGACATGGTGCCGATTCCCAGGTCCTTGAGGTTGATCCCCTTCGTGGCCCGCACGTGTGCATCCCTGTACATCGTCTCCTCGGTACAGGATAGGGAAATTGCAGCCACTTCTCTTTCCCTTTGCATCCTCTTCTTCCGTCGTTGCGCACCGCTCCTCCCCTTCCTTCTTTTCCTAGGGGGCGCCTGTCCACGCAATGGTTGAGGGTCGTTGACATCATCCTTTGACGTAGCCAGGGAGAGTGCATTTGCTTCCCTCCTCTGGACCCGCCTCCTCTTTCGGCCAAGCACCTGCACAAAATCTTCTTGCGGGGTTAGTGTCTTACCTACACTTACCTGCTGCGCAGGGGGTCTTGTGGACTCAGCACGAAGTGTGGGGCCCTTGTGTGGTCCACCAGCCCCAGTCGCTGCTCCACTCAATGTCTGATGCCGCTGTTGTTGCTGCTGCTGTTGCTGGTGCAGCTGTTACAGTTGCTGGTGCAGCTGTTGCTGCTGCTGTTGCTGTACACTGCGGACAGCCTCTGCCAGTGCCTTTACCGACCCGTCTGAGTGGCTTGCGTCCGGGGTCCTTTCTTGGCTTTTCCCAGCCAAGGGAGTTTCCCTCTTTTTGATTACCCTCTTGAGACGGATGTTCTCGTCCGTGATTTCCTTATTGCGCTGCTCCATGGCCCTAAGTTTAGCCTTGAAGTCTTGAGTCCCTCCATAGTTATTCTATGGGTACGTTTCATGACCGTTTCAAGATGTCTCCTTTGAGGTTGCGACATTTCAACTTGGCGCTTTCGGCCTCTATGGAGGCATCCCTCAGCGTATCGATCACCCTATCAGTCTCCACCTGAGACAAGGCGGGGGTCTCCGCCGGTCCTCCCTCATCCAGCACGGGCCAGTCTACCCCCGACTCATCCTCCTCGGACGAGTAGACCCCGGGCCTCGCACGTTTGATCTTCCTTGATTTTCTTCTTACCGTCAGGCCGGAGAACCGCATGCCCTCAACGGCCCTGGCAGCCTTTTGCCACTTCTCCAAGTGGCACTCTTCCCTTTCTACACTTCCTGGCGCATTTGATGCACCACAGGCCAGGTCGCCTATCTGCGGTGCCCTTCCTGACGCATTATCCAGAGCTGGGGCCAGGTTGTCTACCCCAAACTCCTGGCAGTCGTTGGTTGACAACAGCGGGTGGCCTGCCCTACCACCACCTGACACCGCCGTGGCACGGGTATCCCTCCCATGCTCGCTTATCCCACTGGTCGTACTATTCATAATTATATCATTATAAATGGGAGCCAGGGTCCTCAAAAGAAGGGAAAGGAACGGAAGGAAGCTAGAGAGAGAGAAAAAGAATAGAAAAAGATATGACAAAAGAACAAAGAAAGTAATAGCCGTACAAGAACATTCACACACCATTCACGCAGTCCCTTTTAGTCGCCTCTTACGACAAGCAGGGAGTACTGTGGAAGTATTCTACTACGTCCTACCCACAGGGGGACATACTCCAAGATGTAACGCAACTCCACAAGACTTGCACATTAAGTTTGTTATTCTTCTTTTTTGTTTTTGGAACATACGTGGCAGTTTCTTCGTTTTCGTTTATTCGTTTTGGAAATAAGTACTAATTGGTGTTGCTTTATGTGACCGGAAAGTCTGTCAACCGGATCATGATGAGACGTACGCGATGTAGTGACAACCTTCAAGTTTTGCTCAAAAGCAGGTACATGGTATTTTATCCACGAATCAGACATTTTCAATAAAAAGTCGTGAAACCGGTGACTCTTGTGTTCTGTATTGAAATATTGACATGTATGGAATGCATTAAATAATACGCAATTAAAGAGGTACATGCAAACCTTTTTTGACCATTTTATAGTTTTTCTGTATATAGGGTAATAACTCAAATATTGTTCTACCCGATCCATTCCTTTCATGTATTTGTTGTAGTCTAAAACACTTTCAGGTTTTTTTATTGTGTAATTGGTTTTTCTACATTTTACTTGAGTGTTAGTCAAAGTGGCATTATGTGTTGTAGATATCATTCGTATCGTTTTAGTTTCCGAAGCTCTCCATACCTGTGCGAGTACTTCACCTTTCCGTTGATGACAAGCTTCAAATACATTGACATTTGCGCGCTTTAATTTTTCCGAAAATCCTCTATTTTGTCGTATCGTTCCACAAACTCGAATTTTCTTTTCAAGTAAATTCCCTGCAAGTTCTACACTGTTGTAATAATTATCCATGTAGAGATGATACCACTTTCCATAAGAAGATGCCAATAGTTCCATCACTGTTTTAGCTAAAGGCTGTCCAACGCCGGAGTATATCTTGAATGAGGAAATGTATCCCGTAATCGAATCACACAGCATCCGAATGAGTATGCCATATTTCGTAATTTTCGTAAACTTTAAAATTTAACCATCCACGCCACGGTATCATTCCTTCATCAGTTGAGATGTTTTGACTTAGGTTAAAATTTTTTTTAAACTTTTTGGAAAAATAATCAATTACGAATTGCACTTTGAAAGGCCGGTCGGCATTATTCGGTTTATTGTTGTCGGAAAAATGTAGAAATGATAATATTTGTCTGAATCGGTTGCGGGACAACATTTTGCGAAATATCGGTGTGTCTATCAACGGATTCGTTGATCAATAATCATCGATCCTTGCTTTTTTTACAATACCCATAAGTATAGCAAGCCCAAACCATTTTCTAAGTTCGGGTACCGTAATGTCCACAAATTTGGCATTTTTTTATCCAGTTTCCTTCTATTGCAATTTTAACTGTAGTACTTGTTGGTTTTATTGCTAATATATTCAAATAGATCGTTCCCAGTATATAATTCTACGATATCCTCGACGCTCTGTGTATCTTTGGGAAATATGTTTGAACCTGGAGATCCTTCAAATTTATTATTAGTCCTCGGTAAATCAAACTCTGACCACTGTGCACTTTCTTCTTCATCTGATTCATCCGAATCAGTTGGCAACTGTAGCGTTCGCCGAATTCTTCTTATAGGTATTTCACTATCTTCCGACGATTCTGCTTCACTTTCATTTTTTTGATATCCATCGTCTTCTTCCCAATCGGCCAAGTCATCCAGAACGTCAGACAAGACGTCCGCGCATTCATTGTAAATAATCGTATCGTCTCTTTCGTCTGCCATGATGAAAGGGCACAAGTATTTATAAAAACAAAAAACTCGTTGACATATGTAACTTATTGTTATCTAAATAAAACACCAACAGAATGCAAAATTCGGCCGGTGTCGCCGGTTGTTGGCCGCTATTTCGCGCACGACACCACTGTGGTGTCGCCGGACAGCATAGTGTTAATAATGTGTCATGCCACTTTTATTTTTTATTGCCTCCATTAAACATTGCGGAATCGATTTATATAATTTGAAATTTGTTCTTAACTAAATTTGACACAATACTTTCTAATACAGTTTTTAATTTCTCTACAATGAGGAACTGTTTTCCGTTTCCATATACAGCACGAACTAACAATCCCAAAAAGTTTTCTATTATATTAAGTCTTGTAAGCTATGGTAAAATTTGTATATTATGATTTTGGAAAGATCATTTTACGTGTTTTGCTGTATGTACAGTGGGATTGTTATATTGAAAAATATAATTTTTGCAACCAATGCTATTGGCATGTCGACTTAACTGCTTTTCTAATATGTCTATATATTTTGCAGCATTCATACTAATTGTAACAAATTTTATTTCGCTTTTTCCGTTGTAGTCTATTGCGACCAATACTATGATATTTCCGCTCATTTGCCTTCTTGATAAATACAATTCTTCTTTGCGTAAATTATGAAAATAGTACGAAAGACCATCTGAAGTATTCAAATTAACCTTATGGAAATAAGAACATATCAACAATTTTTTGTTCGTAGAAACTGTAGCTGAAGATTTACTGAAGATAAAGCATTATAGTTGGATATATTGCGTTGCTAGGTAGTTCTTATCGGTGGGAATTATTAAGGATGAATAATCGGAAAGATTCAAGGGATCGTAATGACTAAGTCGAATTTTTCTCCATTCAACATCAACAAAAGATTTTATTGAAATGTTTCTCTTTTTCACCGTCACACCAATTCTAGATCTGCAAATAAAATAAAACAAATATATATAATTTCTAGATTACTATTGCGGTGATTTTTCTTCGATAAATTCGTTTATTTTCTTCATAATTGTAATTAACAAAATATTTGTTATATCTATGATTGATAAATTACTACTTTGCTTCAATACAAACGCGCCCGCACAAAGAGCTTGTAAACATTTTAAGCCGATTTATACGAACTTCTCCACTCGATCTTCCATATTTGAGCAATGTAAAGAAAACCATCGCTCGTATAAAGGTTTGTATCGGTGCTTCTATTGGCTTGCCAATCTCGATCCAATTTCATTGACTTTTCATACTAATTCTCATGCAATTTGATGTATTCTAATAGGGTGTCTCCATCATCTAATGCTCCAGTGTTACCCTGATTGTTAATTGCCACCAGGGTTTCCCCAGGAGACATTTATCTTTCAGTCGACTGCAGAGCAAAAACGATTCTTTTCGCTTAAACGATGAATTCTGCGATCTATTTACAGCATTGTTTTGCGTGGTTTACCATTTTTTGACCAATCAGAATATATGCCAGTCTTTAAAAATTTATATCAACTTTGTTCGCAAGCAGTTTCTGATCTATTAATAATAGAAGATATTTCAGCAAATGTTTTATTTTGCTTTCGTAGCATCATAATTTGTTCCTTTTCGAAATTTAGGAGCAAATTTTGAGATTTACTTATACTTTAATAAGCCGTAAATAAACTTAGAACAACAAAAAACGCACTATTGTCACTTATATTGACTGCTGCTTATTCGAGTACTTACGAAGTAAGTTAGAAGGTATTTAGAAAGATATTTCAGAGGATGTAATAAAACTATTAAATAAAACTATTGTTATAAAAGTAATATAGAAACATGGTTTATTAAAAAAATTATTTACAATGTAATGTTTTGAAGCATTCTATACAAAATTGGAATTGGTTAGGTCAATCTGGACAAAACATTGTTATCTTTTTTACGTTTTCTCATCCCTTTAATCGGTCCGTATAAAGTCTTTTATTTGAGTAGCATAATTTACAAGCACGTCTTGTAAGTGCTTGTCACTCCAGTCGCATTTTTCGAATAGCAATATATAGTTAGCCCTATTAATTTCATAGCTACTAATTCTCTAAATTTTCTGATATTCAGCATATTTATTTATTTCTAACGCCAGTAAGCATAATATAATTTCGTCATCAACCAATAAAGTAAGCATATCGTAGAGATTGATATTGCCAGGTAATTCCCTAATAAGGTCGACTGTGTCAGTGAAAGAAAATGATGATTGCCGACAACTAAATTCGTTCTATTCATTAAACTGGATTGTACTTTCTTCAGTATCAACTTTTCTTTCTTCCTGAACAACTAATTCTTGTAAAATATGATCAATAATATCTATATCACATTCACTATCACTGCATTTATCAGTATCCGAATCAGAATCTGACGATGTAATTCTATTTATGTCTCTTTTTGAAAAATCTCATCGCTACTATTCGAATTTTTGTAAGCCTTGTAACAGGTTTTTTCTTCACTTTTATATGATTCATCAAGAAATAACTTCTCCATTTTTCTTTTTGATATTCCAAAAAATTAGGATAAAAATTTTAACAATTCGTCATTACAGAAAAAATATTTCAAAAAGAAAAAATAATTTTCGAATCTCACACGCTTTCTTAGATGTTTCGTTCTTGAGGAAAGATTTTCAATTGAATGCATATCCTGAAATGTTGTTTTAAACATGCTTATCTTCTGTTACGATAAAGAACAATAGGCTCAATACGATTCTCCAATATAAATTTTCAACTCAATGGAAATTCTTAGGCATTTTGTTCTTAGAAACAATAAACCTAATATGTTAACACATCCGCATCAATCTTAGAAGTCCATGGCTTGACGGAGATTTTCTTGTAAACTCGCGTGGCAATCAACGTGATATATTGATTTTAACACATTGCCGCAAATGACGGCTATAGCTGTCCGATTTTTAATAAAGCTGTCCGATCTTTGTTATACTGTTGAAAGATATGACTACAAATTACTTGTTCGATTGATCGTCTTAAACAAATGACCGCTCCTTTCAGGAGCTCGAAAGAAGTGAATATGGAAAAAGTCGTATTTTGTTTAGAATCGATACCCGAAAAATCAATATTAAAAAAGTCAAACATTTATCTCACTTATTACGAAATAGCAAATTGAATAGAAAGATGTATATATATATATATATACATATATATTATAATCGAAATATAAATTTGTTGTCTTAAATTTATGATCGTTCTTGTAGCTACTGTTTCCAGTTCAAGAATTGCGTCCAGAAGAAAATGAGGGGCTCGTCGAGAGTTTTCAATTTTTGGAAATTTTTCCTTGACGAGTAATTCTATGAAATATCTTTCGTTTAATTACTTTTACTCTCTCCAATGTTATATTTGTTATTGAAGATAACTTTTCGTTATCCTCTAGTTATTTCGCACTTATGTCTATGGGTGTTCCAATTGTTGTTAAAAAATACGCGCAGTGTACGTTATACATGATTATATAGTCTCTAATTTCTAAAATTTGACTTTATATTAGCGTACAGTATTTCTTTGAGGTCTGTTTCGTCTTTGTCGTTTTCATTATCTCTATTATCTTTAGTTTTATTTGCATTCGCAATTGAAATTGGTATTCTCGTAATCGTTTTCGATTTTGTTTTCAGAATTATTTCCTACGTGTATGTTATTGCATTTATTATTTGATTTATTAAATAGGTTTTTATTTTTAGCGTTTATTTAGGGGAGTAGAATTCATCAGTCATTCGTCATTCGTCATCGTCTATCAGAAGTATTTGTATACGCATATTTACGTGATTCCTCGAGTCCGTTTATGTTTCTCTTACTGACATTGTAAACAATCTTATATTCGTACTTGGCAATTTTAGACTTCAACGAATCAATCTAGAAGTTGAATCTTTTACTGAATTTAACCAGATTAACAGTTTGTGATCTGCTACTAAATTAAATTGATTTTCGTACAAGTATGGTGGAAAATAATTTATATTATAAATACCTAAAAATACCTAAAAATACCTAAAAATACCTAAAAATAATTTAAATTATGGTGAATAGTTCTTTTTCACTCGTTGAATACTTTGTTTTTCTTGGTTTAAGAGTCTTGAGGTATACGAGATATTTGCTGATTTCAACTTAGCTCAGAATTTCTTCTATTGCGTAGTTCAAAGCATTTGTAGTAACAATGAAGGGCTTAAAAAATCTGGTATTGTAAAAAAGGTTCTTGACATAAAAGTTTTCTTAAGGTAAGAATTTATAATGAAGGTTTCGTAAATGGATGTAGAGTATTAATTGATTGATTCAGATATATATTCAATAAGTCTCCGGTCTGACACATATATGACAACATTGCTGACAGATCCATATGATCCTTCAAACGATACATGTCAAAATTTCATGATATTCTGATAATTAGTTTACAGGTTACAGTGGTTTTAGTGACCCCAGTTTTGTAATTTTCAAAACACTGGATAAAAAAGAATTTCGTGTGTTGATTAAATATTGTTTTTTGATGGGGAAAAATACTGTTAAAGCCAAACAGTGGTTTGCTAAGCATTACAGAGACTCTGCATCAGGGAAATCAACTATTATTGACTGGTATGCTGAATTTAAACGCGATCGTACAAACACCGATGATGCTGAATGCTCTGGTCGCCCAAAATCGGAAGTTGTTCCGGAAAACATAAAAAAAGTCCACAAAATAGTTTTGAAAGACTGTAAAGTGAAGTTACATGAGATAGCTGACACCTTAAAGATATCAGAAAGTAGTGCGTTTACAATTTTACACGAAAATTTGAGCATGCATAAGTTACTTTCGAAGTGGGTGCCGAGTTTGGTCACACCGGACCAAAAAAAACAACGTATCGACGATTCAGAGTGCTGTTTAGAGTTGTTCAAACGAGACAAAAAGAATTTCTTGGGTCGGTATGTGACAATGGATGAAACATGGATACTACTATACTACTATAAAAAGATTGCCAGCTGAGTCGACAGCAGCCGGAAAAAATTGTCCAAAGCGACCAAAAACTCAAAAGTCAGCTGGCAAGGTTATGGCATTCATATTTTGGGACGCGCATGGTACTTTGTTCATCGACTATCTTGAGAAAGATAAAACTATCAATAGCGAATATTACATGGCATTATCGGATCGATTGAGTGTAAAAATCAAGAAAAAACGGCCTCACATGCAAAATAAAAAAGTGCTATTTCACCAAGACAATGCCCCGTATTACAAGTCGATGAAAACGATGGTTAAATTGAATGATTTACGCTTCGAATTGCTTTTCCATCCACTGTACCCTCCAGATCTGGCCCCCAGCGACTATTGGCTTTTTGCAGACATCAAAAAGATGCTCCAGGGAAAGAAATTTTACTCAAACGAAGAAGTGATTGCCGAAATTGAGGCCTATTTTGAGGGCAAAGACAAATCGTTCTACAAAAAAGGCATCGAAAAGTTAGAGAAGCGTTGGAATGAATGTATCACTCTTGAAGAAGAGTATGTTGACGAATAAAGTCGAATTTCTAAAAAAAAATTTGTTCTTTCTAGCTAGACCGGAGACTTATTGAGTGATGTCAACATATATGAAGTTAGCTTGATTTTCCCTTATCTTCGTACGTTGTTGCCTTTTCTGATGTTGTTGTTGGCGTTCCTTAGTGTTTTGGTCCTTTTGCAAGATGAAGAAGAAGTTATGTAAGAGAACTCTATAGAGCTTTGATGATGTGTAGGCTGCATAGATATTATAGAGTGTGTAACCATGAATTAAAGTATCAACAATATATTTTATCAAGTGGAATATTATAAAAATTGCTACTGTTCCAGCGCTCGCTGATCCGAACATTACGAGTGCTCTCCATAACTGTTGTAAAGTTTTGGTTGCTATTTTTTCTAATGCATCCTCATTCATTAGATTGTACAACAATATTTTGCTTGGAGCAATTTGTTTCCCTTTGGCGAGAGTGTCAATAATGACTGGTTTTTTTATGGGCTCCATAATGTGAACGCAAAGTTTGTTTAGATCATCGCTCAAATAAATTCCATTGATCCCTAAATGTTCCGGGTCAATGTATTTCTAGGTACGTTTGGTTAATGGATGTATCGGTGGAGGTACTGAGTCTACTAGTCTAGGAATTATTCTATACCAGGTTCTATGAATATTGGGGTATATCTTATTGCAGTTTTCCGATGAGGCTTCCCTTAATATTATGCATGCTTTTGGTGCCAAAAAGAATGATTTATTGTGATACGTTACGGTGATAAGTCCTCATTCTTGTTATCTATACCATACTTTCAACAGTATAACGGGCATTCGTTGATTGATTTTATTTTCACTTCTACTGGTATGCATTTAAAAGGTTAATGAATTTTGCTGCGATTATAACCATATATTTTGGTTGTTCCATTTTGACCTGATAATCCATCTTGTTCCATGTGATGGTACCTAATAAAAGTGCATTTTTAATACTTGTTTTTCAGGGCATATTTCTATTTTGTAATGTGGATGTATAAAGTTGTTAATTGAGTTTCGAATTGATTTTTGCACGTAGATGAATTTAGAATTTAATCTTCATCACGAAGAGTTGTGGATGTTCCGTCCGAATGAATCTGAAGAACAAACTCATTGATCTGTGTCAATGAAAATGTTACGTCTCTCGTTGTGACCTTATAGAGAACGGGGCCTTGGTTCAGACGGTGTTAATTTTGTTCCGGGGCCCTGAATTCAGACAGGACTTTTCATTCAGTGGACAAATCATTCCTGTATTGAGATGATCCTGGTTGGTTTGTATTTTCGTAGGTGTATAATAGTTGCGCAAAGTGATTCTGATCGATGCGTGAACTACAACATCGGTCCATGTTCCAAAGAGATCACTATATTGCAATTCTTTGCATGTTCCATCGGTCGTAAAAGTGTCCCTAAGGATAAGATTTCTTGTTGTTGGGACCCCGTGGAGAAAGATCCCGTGGAGTATAATTGCTGGTACAACTGATGAATAAGTATATATCCTGCCTCCATTATGGATAAATGCGTGTAAATGCATGCAACAATGAAATATTTTTTTATCTATTTCAACACTACCATGTAATACCTTTATTGTTTGATACTCTGATGATTGTAACAATTAAACATATATAATATTGCTGGTAGATTGGAGATTCAGTATCTCGCAATAGGCTGTATCTAAGAGCGAGAACATAGATACATTGAACGTAATACCTGCATAGTCATATCCAATTAGTACAGTTGGCACTCTTACTAGTTTAATAATATTATAACATAATAAATGTTTGCATGAATAACTACAGATAAAAAATGTACATTGTGCATAATTAGTTTATTTTATAATAATAGGGAACAAAAAATTTGTAATATCTCAGGCCCCTTAAAAATTAAATCCGCCACTGATCATATTCGATCACATATATGTAAGATTTCGTACAGTAAGTTATTTTAAGATCAATTAATTGCTTGACCTAGTCGTTGACACGGCATCAATCAAAACTTTCATTATCCTTATTTAAGACGATAGCTATGTCTTGTCATATTTTTCTGTGTCCTGTCTTTTTTTCGCTTTTTCTTTATATTTCGACTTTGTTTCTCGAAAAAGTTTTGATATGTTATTCTTTCTTTCTATTGTTTCTTAATTCTTATTAATTTTTCAGAAGATATGTTTTATAATTTAAGTGTTATGGTTTAACATCTTTATTATAGAATGCATTGAATCGATTTGACTTTATTTGTATTCGATAATACAGTGTTTTGTATTTCATATCTTTTGGAAATTTTAAATATTGTAAGTGATTACGCTTCATTATTTATTGTGTTAGTTAATGATAAAATAATGTACGAAAATTTATTTGCTACTTATTACCTATTATTAGAGATTCCCTTTCTCTTCAATTTCCATCCTCAACTCCTCGTCTATCACAACTAACAGGTCGTCTGCGTACGCGATCATATTGACTTCTGCAGAGTCCTCGAGTATCCTAAGAAGCTGGTCATAAGGTTTTAACAGGAAGGGCCAAGAACTGATATTCTTACGAGGCCTGCTTTGAAATATCATGTTCTTCCATAGTGATTTTGACCTTGTGATCGTCGAAGTACTGGTCATAACATCTGATACATTCCTCAGATAGTCTCGTTCCTTAACACTATTCCTATCAGGACCGGTCAAATGACCGTTTTTAAATTTTCAATTGGAATTTCCTACATTCAACGTAAGTGAATCGCCTTTAAACTTTACGACTTTTCCTCATATATATGTATGAAACATTTTTCAATATTCACTTATTTTTTTATTGTTTATTTTCTGAGAAAAATTTGTATTCTGTCTTACCTACCACGACCGGTTATTTGACCGGTAGTACGATTTATACATTTTTGTAATAGTTTCTCTCTAAGACACAATTCCAAAACTATAATGTCGTTACAAACGAAAGTTAATGTAGTTGTGGCACGATTTTATCCGAGAAGTGCCTTCCAGAAAATGGTTTACAGCACTTCCAAGTGTTTACAGTTCTCGCTCGACTATCGGGTTAGCGGTGTTTATTTGCTTGATTGATATTCGATACGGTCCAGATCCTCGAATGTTCTTACGCCATCTTATCTACTATGACGTAAAATAAATAAACTTATAACTGAAGGAAATGTATAGACGTCTTCTCACGAATTCAAATCAGTATAGTCTTGCGACACGAACAGAGTGCATCGAAACGTGAAAGTCACAAAGAGCATACTTGGCAATCTTTTATTATTATTTTGTAATATTTTATATCGTATTACGTGTTATAAGTGCAATTTTAAAATAGTGAACAAGACTAACAATACGTCGCAGTAAGTTTCACATTTTATCTTTTATTCATTTTTTTATCTATTTTGATTTACATTTTCATATTTTAGTTTTTATTTTCTCCGTTGAATATTTAGCCTAAAATGTCAAGACGTTTGAGGAGTGCGAATGTATTATTAGAGAGAATAAATGATATCGATGCACAATGTTTTGAAGATGATCAGGAAATTCTGGATATGGAAAATAACAATACGGAAAATTATGATCCACTTGAAAGCGACTCGAACACCGATGAGAACGAAGAGAATATTTCGAACGTACGTAGACGACGAAAGAGAAGAAGATTTTTAGTTACTTCCGATAGTGAGAATGAGGAAGAAGCAAGCGAAATTGCAATGGACGGAACTGTTTGGGAGGAAGTAAAAATAGGGTCTAATCCTGGAAGAGCACCTGGTCATAATATTTTTAGGTAAACATCAGGCCCGACTGGGTACAGTATACGTAATATTATGAAAGGCAAAGTTAGGACGGCATTTTCTGTGATAATTGATAAGAATATAATTGAACTTATAAGAAAGTGCACAGAGACAGAGGGATTTAGAGTATTGGGATATAAATGGGAACTGTCTACTGCAAAGTTATATGCATTTTTTGCAATTCTGTATGCACGCGGCGCATATGAGGCTAAGAATATAGATATAGCACTTCTATGGAATAAAAAATGGGGCCCGCCTTTTTTCTCAAATACTATGAGTAGACATGACTTTACGGAGATTATGAGATTTATTCGATTTGACAACAGAAATCAACGAAGCCAACGGTTACAAACCGATAAATTCGCTATGATTTCTGAAGTTTGGTACAAGTTTATTGACAACAGTCAAAATTGTTATAAACCAGGACCATATATTACTATTGACGAACAATTGTTTCCAACGAAAGCAAGGTGTAGATTCACTCAATACATGCCCAATAAACCGGACAAATTTGGTATAAAATTTTGGTTAGCATCCGATGTACGTAGCAAATATATACTAAACGGCTTTCCATATTTGGGAAAAGATGAACGTAGAGAACCTTCAGTTCCTCTTGGAGAGTTTGTCACTATGAAATTAGCAGAACCGTATGTAGGATGTGGAAGAAATATAACCACGGACAACTTTTTTACAAGCCTACCTTTAGCAACAAAACTTTTAGCAAAAAAAACTACGATTGTTGGGACAATTAGAGCAAATAGAAAAGAGCTACCAAGACTGGCAAAACTGAAAAACGACGACATGGCACTTTTCTCAACCAAAATCTATCGCTCAAATAATTGTATGTTGACAATTTACAAAGCCAAATCAAGAAAGAAAGTTCTAATTCTCAGTTCAGTGCACAACCTCGTACAAGTTGAAGAAAATGATACCCGAACACCGGAGACCATTCAATTGTATAATAGCACCAAATTTGGCGTAGATGTGACCGACCAAATGGCCACAAATTATTCGGTAAAATCTAAATCTTGGGGATGGTCTTTGCAAGTATTTTTTAATATCTTGGATTTAGTCAGGATAAATGCATGGGTGTTATATAAAGAAAATACGGGAGGAGAAATTACAAGACAGGAATTTCTATTTCAATTGGCAGAAGAACTTGCCATCGAATACCAATAAGTGCTCGGCAAAGAAAATCAATCAATACCCATCGCAAGTACAAGTACAGGTTCCCGTGAACGGAAAACATGTCAGATAAGGTATTGTAAAGATAATAAGACGAACAAAATCTGTCTAAAATGTAAAAAGTACGTATGCGAAAAATGTACAGTTGAGAAGCCCATTTGTAAAAAATAAGACGAAAAAGAATAAAATGTAGGTTATGTACTCTTGAATAAAAGAAAATATATTTTTATACTGGTAAGCTGGCTATTGGTTTGCATTCAATATTGAAAAATATAAGTTGTGAAAGACCGGTCATTTGACCGGCAGCGGTAGGAATATGTATACGTGAAGTGTTGGTAAGAATAGTGTTAATACATTCAGGCGTCTTTTTTTGCGAGGAACTATTTGTGATTCGCTTTTATTGCTGCTATCCGAATCAATTTTTAATCTATCCAAGATGAACATCAGTTGCAATTCTCTTCTTGATGCTATTTTGTAAAGCTAAAACCTAAGCACTTTATTGAAATGAAAAATAACTTATAATACTTGTAAGAAGTGAGGATATTTTTAGACCGCAGGCGGACGTACCAATACAAAACTTCGCTGAAATTCTTTATCCTAAAGTTTGTAGTATTTTCGATTTTTTATTTTTTTATGACACGTAACACAATAGTAATGAAAAAACGCAGGTAGAACAAATATAATTTGAATGGTGTGTCGTTTATTCGTTCTGTCAAAAGATTTACGCATCAATTACAAGGGGCGCTGCTATCCAAAAACTAGACCTCGGTTTTACCAGCATGTTGGATATATCCGGCGTTCGTCTCCAGAGGGCGATCATGTGAATGTCGGATATATCCGGCGTTCGGCTCCGTGGGTTTTCATGTAGATAACGGATATATCCGTCGTTCAGAGCAAAAGGGTTAAGAACCATCGGGGTAAAGCTTATTGTAGAGTGATAAACACCACTGAATAGGATCAAGCGTAGTACCTACGCTAGAGTTACAAGCGTTTGAAACGCACCAGGAAATAATACTAAAGACGCCGGGAACTTCAAAGGAAAGTACAATAGCCTACGTCGGAACCATGAAAGAATGTCAAGGTAACAAAGTGAAGAAAAACAATAGCGACAGAGCAAAAGAAATAGAAGCATTGCTGCGGCTGCATCATCTGAACGACAAGGAAAAAAAGACTGTCGTTGAGCTCGAGGAAAGAAAGTCGTTGATCTCTTATCCACTAGCGCAGACCTGCTTATCCACTAGCAGGAGAACAGCTGGAGAGCACACATGTGCTGACTCACAGGATTATCACTACCGACGAGATGCCAATACACATGAAGCAATATAGGTTTCCACTTATGCACAAAGAGGAGATCAATAAACAGACGCAGGAAGCGATATAATACGACCATCTCTCTCTCCTTACAACCCTCCTATATGGATGGTGCCTAAGAAAGCTGATTCAAAAGGGAATCCGAAGTGGAGGATGGTAATCGACTACCGCGAACTTAATGAGAAGACTGTTGGGGACGCGTATCCCCTCCCCAAAATCAATGAAATTCTTGATCAGCTGGGCTCTGCAAAATACTTTTCGACATTATATTTAAAGTCGGGGTTTCATCAAATCGAGATGCATCCGGATAATACTCATAAGACTACATTCTCGACACCTCATGGGTATTTCGAATTCGCGAGGATGCCGTTCGGGTTAAAAAACGCACCAGCCACGTTCCAACTGCTCATGGATCTTGTATTAACTGGACTACAAGGCGAGGAGATATTCGTATACCTGGACGACATCGTCCTCTACGCAAGGTCACTCCATGAGCATGAGCATGATGTCAAGTTCAATAAGCTGATAGGAAGGCTAAGGAAGGCGAATCTGAAACTAGAGCCTGACAAGTGCGAATTTCTGAAGAAGGAGGTCATTTATTTGGGTCACATAATTGGCAAGGATGGAGTGAAACCCGATTCAAAGAAGCTACTGGCTGTAAAGGAGTCCCCGCGACCGAAAAAGGCAAAGAACGTTAGGCAGTTTTTAGGACTCACAGGATATCATAGAATGTTCATTCCGGGGTTCTCAAAACTGGCGAAGCGCCTTACGGAGTTATTAAAGAAGGAAGTGCCCTTTAAATGGGACAAGCCACAGGAAGAAGCATTTGTGGTACTGAGAGACACCTTGTGTGAGGAACCAGTGCTTCAATACCCAGACTTTAACCGCGAGTTCAACGTGACGACGGATGCATCAGGTTACGCGATAGGTAGGGTGCTCAGCCAAGGACAAGTAGAGAAAGACTTATCTATATCATATTGTTCAAGACTATTGAATACGGCTGAGAGGAATTACTCTACCATCGAACGCGAAGTTTTAGCCATAGTCTACGCAGTGCATTACTTTAGGCCGTATTTGTACGGAAGGGAGTTCACACTGGTGACGAATCATCGCCCAATGTGGCTCAAATCATATAAGGATCCGACTTCGCGTCTGACCAAATGGGGTTTAAAACTTGCGGAGTATAATTTTAAAATAATTTACAAGGCAGACACGGCTAATGCGAACGCCGATGCCCTTTCAAGGAATCCGCCAGAAAAGGCACAGGTTTTGCCATTACATCTAAATGACAGCTCTTCGAACGATTCATACTCCCACAGGTCAGACTCGAACGGATCCGACGCTATAGATTTAAGTAGGGTGTCTCGTGAGATGGAGGAAAGTAATACGAATAACTCTCCTAATCTCGACGAGAGCGATTTGTATTCTACCACGGAAATTTTATTTGAATTGGCTTCTCCACCATATAGGTGGAAAAATCAGGTGGAGCATACGTACAGAATTTCACAGAACCTTATAGAGACAAGGGACAGATTAACAATGCGGAAAGACAATCTGGTCATATTTATTACACAAAAGGGAGATCCGTGTGATGATGGAGCAAAACAATTACGGAAAATGAATAAGCTTCCGAAATACAAAGACCTGACATTAAGACGGGCAAGGGTAACAAAATATGGGTCGAAAAATTTAATTTCATTGGTTATTAAAGAGAACATAAATATTGTAACGGACATAGAAATTTTTAATGATGCTCTGGAATCTATCTTGTCGATAACAAGGGAACTGGATTTGCGTACAGCAAGCATCTCCAGGACGGACAAACTGGACGACATACCTTGGGGACATATTGAGCAAAGGTTAAGAGATTTATTCGATACAGAGAAATGCACAATTTGCTTTTGCAGAAATTTAATTAGAATTAATTAATTAGAATAAAAAGGGAGGACGAGCGTGAGGACTTAATACGTGAGAATCACTCATCGGCTTTAGGGGGTCACAAAGGAGTGACCAAAACATACAACCGAATTAGGGAAAGATATTTTCGGGAAAACATGAAGGGGCAAATACAAGCCTTCATACAAAATTGTCTAGATTGTCAATTAAAAAAATTAGTCCGGGTAAAGCATAAACAACCTATGGTGTTGACGAAACACCGGGATCGGCTTTCGATAAAGTGGCGCTCGATGTAATGGGTCCTCTAGCTCTGACATTATTTGTCGTGATAAGGAAAATAAATATATCTTAACAATCCAGGATCAACTTACGAAATTTTCATTGGCCATCCCTCTCGCGAACACCACATCAATAGATGTAGCAAACGCGTTAGTGGTAAATTTAATATGTAAATTCGGAGCACATAAGGCCATTCTTACGGGTCAAGGGACAAATTTTCTAAGTACTTTAATAAAGGCTATAGCGCGCAAATTTAAAATTAGGCAGTATAAAACAACAGCCCAACTACCCACTATAAAACAACTACCCACAATTTATCGGATCGCTGGAAAGATCCCATCATGTGCTCATCGAGTATTTAAAACAATTCATTGACAAAGAGAAGGACTGGGGTGAATGGGTAGAAATGGCTATGTTTTCGTACAATACGAGCGTTCACGAGGGAGCTCGTTACACATCGTACGAACTTGTCTATGGTAAATTGGTGAGGGTACCAGCATCAGATCCACCACTGGACGATGAAATGAATCGGACGTACTTCGAATATTATATCTCACTAGTGAATAAGATAAATAGGATACAGCAGGTAGCACGACAAAACCTGATGAGATCCAAGGAAGTTTCCAAAAGGTATTATGACAAAAGGCACACCCTTTAACGTTAAAGGAAGGAGACAAAGTATTTTTACTCAAGGAACCAACAAATAAATTTGGCGACTAATATACTGGATCTCATCAGATTTTAGAAATGCTACCCCACAATAATGTTAAATTACAAATAGGAAATCGTACTAAGATAGTTAATATAAATAAATTAAGGCTAAGATAAAATAAGCTAAAATAAGTGTGTTGCAGAGACTATGGGGCTTCCGGTTGTATTAATCGTACTGTTAGGAACCATTAGTGGGGGCGTCTGCTTACTAGGATACGACTGTGGTGGAACCTCCATGAATATCACCACGATGTCATTACTGGACACGGGAGAATGCACCACTCAGTCGCACGCACCAAACGCCACGGAGGTTTACATCCAGCTCTTACAAATAACGGAATATGACAGGACGCACGTGTACCAGTGCCATGTGGACAGACCAGGGAGTGATGTGATCCCAATCTCCGCCGCCAGGGAGAACGCGAGATCACCCATTCTGGAGAGAATTTTGGCAGCTCGCAAAGACAAGTCGTCAGATTACGAGGATCAAGAACGACTTAATTAAGGAAGGAGGTGTCACGTAGGCGCCTAACGACGTGGATGAACTTATATCCAGGGTAAAGATTATTTAAATCAGGAATAAAATGTCGATAACTTCACATATTTTCAATACTACTTAGTCGAATTTCAGCGAGCGTTCGAAACAAGTCGTTTTCAGAAAGCATACGGAATAAGTTCTTACTGTGAATATTAGAAATTAAGGCTTCTGGTCTAAAAGTAAAGTATTAGGAAAAAGTCTCAGATAGTTTATAATAAAAATAATAATTTTAAAAACACAAGTCTTAAGGAAAAGATTTAAGAAGTTTTTGGTTAATTTCTACGTAAAGTTCTTAAAAGTTTACAGCGATCTTAAGGAAGATCAGAGTGTTGTTAACAATTATTTTTGGACAGTATTTCCTACGAATTAAGATCAGTTCTTTGTCGAATCGAATAAAGGAATTATTCTTGGAATCATTTTGAAGAAGTGACAAGCTCTTATGTTTTATAAGTTAATTTTTAATTTTTGATCTGTTCTAACCGAATATTTCCTTTATACGTAGAATATCAGGTTTTGAGTGAAAACAAAACATTATTTTGGTTAAGTGAAGAGTTTAAGAGTACAATTTAATTTAAATTAATAAAATAAACGCATTCGCGTACGGTATCGATAATTTAAATATTAACATAAATAAAAATGAACTGTTATTTTGTGTACATCATTTTATTAACAATTATATACTTTATTTGTTGGAATTACGTGTCATCACTTATCACTTACATCAACACCCAAACCTTCTCCCATTCAACTTTTTCTTAATAATCAAGGGTATCTGGGCACAAGGAAAGGCAACTCAAGGAATAAATTTTTATTGGTGGATTATACATTTTGGTAAGTCAAAGGAGACTTCAACAAACCATTTTGATAGTAGCAGTGGACAGTTTTTATGATATCAGACATTTTTATGAAAAGGAATAAATTACTACTCTCAACCCTAAGCTACGTGCCAAAATGAGAAGAGTTTGCGAGGTCGCAGTAAATGGTTTTAATCCTTGATTTGACCGTATCAGCAGCTCAAGTAATTTAAGTTTTCTTTGTTCATCCGACCATCTGGGACGTAACATTTTACTAACCCTAAACTATCAGCTGTCAAATGGTTTTTTAATAGGGTTGCCAAGACTTTATTGCACAAATGGTGGCAAATTCAAATCTTGTAACACCTTTTATAATATTTTCACAGTGTAATCTTCTGAGGGTAGATTGCATTCCTGAAGTATTGTAGTTGCTGAGCATTGTGATAATTCTCTTATATTTCCATGCAAGAAGCATGTTATCCTTTCTGTATGCAACAGTTTTTTTTTGTTGAAAATTTTGGTTTTCATATTTGTATAGATATGCCTTTTCGGTTAACTTTTATTGTACCAGTAAGATGACATTTCATTTTTAGAAATTCTTCTGTTAAATGAATGTCAGTGTACATATGCTATCTTTGTGCATCAAGAATTCTATCTAACAACTTTATATACAAATAATGGGTTGTTCGGAAAGTAATTTCGTTTTTTTTGTGAAAATGAAACACAATTTTCGTATAATAAACAAATATTTTATTAAATTATATATTGATCATTCTGGTCCAATACCTTTTGCCATCTTTCTGGTAGTAGCATGATTCCACACTCATAAAATTTTTGGTCTTTGCTGGCAAAAAACTGATCGAGGTAGTTTTCGACCTCCTCATTTGAAGTGAAGGTTTTACCATCTAAAAAATTTTGCAGTGACCGGAACAAATAATAATCCGTAGATACCAGAAGATCTGGAAAATATGGTGGGTGTGGCATTGTATCCCATTCAAGCTGTAAAAGCTTTTGGCGAGTGACCAAACTTGTATAAGGTCTCGCATTATCTTGGAGAAACACTACAAACAACTTTTCTGTTGATTAATTTTGGCCTTTTCTGTTGAAGTGCATCATTCAGTTTGTCCAGCTGATGACAGTAGACTTCCGAATTAATTGTTGTGTTATCCGGTAAAATCCCAAAAAAACGATTCCTTTAAAATCCCACCAAATAGACAGGATTATCTTTCTTTGATGGATATTGGCTTTGGAAATGCTTTGAGCTGGTTCATCTTTTTTGCTCCATGATCTTTTGCGTTTGACATTGTTATATACAATCCATTTTTCGTCCTCAGTAATGATGCGCTTCAAAAATGGATCATTTTCGTGACGTTTGAGAAACGAATCACAGACGTCAACACGACGACACAAATTTCTCTCCGTGAGAACATGGGGAACCCATATATCGAGCTTCGAAGTTAAACCCAGACCTTTCAAGTGGTCATAAACAGTTGAATTTGATAAATTTAACCTCTCACCAATCTCACGAATTGTTATTCGCTGGTTTGCATCAACTAATGCCTTTATCGTGTCTTTATCAGCTTCAACCAGCCTTCCAGAACGTGGTGCATCTTCGACATCAAAATTGCCGTATCGAAATTTTGCAAACCAGTTCTGGCACTGGCGTACTGTCAACACATCTTCTCCATACACATCGGTTAATTTCTTTCTAGCTTAAACAGCATTTTTACCTTTTCTATAGTAAAAAAGTAAAATATGACGAAAATGCTGTTTATTGCTCTCCATATTTAAAAAGGTACCAACCAGAAACTACTGCGTAGAATCAATTGGACTTTTTTACACATAAGCCTTGTTATATCAGCTCTCAAAACATATAATGATTATGCGGCTTAAGTGTGAAGTTGGGTGCAAAAAATACAATTAAATCCTCTGTCAGGAAAAAACGAAATTACTTTCTGAACAACCCAATATAATGCTTCCTAGAAGATCGGTCCGGGAAATGTCATCGGATCTTATACTGCCAAAATATTGAAAATAGATATCCTATTTTCGAATCAGTTAGCGCATGTATGCATATGTCCCATTTGGTTGGCTTGTTCGGATTGTATGTGATAAATGATATTTCGCCTTTGAATTTTATCACAGATTCATCAACAGAAATTGCCTTATCTGGTGTGAAATATTAACTAAATTTAAAGTCAATATATTCAAAATAATTGCTAGCCTTTTATACGAGTTCTAATCATGTTATTATTTCGCGTAGGTTTCTTCAAAAGAAGTATCCAAAAGATTTGCAGAAATCTGTCCCTTCTGAAAGTTTCGGAAAAGAAAGGAATTCTATTAATGGAAGCAGTAGACCAATATTCTTGCATATTTGACACTTCAATCAATCTTACTTAGTATAACAGCAATGAAAGCTAGAAATTCTTATTTGGTAACGTTGTGCTACTTGTGTCAAATTGATTTATATGATAGTTATTTGTTTCTTATTTTATTCATTTTTTTTTATTATGTTGTCTATTAATTCACTAGTAAAATATAAAGTAATCTATGGGGTCTTTTATATTATTTGGTATTTGTAGTCCGGTTGATTAGTGATATATGCCAAAATCAATTGTTGGTGGAGAAATGATAAACTCAGTAACGTCTTCCCATTTTTCATTTGACGATATGTTGTCTTTTACGGGTATGTTTTCTTTTAACCTCTTTCCGTGTCATTTTTTTTTCTTTTTAATAGAGGAATAAACAGTCAATTCTCGCAGAGAATTATAAGTATTTTTGCTGTCGTGATATATTGACATGAGTTGTAAGTTCAAGACGACATTACAATGATAAATTAACCTAATTAAAAAAAAATTAACTAAATCTTCTTCCTAGATCAGAAGTGTAAAACCTTTTTAGCCTACGTACTAGTTCTGAGGTTTCTAGCAATTTATTTGCTAGAAAATTCGGATGTTTAGCTAGACGAATATTGTAGCGTTCACTAAAGTTAACAATTTCTTCCTTGACTGTAGGAATTCTTAAATCTATATGTATCCTTTCGTTTGTTACATACCAAGGGGCATTGCAAATGTTCTGTAGGGTTTTTGATTGAGATCTTTGTAGAATTTCTATGTTTGAGTTACTACGGTTCCCCATAGTTGAATTCTATAGGTCCAAATGGGTTTTAGAATGGTTTTGTATATTATGAACTTGCTCTCCAGACTTAATTTGGATGATCTGCCAATGAGCCTATATAGCTTTCTAACTCTTTTCTTCAAATAAGTTGTTTTGGATTAAATATGATGTTTCCATGTCAGTCTTTTATCAAGTACCATACTCAAGTATTTGACTGAATCCCTGGTTGGAATTACTGTCCCATTAATTGTCATAGGAGGGCAAGTGCTCTTTCTCAGCGTGAAGGTTACATGTACCGATTTATTTTCATTGATGTTGATTCGCCACTTCTGGCACCATCTTTCAAGCTTGTGTAGATGACATTGCAGTATTTCACTCGCATTTTGAGGATCGCTGTCCGAAGCTAACAGAGCAGTGTCATCTGCAAATGTTGCCGTAGTTATCTCCTCTGAGGTGGGTAGATCTGCTGTGTAAATTAAATATAGTAAAAGACCGAGTGCACTCTCTTGTAGGACACCAGATAAAAAAGGGAATGCTGTGGTGAATTGATTTAAATACTTTACTATGAATTGTCTGTCAGTGAAGTAGGATTTTACGATTGTGTAAAAAGAGTATGGCAGAGTTTTTTAAAGTTTGTACAGCTATCTAATGTGCCACACTTTATCAAAAGCTTGTCTATTGTCCAGAAATACTGCTGAACAGTATTTTTTCCGTTCGAGATCTTATAATAATTGACGAGTTATACGGTGAATTTACTCAGTTGTGGAATGACGTTTTTGAAACCCGAACTGATGCTCAGGGAAAACTGGTGCATCTAGTGCATCGAAGAGGCGACTTATTAGCATTTTTTCAAATAGCTTGGATATAGTGGATAAAAGATTGATTGGCCGATATGACGTAACTTCATGAGCTGTTTTCCCTGGTTTATGAATAAGAGTTATGGTAGCTACTTTCCAGGATGTTAGATAATAACCTAAACGTAGAATTGCCTTAAATATGGAAGCTATTAATGCTATCCCTTTCTTTGACGATTCCTTTATTATCTTCCCGATAATTAGGTCTTTACCTGGAGCCTTCTTTGAATTTGCGTTAACTGTATTTGTTAATTTTGACATAAAGGGTTTGATTTGTGGCGACAATTGCAAAGGCGCGTTCAGGAAATTCCTAATTTCTTCTTCATCGATGAGCGAAGTGGAGGCAGATGGTTTAAATACATCAGCCAGATGAGAGGCAAAGAGGTTTGCTTTGTCTATTGATCTTCTTGCCCATTCACCTAGTGGTTGGCGAAGCGGCGATATGTCTTGAGTTGGACGAGTGAAGCGCCTGGTAGCTTTCCAAAGTGAATAGTTTGAGTCCGCTGTGGGGGACAAGTTCATTAAAATTTTTTGGAATCCTTCATTTTTAAAGCGTTGTAGAGATCTTCTTAAAACTCTGGTAGCTTTATTTAGTTTATGCTTGTCCTCAGGTAATCTGCTATTGTGCTAGATTCTATGCAGCTTTCGTTTTTCTGCAATTTTTTTCATGATATATACGGGGTAGATGTAGTCATACAAGCATTCCAATCTTGGTGTAGAGTCTCGAACAGCATCTACTATATTGCGCGTTAAGTATTAGGTGGACCGGAAAGTAATGTCGTTTCTGCGCATGTCGATATTTGATTACCATTTGTCAGGTCATTGTGTACTTCGAAGTCGTGTCAAAGACATTTTAAGGTTATTGTGACCTATTCACTTCTAATAAATAATTAAATATTAGACTTTTTTTTGCAATTTGGGGTGAAATGGCCAGCCAAATACCAGAAGAGCATATCCGGCATTGTATGCTTTTTGAGTTTCGCAAGGGTAGTAACGCAAGAGTTGAGACCAAAAACACTTGCGATGTTTATCCAAGTGCATTAGACGTTCGTAAATGCCAAAGATGGTTCTCTAAGTTCAGATCCGGTAATTTTGATCTCTCTAACTACTATTGATCAGGAAGACCAACAACATTAGACAATGATATACTAAGGCCAGAAGTGGAAGCAAATCCATATCAGACAATCGCGGAATTCTCAAACATCATAAACCAACCTTGGTCGACCATCCAAGAACATTTGCAGCAGTTTGGAAAAATAAGCAGAGCAGGTGTTTGGGTCCCCCATAATCTGTTCGAAGAAAACAAAGCCAACCGATCTATCACATGCAATGTATTGCTTCAACGGCACCATACAGAATCGTTTTTTGATCGCTTGATCACTGGAGACGAAAAATGGATCCTATATGATAATCCAAAACGCAAAAGGCAGTGGCTCTCTCCAAATGAATCACCACAAAGTACTGCGAAGCCGGGTTTACATCCCAAAAGGACGCTTGTGTGTGTTTAGTGGAGTATACGCGGAATTGTTCATTTTGAAGTACTGAAACTTGGACAAACTGTTAATGCAGATCTTTATTGTGAACAATTCGATCGAGTCAACCAATCTTTAATCGAAAAGTATTAGGCGATTGTCAACAGAAAAGGCGTTATTCTGCAACACGACAATGCAAGACCGCACTATGTAAGACGAACCATGGAGAAAATTAATGAATTGGGGTGGGAGGTACTGCTTTACCCACCATACTCGCCCGATATTGCACGCTCGGATTTCCACTTATTTCGATTGCTACAACATTTCCTTAGTGGCAAAAAATTTGAAAATTTGGATGATGTCCAAAATGTTATCTCGAGATATTTTACTGAAAAACCAATTGATTTTTATCGGTCCGGCATTGAAAATTTGCACACTATATGGCAAAAGCCATCGTTGTTGATAACGAAGGTGATTACATTACTGATTAAAAATAAAAACTTGTTAAAAATTTATTCGTTCGAATTTAATTTAAGAAAGCGACATTACTTTCCGATCCGCCTAATAGTTTATTGCATGGTCAACATCGTCATTTGTCATTAATGATGGTGATGCAACGATATAGGAGTTGAAGGCTTCACAGAAATTATCCCAATTTATATGTTTATTGTATATGGAGATAGGAATGTTATTTTCAATGATGTTTGAATTTATTGTCGCTATGATTGGAGAATGATCAGAAGAAAGGTCAAGTGAGGAGTTGACCTGGATGTATCGAAGAGATAAATTTTTGGTAATAAAGAAGTCTAGTAAGCTTGAGAGTTTATTGACATCATTTGGCCAATGTGTAGGCTCACCTGTATTAATATATGTCAATCTATTGATTTCTATACTTTTTAAGAAAGTTCTCCCCCTTGAGGTTACTGTTCTGCTGCCCCAATTATTGTGTTTAGCATTAAGATCGCCTCCTGCTAAGAATCTAGAGCCTAAACTTTTAAAGAAGTAGTCGAATTCTTCTTTTTGTATACTGTGGCTAGGAGGGTAGTAAATTGCTGATATGTTAAGCGGGCAGTGTCAGTCATATATCTTAATATTAGTTGCCTGGATATGGTTTTGTTTGTATGGCGCAAGCTCATAATGTTTAATGTTATCTTTGATGATAATCGCTGTACTCCTATGTGCCCTTCCACTGGGATGATGCATGCAATACACCTTATACCTATATATTTTAAAATAAGTTTTATCGGTAAAATGAGTCTCAGATACCAGCATTATTTGAATGTCTTGATTTTTTAAGAAAGCTTCCAACTCAACTTTTCGTTGCATCAGACCGTTGGCATTCCAAAGATCAATACGTAAAGTCATCATTAATTTTTGGTGGCAGTCAATTTATTTACAATAGCCGTTAATAGAGAAAGAAGATTATTTATTTCTTCCGTTTGCTTTTCGATTAGTTTTTCTAACTTACTTATATTTTCACAATTGCACGATTTATTGTTATTATTTTCTATAATAGGAGAAGTTGGACTAAGATTATTTGGTGAATGATTGCTTCTTGTAACTGCTTATGCATAAGAAAAGGATGGATCAGTAAAACGTTGGTTATCTCCCATTGGGTTAGTCTTTGAATTTAATTGTATATTTGGATTTTTTCTGTGACTAGGTTTCGGAAATATATTTTCAATATAAAGAATTGAACAATTCTTTATAATGAGGGCACTCTTTGTAGTTTACGGTATGGTGGCCGCCGCATAAGTGACAAGTTGGAGGAGTTTTAGTGGATTTTTTTCATTCTATAGTTGGACGAGAACCTGCACATTTTACACACTTATATTGGTGATTACAGTACTTCTGGGTATGGCCGTATCTTTGGTATCTTTTGCATTGAACTAATTCTTTCTTTTTTATGGGTGGTTCAATTTTAATTATAGTATTATTCAGTTGACTTATGTTATATATGTTATATATAGGTTTATTGTTTGGGTTTTGTTTAAGGTCAATATAGAACATTGACAGTGGCTTGTGTGTAACTTTGTGTCGAATGTTACTAATATTATTTACCTCATGCCCGAACTCTTGTAATTCGTCCTTTAGATTATCCAAATCAACAGAGTGATGTACATTCTAGAACAACACAGATAGAACAACACAGAACGACCGTTCTTGTTTCAGTTGGAAAGTGTGAAAACTTGCGTTAGATGATTTTAATAATTTAGCAATTTTTCTATATGTATCTGCATCAGTTGGTAGGATACGAACTTGGTTATTATTAATTTTTAATTTATAGCTCTCTTTTTTAACGACTTCATCCAAGCATCTCGTTCGTTAATGATTGTATGTCGATTACGTCATCTACATAAATTGGAGAGGGCGGAGATACTTTTGACAAGGTTCGATTTTCTAACATATCTATATCCGTGATTGAATTTAAGATTGATAATCTGTTAGCGGTTGGAAGTGCAGCTTCAGGTCCTGGTAGCCCTTCATCACTGCCATCGTCTTCTCTTGGTCGTTTTTTGTTATTGAGATTTGTTGCATGTCTTGAAGAGGTAACTATTTGCTATGGCGGAAATAGATTTGATGATGACATATCCTAGTCAAGAATATGCGGAGATCTCGTCTCAATTAGCCGACTCGATTTTGAAAGATATTCACTGTAACGGCTTGCTATGAATTTTTCCCGATATCCTCTATGTAAACATAACACTCACGGAACTCAGTTTCGTACGTCTGTATACTCAGAAAGCTAGAACGCGACTCCCCCGTGTCATTTAGCTCGACGAAACTCGGCCCCAAGCGGTAGGAGTCAACGTGCGGTAAATAGATAAGACTGATGCTCAAGAACAGTCGCAATACGAGTCGAAATGTAAATACCTGTGATACCTGTGATATAGTCAGTTTTACGCGTTACTGCTGTTGAGAAAGTAAACTCTAATCCTTTTACTTTTATAGATATTATGAATTTATTATAAATTGTAATAGATAATAGTTTCAAAAATATATTGTATGAATAAACAATACTTCAATGGAAATTGAAGCGTCTTCAAAGTAATTTCGTCTCAAGGAATGTAATAATACTACGCCTAAAAATAAATATAGAATACTATAAACAAAAAATCTAATCATAAACAATGTTCACCTCAAATGAATATCTAATAAGAAAATACGTACAACTCTAAAAATTCTCCATGGTATGATACTTCTTAAAACATTCTGGTAGATGTAAGGCTACTTTACATTTCGCACATTCCCACTTCTTTTCACTTTGTATTTTATGTTTATAACGAACTTTACACGTTCTTGTCGGATGTTTATTTCGAGGCGTCGGATCGATATTTTTTAGGAAATGAGCCCAATATTGAGCTTGGAGTCGAAAAGTTTCAACTGATGTAGATTTCCCATGCACTTTGTAGTCCGGTAATTTGACAATTTGTAAAATTGCCTTTGCTATATTTATACGGTAATCTACATATGTCTCCCTTTTTCAACTGTGAATTGCTTTATGTATAATATAGGTGTTGAATAGTGCCATATATGACATGTAAAAGAAAAGTTTTCGGTATCCTTTGATGACTTTTTTCATGATTGGGAAACAGGCTAACATCTGATCTTGATAATCAACTGCACTCATACCTTTGTTATATTCCAGGATACTTTTAGGTTTTATTACTTTCTGTAATTCTTTGTTCAATTGTTCAACCATTTCTACAGTTTCGTGTTTCATTGATATTATATACACGTCGCGCTTGTCCTTCCATCTTAAACCTATCAAATTATTGCAACTTCTCCATATACATTCTCCTTTCTTCAGAATATGCTTTTGAATGGCGTTTGGCATATTTTTCTTATTTTTGCGTACTGTCCAGATAATGTTTGTCTTTTTTTGGTATAATTTTAATAAGAGATTGGGTGAAGAGTATAAGTTGTCCAAAAACAAAGTATATTCCTTATTTATTATAGATTTTGACAGGTTTATCACAACGTTCTCTGACGCACTATCATTTCGATCATTTTGTCCTGGCCGGTATATATTTTGAATCCGTGACAGAAACCGGTACTTACCTCGCACAGTTTGTAAATTTTTAATCCAAATCGAGCTCTTTTCGACAGATTGAATTGTTTATACGCTAAACGCCCTTTATATTTCATTAGAGATCCGTTTATACTGACATATTCATTGGGTGTGTAAATTTCTTTAAATTTTTCATTCCAAAAGTTGATCATAGATCTTATCTTAAGAAATCGGTCATTACTATCAGCAGTTTCATTATCAGAGAAATGAAAAAATCTCGAAATTTGCCGAAATCTTTTAAAAGGCATCTTTTGTCAAAATATTGGCGTTTCTACTACAGCTCTTTTAGTCCAATACAGAATATTTGATTTTTTCACTTGACTCATCAAAATACACAGTGCATAATAGGCTTTTATTTCGTTTAAGGTAACAAGATACCAAGTGTCGTCTATATGTTATCTTTTACGCTCGTCCTGAATTGTCTGATGTGTGAAGCGATTTGTTTCCGTAACCAATATTTCTCAAAATTCTTTCCAAATATAATAAAGAATAGTTCTAATATTCTTTGATTCTCTCTTAAATTATTTAAAATAGATACTTTTATTCCATGATATTCAGAATACTTCCAAACTATTGGTGTGTTTTTTATTTCCTGCCAAATCCATGATTGTTGGATTTGTGCCTAACCATGAGGTTGTGTTATACCTTTCATTTCACTACTTTCATCTATAATCAGACGCCTTACATGCTGTGTGATTGGCTGAAACACGTCATTACCACTGGATTCGTTATCATCGCTTTCATTTAACACTTTTGTATTTCGTATTTTATAGGGGTTTCCTAAATTTCAATAACTAAACTGCTTTGTAACAGCCATTATAAGAATTGTGATTGACTGTTATAGAGTACTGACAAGAATTAACATTCAATTACGATCGTAACTGACAAAAGATCATTCTGCGAGTTTGTTATGTTTACGTTTGGCCTAAGTATCTGTTCGCAAGCTTGGCTTCTGATGTTTATGTTTGACCCGACATCTGTTCACGAGCCTGACTCGTGATATTCATGTTTGGCCCGACTATCTATTCGCGAGTCTGACTCGTGATATTCATGTTTGGGCTAAAATCTTTATCACGAGTCAGTCTCGTTAAAGTAAGGGAAGGGGTTAAACCATTTTCATCGCTATCACTATCTATGAGATTCCTTCGTTTTCTTGTTGGTTGGGTGATATTATTATCATTACTATCGTTTTCTTCCGCATGAATATTTATTTTTTTTAATCTATCTATATAAATGTCTATTTGGAATTCATCTTCACTACTGCTTATAGCATGAGACTTACTGGTATTTGGTCGTTTCACCATTGTTATAATAAAAAAAAGAATAAAAAAATGGATTGAAAATCATTAATGGTAAATTACGGAATTGCAAAATTGGCTATTACTGCAGGAATCTCTATCATTTAACGCTTTAATATGAACCGAGTTATTGAAATTTTTTTCCCCAATTTTAAGATTGCTTGATTATTTTATCAAGTTTCACTATATCATACTTGCCATACTCGCGTACCTTTCTTTTATAAATTCTTTTTATTGGTCCTTTTTACACATTGACTGTCGCGTGAATTGCTATACCATATGCACTTCTAAAATTTAAATTTACTCGATGCAGGTGTGTAAACATATTGGGCCTATTGTTTCTTATAATTTCAGAAGGTTATCACATTTAGAACGAAATGCCTAAGGATTTCCATTGAGTTGAAAATCAATATTGGAAAATCGTACTGGGCCCATTGTTTCTTATCGTAGCAGAAGGAAAGCATGCTTAGAACGAAAGCGTATATACGAAAAGCGTATAGACCGTCGTGAAAGCATTTCGTACGTTCTCTTCCAAGTAAAACTGACTGATATATTTTTTATATATCTTAGTAATTGTATCATATTTTAATTTGCTTTCTTGTGCTATTTCAATAGAAAACAAGGAAACATACGTTTCTCAAAAAGTTGCGGTAAAATAAGTTCATTCTCCGTAATCACTAATAAACGTTGATGTCCCCTCAGAGGGGACATTTAAGTGATATACTAGACTTACATTGTTCCCTCAGAAGGGAAAAATGAGTGCAAAGGATTAAAATATTAGGTTCCGAACCGTGTCGACCGAATTCTGTTTCTTATTTTAGATCTTTCGAGGATATAGCTACTGATGGTACTCCCGTTTCGTGATTTAATTTTATAATTCGGACGTTGAAAGTTCTAGGCCCTTATTGCCATAGACTTCTTGAACGCTTCTATATTCTTTCTGTGTTTGATCCTTCTGAAATTGCTTCTCTCTTCGGAGAGGATGTCGCGTTTCCCGATTTCGCGTTTATGTCTGCTATTGTCCTTTTCTAAACTCATCGATATTTTGACGATTCGAATTCAATTGTAGAAATACGATATACTCGAAGACGTATCCGTCGTATTTCAAGGAATGACAGCGAAGATGAAAAACGTGCTTGTTTTGTAAATAGAGATTTTGTATGGAAACAACAAAATCGTATGCCAAATGTACATAATTTTTCAATCGTGAGCGGTATGATTGCAAATATATAAGATTTGTTGTCTAGAAGGGAAATCTTTGAATTATTTTTTAATGAAGAACTAGTTAAAAAAATAATCTCAGAGATAAATGAATATGGAACAACGAACAGAAATTTTGTACCAGTTACAGACGATGAATTATCAATATTTATTGCTTTAAATATTTTAATGAGTTTAATTCCTAGGCACTATTCAGAGTTATTGGACCAAAGATCAAAGCATAAAAACACCATATTTTAATCACTTGCGGTGCAAAGAAATTCACGGTTGCGCGTGCCAGAACAGTAGAGTACAGATCACTTCGGGGCGCGTTCAGGTAGCGTTTGGGGGATTCCAGAAGAGAATACAAAGACGTACAAATGACGATAAAATTACATATGTATGAATATTAAATTTATTTATTAATAATCTTGTAAAGTGTGATGTTTTTCAAAACAGCTTAGAATGCGTAACGTTACAAGACATTTTTTACACTCCCACGTAGTTTCACTCCGATTTTTATGTTTAGCGCACACTACACATCTCCGTTGTGGATTCTTTTTTTGGCGTTTGTAGGGCGTATATTTCTTGGGAAATATCCTCATTGCTTCGCTTGTAAGCGATCCGGAACGTTTCCAGCAGATATCCTTCTACGTTTTTGGTAATCAGGAAGACATACAATTTCTAAAATTTGTTCGGCTACATCAATTCGAAACTTCGAAAAAGAATATTTTTTACATTTTGGTGTTTCCATTTTTTTGCAATATAAAATATAAGAATTGAGTAGTGCCATATCCGCTATGTAAAAAAATATTTTTTTATAACTTTTAACATATTCTCTCATTAATTTAAAAGACGATAAATAACTGTTTTGCAGATCCACTCCACCCATACCCTCATTGTATTCCAAAACGATGTTGGGCTTTGTTATAGGGCTACTATTATTTTTCCACGTCTTTTTTTCCACTTCGACCATCTCAATTTTTGTATGTTTCGTAGATATTACATATATGTCTTTTTTGTCTTTCCATTTTTGTCTTTCCAAAAATTCCATTACACGAGTGCGATATCACGTCAGATTGTTTTAGTTTTGCAGCTGCGAGTTGTTTACGCATATTCTTCCTATTGCATCTTACTGTTCCTATGGCGTTAATTTTTATAGATTGTAGTTTTTGAAATAGGCTTGCCGAAGAATACCAATTGTCCAAAAATAGAGTATGCCCGTAACCAGCTAGTACTGTGGACATAAACATTGTCACATTTTCAGATGCACTTACATTCGTATTTCTGTCTAAATCTTGACCAGTGTAGATTTTGAATTAAATGCAATAGCCCGACTTGGATTCATATAATTTATAAAATTTCACTCCAAAGCGCGCTTTTTTGAACGGATTATACTGTTTGTACGACATCCGACCCGTGTACTTCATTAGCGATTCATCTAATGAAATGTATTCCGCGGGAGTGTAAATATTTTGAAATTTCTCATTGAAATGATCAATTACACTTCGCATTTTACATAAACGATTGTCATTATTTTTTGCAACTTCGTTGTCAGTAAAATGCAAAAAGCGTGAAATTTAGTCAAATCTCCAATACGGCATTATTTTTCGAAATATGGGTGTCTCGATTGCGCTTATTTTTTGACCAATATGACTGCACAGTTGGTTTTTTGATTTGCGACATCAAAATGCACAAAGCAAAATAAGCATGTACTTCATCTATATTGATGTCCCACCAAATGTCTTCAAACTTTCGTAATCTGCGGTTTTCATTTTGGTGTCTTTGACAAGTGTAACGATTGGTTTCTATCACAATAATTTTCCAATAGTTTTCCGCTAATACTCCACTTGTCATTTGCAAAGCTGTGACATTTTGCCCAACTAGAAAATTTATTCTAGATATTCTCGAATATCTCCATACTTTAGTTATATTTTCTGTATCTTTCCATATCCACTTCTGGGATGAAACATTTCTTTCCCTATTCTCATTCTGAACTTCCTCCTTGCCGTTAGATATAATTCTACGCCGATTCCGAAGTGTAAAAACAATTTCTTCTAAATCGCTGTTAGATTCTACATTGTCTCGTCTTCTCTTTTTATTTGTGCAAATAATATCACTGGCTTCACTATCACTTTCCATTTTACAGCCTGGGGTCAATACTGATAACTTACTGATGAAGTGCAAGCAGAAACTGTGCCTCGGTAAAGCATTTCATTAACAGTTAACGTGCCACGTACGTCATTTTTCTTTCTGCAAAAATTGCCTGACAACATGTGTAACACGTCGCTGGCGTTCTGGTAATAGAAGCATCTTAACGTGCGTGGCACCTCTTTCCATCGCAAGTGATTAAACGATTTACATCGAGAAGATTGTTTGGTTATTGATTTGGATATCGAAGATAACACGATAATCGATTGCCGAGTGGTCATAGATAAGACTAAAGTCTGAGGAGAAGTCCAAATCGTCAAATAGAATAGATTTTGTAAAATACGAGAACGGATTATATGGTGGAAGAAGAACTTATTCCATTAAAATATATTTTGAATTCGTTGCATACTCCAAATATATTAAACACCAACGTAAACGTAAATACATTTGAGCAGACAAGTCCTACGATAAAGGTTTTAGTTATCACAGGTAAAATCATTGATCAGGCGAAAGGAACTGATGAACAAATTGGTCATCAAAGTACAAACGAAGAACAAAACGATGAAATTGACAGTAACGTACTTGAATTATCAAAAGAAATATCTACGAACGAAAAACCACAAATGGAATCGGACAATCTACATCTTCATGTATTTATGTGCAGAAAAATATAAGAATCAAAGAAGAGGAAACAGCAACAAATAAAAAATTACAAGAAGAAGAGAAAAGCTTACGACAGGAAGCAAACTAGTTTTCGTCTGTACCGAGAAAAACATAATATTGAATAAAACATAATATTTCACTTTTAATAAATTGTGTTTCTGTAGTTTCAGATATCTAAGTAAAATATTGACAAATTCTAAAGTATATAAGCTATATTTAAAAAAACTTAATAATATAAATATTTTAAAAGTTATTTTCTCTCTCCCTCCTTCCTCTTTCCCAAATTTGATTTTTATCAAAGAATGCAACAATTTGCACAATAATAGATTTGAATACATTTCAACATAATTTCATTGCAACTCTTTCTCCTATATAAGAAAGTGTATGAATATAAACAAAAATAAAAAATGCCTGCAAAATTTAAATTTTGTTATAATTCAAAAGAATAAAGAAGAAAATATCCTTTATCTCTATTAGAAATATATAAAACCTACATATGCAACATACATACGTGGCAACATAAATGTTGGAATATTTATGTCAATAGATTTATGATATTGCCAACAGATCGAAAGTATTGAAATATTTAACATTACGACGATTAGGGTGCTTTATAAATAAAAAATATATTGAATGTAGTGATATAATATGTAATGATGGATTTACACACAGGCGATAGAAATGATCACATCAGGTCCCGTAACATAGATCCCTCACACAACTAAGTAAATTTATGTTACATAGTAAATTTAATGTAATATTTGTTGATCGATAAATAAATTTTATATCTATGTTTGTTACTATAATCCAATTCGATCAGAATATTTTTTGTTATGTCATTCATATAAACAATTGAAAGAAGAAAATTGTATTGTGTAAAATTGATTTACTTTAATACCTTTGATGTATCAAGCAAGCAGCTTAAAGGTTAAATTCGCCTACAAGAGTATATATTTTTTATCAATATTTTCATATTTACTGATAAAGAAATCAATAACAAAAATGTATAATACTCCAAAATTTTTTTCATTGAAAATGCCGTCCATCACTATCTTTTGTTACCTCATTATTTTGTTTAATTACTTTAAGTCACTTGTTACACATTTATCTTGAATATAAAAAATGTACTTGTTTTTAATATTCTCCAACCAACTTTATAAATATTTGATAGAATCTTTTGATTTTTGTATTCCTTTTTAATCCTAGTTGTGCACATCTCAAAATAATTTAAAGTTGTGTACTTGGGGTGCGCTACACTACAGGTACTTTGAAAGCTTTTATACAGAACAGTCATTTATACAGAATGAATAATTTTGACTTCAAAAAAATACTGTTCATTCTTTGAAACAATTTTCTTTTATTAATCGTGGCATAAAAGGAAGGTAACCTCTACATCTTTTGCTAAATTGCAGATTGATAAGTTTGTCATCTCCTGATTCAAATTTCAAAGATAGATATACGATGATTTTTTGAATGAATTAGCAAATCGATTTCTTTTTACTTTCGTTTAGCGCGTTAAATTCTGATTTCAATATAAGAAGATTTCAATACAAAAAAGTTGACTAGATACAATTCCTTGTAAAAAGAAACGCGTTATGATCCTTGCAACGGAGACGAAGTAATTTTCTTCATTTCTTTCTTTCCTTCTCTTTCCTATTTCTCTTATTGTCTTTCTTCTTCTTCGCTCGTTCTTTTGTTCGCTCTTTGAATGATTCTTTCGTCCTTCTCTATAATACAGTCAACTTCAAGGGTGCACAGACCGAGGTAACCATTTATCCATTACCCTGAGAGTAACCAAGCAGGGAAAATCTAAGAGAACTCTATGCCCCGTCATCCTAGCAACTTTTTACAGAAACAAATTCTTTTAGAAATCTGGTTTCATAGAAATACTTTTCTTCGTGTCTTTCATTAATATTGTCTATCTCTCTCTGTCTCTCTTTTTTATCTCTTTCTTTTAACTTTTACTTTTTATTAGATAAAAAATAGAAGCAAAAAATTCATACGAATGATTTATCATAGTAAATTTTATTATCATAATGATTTGAGGGTTTGATAAACAATTGGAAGATCAAAATCATCAAGGAACTTTTTATACAAACTGATTTCTTTAAAAACTTTGTAATTACTTTATATGAAATAATTAAAAAAACGAACAAACAAACAAACCGAGGTAAAAAAATGTATACGAAAGATAATAGCAAATTTTATTAGTTACAATGTATTCTTGATAATATTGGATAGAGAAAGAGTAATGCGAGATCAAATAATTATGAAGAACATTTTATAGAAAAAGATTTTATGTAATAAAATGAAAAATTTATATGAAATAAAAATAATTTGAGATAAAAAATTAACTAATTAAAATGTCCTCTCGATCCAAAGGGACAGAGTAATGTATAAGAGACGTGAATTATTCGAAAAATAGAAGTATATAAATAATAACAATATATATCCTTGGGATATTTACTACAATTGGAATATATCCAGTAAGCCAAGTCATGAAGTAATCGAACGAATACAATTTGTCATGACGTATCGTACAAATTTCTAGCGAAAACATGTTCATCGTTAATGCGTGACTTCGACATTAAAGTTGGGTGAAATAAAAGTTTGATTCATAAAAATTGATGATTTTTTCTTTCTCGATTTTGGAAGATCTTGGAGTTATAGCAATAAATTATAATGGGGTAATAGATATTGTGAAACTGTGAGCTATTAGTGTTGATTTGTTTGAGATCATGAGTGATTTTCCCATTTTATATTTATTATCGATTCGTTTCTAAAATCGGGATGTTTATTATTACCATATGTAGAAATCATGATAGTCAACTTAATCATTAAGGATTTTATGTTATGACTATTATATTAAATACAAAAGAACGTTTAACATACACAGAAATATTTTATGCTTATTCTTATGTACTTTTCTTTTTTTTTGTATATATTGTGTTGTGTGTGTGTTTGTTTTATTGTTTATAAAGTATATTTATAACATATTAATATATAATACTATGTGTATTTTATATATTTTCAAAAAAATATTTGAATGTAAATATTAGGGGGACCGGAAAGTAATGTCGCTTTCTTAAATTAAAACGAAATTCAAACGAATAAATTTTTAACAATTTTTAACAATCAAATATCGACATGCGCAGAAACGACATTACTTTCAGGTCAACATAATACATAAATATATAAATACTACATATATTATCGTATTATATTTATAATTTATTATACTACTATAATTTATTATATATTACTAAAATACTACATTAATACATACTATATATATATCTTATTCCGTAGATTTATAACGAATTAGACTATAAATACATTTAATTATTTTTATATACCTATACATATATCTTCAAAAATCTGCATATATACATGTTCTTTTCTTGACAGTGGATACTCTCTTTTTTTATTTGTGCTACATATATATATTTAACAAATAAATATTTAGTTTAGAGGATAAAGATAATATTGAATACGTTGAGTTTCGGATGGAAGTCAGCTGTACATTGAAACAAGACAACTGGATTCAATGTGTGAAATTTGATAAAAGGTTTTACGAAAAATGTTTAACATTTTTGGTTTTATGTGATCTTTATAGAAAAGTTTTATGCCAGTAGAAGAAATAATTTTTCTTCTTGTTATTTTTAAAATCTTCTTTCTATTTAGACCATAAAACCCTAAAGCATTTTTTTATTTTTTTACAAAAATCTAAAATTATTTTTTAGTTTTATTTTAATATTACAATTTCGCGTGTATCTACTTTTATAAATATATCTTTCTGTTTTAGATATCAATTAAATTTACATATTTTAAAAAATACTCGCCAATTTACCTAGTCTAATAAAATAAAAAATTTAATTTAATAAATAATAATTTTATTGAAATGTATTTTTATTAATGTTTGCTTGTAACATAATGAAAAAATGAACTCATAAAATTAAAAAATTATATACATTTAATTAATCAAGTTAATAGTTGGAGAAAAATTTTAAAGAATAATTTGCGATTTATTTTTGTTATTCAAGAATGTGTTTGTTTTCGTAATAATTCTTTTATTATTTTATTCTTTTCGTTGTTCGTTTTCCAATTATTTTCTTTGCGGTTTTGGAAAAAAGAAGAAAAACGAAAGAATGTCGAAACATTGCGTTAGATCCGCGTCATTCTTAAGCGTTCGTAAGAATCACCTTCGTAAGCATCACCTTCGAAATGAGTGATGTTGCTTTTCACTTTGAAAGATGTATAGAGATAAGATACCTTCAAAAAATGAACGATTAGATACGAAGAATGCATATATATACGTTCAAGAAAAATGGATATTAATATAAAAAGAGCGCATCTATATATGCGTTTATATTATATATTGATTAATTCGAAATAAGATGATCCCGCACGTAAAATCATTTGGTCTCATATTTTGTAGATATAATTCAATTTTTAAATATTTTTAATACTATGTATCTACGTTTTCATATTTACATGATTACCGTTCAGTTTATTATTATAGATATCTCTCGTTGAAGATAATCCTAAAAAAGGTCCGAAACGTTCGTTTGTATTCGTTTATGTGAATATTTTTAAAATCTTATTATTATATATTATTATATTAATATTAAATTATTAAGTAATATTATACATTTTGTAAGGCCGATAATCAGTTAATAAGACTGTATTCCGCATTTTATAAAGATGCTAATAAATTAATAAAACTATATCCAAAAATCAGTGAGTCTGCAATTAGTTGAACGATCTGTATTCTTTCACAACTTCTATTGAATAATGTCCGACTAAGGTTTCTTAAGGTTAATTCCTGGTGAACATTTCACGGCCTGACCAAAAATTGACCATCTTAAATTACGCTGCAGGAGGTAACACTGTATTTATTGAATAACGATCATAACTTTTATCATCTTTGGTTACGTAGAATTCGATTGCATGTTCGTCAGTTTGTCCATTTAAATAATTGAAATAAAATTGTATATTAAGACATGAATTGATAAAATATATTATAAATATAATTATTATAAATTAAATAAAATTAAAATAAAATTAAAATAAAACAAAATGATTATATAAATTTAAGGAAAATAATTTATCATTTTTCCTATTACGTTGTTGATTCATTATTGCGTGATTCATATATATCGAAAATCTATTACTTGCTACTTGATTGAAAAATTATTATTTAATTTATTATTAGTATCTTTCTTAATTATAATAAAACGATAAGTTGCAATTAGAACACCATGAAGTGTATTAGAAATAATAAATAAAATTTTAATTTGCTTAATATCATAGAACATTTCAAAAGCAAAAATTAATTTCTCCATGATAACTTTGTACTTACTATAAATGAAATATGAATAATCATGAATTTTTCCCAGGTGATTTTTTCGTAATCTCTTAAGCATTATATCTATTGATTATTGTAAAATAAAGAACAAGAAAAAAAGAGATAGATTTTAGACATTATCCGAAATTAATGTGATTTTCATAATATATGTTATTTAATACTATTTCATAATTGTATGATTCAAATGATTTTTTGAAAGAGTAAACGGAATACATAATAATATTTTTCATTGTATATCTGACAGAAGTGAGGACAATGATGAAATCGAAATCTATTTTCATGAAATGCTTAAAAAATGAAAGATGTTCCATTTTTACAACGAATATTAGAGTAAGTATTTTATGTGACACATTTATTATATCTATTTTATCTATATTTGTGTAACAATTTTATGTTTTAAATAAATAAAAAAATCTATGAAGGGATTTTTTAAAGATATTTTTATCAATTTTTAAATACTATCAGGAGTATTAAGACTAAAAAATATAAAAGAAATAGAATATGCTGTCATAACTCTTACCAACTAATTCAAATATCTATGGTGATATTAATTCTAAAATATAAAGATAGTTTTAAATTTGCTATTGCCTCTTTTACCAGATAACCAACTATTAACAATTCTGCTACAAAAATTGTTTGCTATTAACAAGTTTGCCTTCATTATTGTTGATTGTTGACGAGAGCGTTTTTAAAATGCGCTTCTCACATCGGATCAGCGATGACAGTCGATTTGCACGGAGGAGATGTCCCCCATCTCGTTGTTGTTGTCCGAGCTATAGACCCACTGATCGCGATGAATAAGGACGGCGGCACTAAGATACCGTTGTAGACCGTCAGCAAAATACCGCTCGCTGCGTTCCCGCAAATTAATGGGAGAACGCTTGTTCTTTAAAGGATCCCGTGAGAAATGGAGAAGTAATTGCAATATGTAAATCTCACCGTGTATTTGATTGGATGAGTTACAATTATTTGTGTGTCTCGTGTATGATGTGTAGTTAGCTGTACTGGTTGCTTCTGAAGGAGACTTGAGAGCTTAGACGTTGTGAGTCTGAAAGATATGACTTACTTTTGGTCTATTTTGAACTATCCACGTAAACTGAAATGAGATTGGTAAAGGGCGGAGTTTGACATATGGAAAGGGAAAGAATAAATGCCCATTGGTCGGGGATAGTTCGTTGGAATGTTTAAAACATTCCGTGTGTGCCTCCTTTGTTCTAATGATCGTGCGATTAGAGTATGACAATGGATATTACAAAGTTAGAAATCAGATAATCCTTGGTTTATCACGCCTAGGCGTATACCTTTATTATTTACTTATTGGCCGGATTGACATATTACCAAAACCCAGGTACTTTACTAAGAATAATTAGGCCTAGACATAGGTGACCACGTGTTTTTATCTATGCGCTTTGTTAGTTAATATCCAATAGGTTCCCACGGATAAATATTTCCAATGGTGATATATAACCTTTAAGATAAAGTGCCGCGAACAATGAAGAGACACACGTGTGCGTCAACGATAATAAAATTTACAAAATGTCGAACATACTCTATTATTTTAGTATAATTCATAATAGTATAATTCATCGAATGAAAGATTTTTTTTTCTGCAAATGTGGCCATTTTTCCGTAATTTTTGCCTTCAGCATGACAAATAATGATGCGTAGTATACTCCTGTAATGATTTAACTTTTCGATAAATCATTCGATTTAACTTTAAGATAATCGATTAAGATAACTCCATGACTATATCAAAAAAGAGTCGCCATCACTTTCCCAGTCAAAAAAACAGTTTTTGCTTCTTTTGGAATTGATTCCTTCTTCGCAGTCCACTGTCTTGACTGTATTTTTGTTTCTGGGATATAATGATATATCCAAGTTTCATCTATAGTAATTAATCGGTGCCAAAACTGATTTATTGCACCAAAACTGCGCCAACAGAGCATTGGAAATGTTCATTCGAATACATTTTTGATCTAATGTGAGCAAACGCGGCACCCAACGCACGAACAGCTTTCTCATCCCTAAATCTTGATTCATGTATGACAAACACGTTCTTTGGACATATTCATAGCTTCTGCTATCACTTTCATTTTAATTCGACGGTTGTCTAGAACCATTTGGTGAACTTGAGCGATGTTATCATCAGTAGTTGCAGTTTCTAAACATCCCGAACGTTCATCGTCTCGAAGTTGGTACGGCAACGTTCATGAAAATTCAGTTTTTTAAAATTTCATAGTGGTAAATGATGGTCTTCGTAATATAGAGTCTTCGTAAATAGCGCCCAACTCGTCTTTGATTTGCGCAGGCGTTCTGTCTTTTCAAATTAAATATTTAATGACAATTCGATACTTTGTTTT